>NC_135321.1:0-314258 GCF_048772815.1 Callospermophilus lateralis
CAGTCACATTTAATACCAATGGAATAGCTGAACTGTGGCCCTCAATATTAATATACCACACATAATGTGATCTTTAATACCAACTGAAATACTGTATTATTATGAAAGGTAAGAGGGCATATATTAGTTCTAGATGTTCTGGTATGGATATCCTATTAATATTAAATGGCACAGGGCAACAATTATGTAAGCTTCAAATGCTATAGTTTGGATATCTTCTTAGTTAAAGACCACAAAGCAGCTATTATATTCGTTTTATATGCTTTAGTATAGATTATATATTAATATTGAAGATCACAAGGAAGCTAGTATATTTGTTTTAGAGTTCATAATATGGATATTATATTAATATTGAAGGCTACCTATTATATTAGTACTAGAAGCCACATGATACTTATTTTATTAATATTAATGCCACAACAAGCTATGTTTAAGGAGTTATAAGCTAAGTTTAAGGAGTTATAAAATGGAGTTTGAGTTAATAATAAAAGCCACTTTGCAGCTATGACATTACAGTTATACACTATTTTATGGATATTATATTAGTAGTAATTAAATATTATTATATATTATATTAGTTGTAAAGGCCACAAGACAATTATTATATCAGATTTAGATGCTATAGGATGAGTATTATATTAGTAATAAATTAGGCAATGCAGCTATTCATTTTACATACTATAATATGAATATCTTATTATTGAAAGCTTCATGGTATACATTATCTTAGGTTTTGATACAATAATATGCATATTAGAATTATAAAACACAGAGAGTTACTATACTCAATTTTGGAGCTATAATATGAATATCATGTCAATATTGAAGCCCACAGGACAGCTATAATATTAATTTTAGGTTCTATTTTATGGATATCTTATTAGTATGAAAGATCACAAGGCAGATATTATATTAGATTAAGATTCTATAATATGAATATTATATCAGTACTAAAATCCACAGAGAACCTATTATATTGGTTTTAGATGCTATAATAAGGATGCTATAGTAAGGATAAAATATTAACACTAAATCCACAGGCAGGTAATTTATCAATTTTCAAAGCTATCATATGGATAATGTTAGTATTAAAGATCAGAGGGCAGCTGTTGTATCAGTTTTACATGCCATAATGAGGCTATCATGTTTCTGCTATAGCATCTATTCTGTGCAGCTATTTTGTCAGTATTATCTAATAATATGAATTAGATAGTATTTAAGGCCACATGGCAGCTATTCTATTTGTTTTAGATGCTGTAGTACTATATTACATTATTATTAAAGACTCCAGGGAAGCTACTTTGTTATATTTAGATCGTAGAGTCTGGATATCATGTTAGTATAGTATTAAAGGCTGCAAGAAAACTATTATGTCACTTTTAATAGCTCTAATAAAGGCCATTAGGGGCTGAGGATGTGGCTCAAGTGGTAGCGCGCTCGCCTGGCATGCGTGCGGCCCGGGTTCGATCCTCAGCACCACATACAAAACAAAGATGTTGTATCCGCGGATAACTAAAAAAATAAATATTAAAATTCTCTCTCTCTCTCTCTCTCTCTCTCTCGTCTCTCACTCTCTCTTTAAAAAATAAAAATAAAAAATAAAAAAAAATAAAGGCCATAGAAGAGATCTTCAGTTTTAGAGACTATAACAAGGATGTCATATTAATAATTAATAATAATATAATGATCATATAATGATTATATTAATATAATATATAGGGAATTTATAATATTAGTTTTATGGGTTACTCTATGGATGTTATATTATTATTAAATGTCACAGGGTAGTCAGGCTGGGGTTGTGGCTCATTTGTAGAGTGCCTGCCTAGCACATGTGAGGCACTGAGTTCAATCCTCAGCACCACATTAAAAAAAAAAAGAAGATATTGTTTCCATATACAACTAAAACAATATTTTTTTAAAATTCTGTGTAGGTATTATATTAGTTTTATGTGTCACAGTATAAATATTATATTAATATTTAAGGCCATAGGGAAGCTAACATATTGTTTGAGATAGTATATATGAATATATATATTTAATATATATATTTAAATACATTAAATTTTAAAAAGTATTAAAGCCCACGGGCAAATATTTTATTAGTTTTAGGTGCTAGTTTATCAATATCATACTACTATTAAGGAACCTTGGCAAATGTTATAATATGGATATCATATTAGTACTAAAAGCCACAGGACAGCTATTATATTAGTTTTAGATGCTATAATATGGACACTGTATTAATATGAAAGGCCCAGGAAAGGTATGTTATTAGTTTTAGGTCCACAGTATGGATATAATACTAAATTACACATTTCAGCTACTATGTCAGTTTTTGATGCCATAATATGGATACCATATTAGTTATAAAGTCCACAAGGAAGCTATTATATCCATTACAATTTAATAGTATGGATGACATGTTTGTATTAAAAGGTCACAGGCAGCTCTTCAGTTTTAAAACTAATATTATATCCACATTATAGCATGTAAAACTGATATAACAGCTTTCCTTTGGCCTTAAAGCTTCCCTTTGGCCCACAAGGGTTCTGTGTTTGGGACTGGGGTCTCTGATGGCTTCATGAATGTGGCATGCTTGGTGGCTAGGAAGTTTCTGTGCCAAGACGAGGGATGCCTGGATGCTAGGAAAACTTCTGTGCAAAGACACGGGATGCCTACCTGCTGTAGCAATGCCCGCCATTAGAAGGCTTTGAGTCTTATCGGCTAGACCTTGATCGCAGGCACACAGCTCCTGGGAATAAAGAAACACTCTTGTTATACAATAAAAATGTTTCAACAGGCTCCCATGCTCCTGGACCTGCCCACCTAACAGTATCTGTAAACAATAAACTTTCTTGATAGCTACACAAAGCTTCTAACATTGCATATTGTAACTGTAGAATGTAACTGAGGAACAAGCTGCATAACGTTGCTAACTCTATAACCTTCCAAATGACACAATAAACAATAGTATATCACTGATGCCAATGACCAAATGCAACCTATTGATATAAATAAAGCTGGCAGCTTGACCATTCTGCCATTCTGTCATTCTGACTCTGCATCTTCTCTTTCTGTCTCTTTTCATTTTCCTTACATTTAATATTAATATCCATACAGTTATCTATAAAGCTAATATAATAGCTACCCTGTGACCACATTGATATTACATTAATATTAAAGGCCACAGGGAAGATATAATATTAGTTTTAGTTGCAATATTATGGATATCATAGTAGTATTAAAAGCCATTGAAGGTATTATCACAAGACAGCTATTGTATTAAATTTAGAAGTCACATATGAATATTATGATATTAAAGTCTAGGGGGCAGTTATCATATTAGTTTTAGATGCTATATTATCAATATTAAAGGACACAAGGAAGTTATTACGTTAGTTTTACACGGTATATTATAAATATCATATTAGCACTAAAGGCCACAGAGCAGTTATTACTTTAGTTTTAAAGAGCACAATATGTTTATCATATTACATATCATATTAAAGGGCCCAGGCAGCTACTATATTAAGTTGAGGAGCTACAGTATGGATAGCATATTAGTTTTAAAGTCCACAAGGTATCTATTATACTAGTTTTAAATCCAAAAGTATGGATATAATATTTGTCCTAAGGACACAGGACATATGTAATATTAATTTAAGATGCTATATTATGGATATAATATTAATATTTAAAGCCAGAAATCATCTATTATGTAATATATGTGCTTATATGGATATTATAGTAAGATTAAAGGACACAAATCATCTATTATGTTAGCTTGAGTTGCAGTAGCATGGATATCATATTGGTATTTAAAGCCACAGTGCCACTATTTTATTAGTATTGGATATACTGTAGCACAGATATCATATTAATATAAAAGCCACTGGGAAGCTATTATATTAATTTTGATGCTATACTACAAAATTGTAATAGTTTTAAAGTTACAGGGCAGCTACTATATTAGTTTTAGATGATAAATTAGCTATTATATCAGTTTCAGAGGCTACAGTACAAATATCATGTTAGTATTAAAGTGAACAGGTTAGATATTATATTGGCATATAAATGTCATAGGGAAGCTACTAAATTAGTTCAATATGCTATAATATTGACATTGCATTGATATGGAAGACCACAATTCAGCTATTGTATCAGCTTTAAATACTGTAGTATGAATACCTATTAGCATTAAAGGCCATAGGGCACTATTATTCTACTTTTAGAAGCTTTGGTATGGATATTATATAGCTATTATAGATTACAGGCAGCCATTTCATCAGATTTAGATCAACAGTATAGATATTTTATTGATATTAAAGTTTTATACTCTGTTATAATTATTATATTACTGTGAAATTCTACAAGGCTGCTATATCATCAGTTTTGGTGCTATAGTATGTATGCACTATCAGTATTAAAACATCACTTGACAACTATTACATTAATTTCAGAGACCACAATTTTTATCTCAATATTAAAGACTATCAGGCAGCTATTATGTCAGTTTTAGATGTTACAGTATGGATATTATGTTAATATTACAGGTCACAGAGCAGCTATTATATTAGTTTTTGGAAGGTATAGTATGGACATCCTTAATATTAAACACAACAGGCACCTATTAGTCTTAGGTACTATAGCATGGATATCATTAGTATTAAAGACCACAGGGAAGCTATTATAATATTTTCTAAGTACCATAGTGCATATCATATTACCCTTGAAGGCCAAAAGGAAGCTATTTTATTCATTTTAGAGTTTACAATATGAATATAATATTACAATAAAAGGCTACATGGAGATTATAATGATGCTACATATGGATAAAATTAGTATTAAAAGGCTACAGGACAGCTATTCTATTAGTTTCAGAGGCCAAAGTATTGATCTTATATTAAAGTCAAAGGCTACAGGGCAGCTATTATATTAGTATTAATGCTACAGTATGGATATTATATGACATTTATAGGCCACAGGGCATCTATTTTATTAGTTTTAGATGCTATAATATGGATATTAGTAGTAAAGACCAAAATTCAGATATTATATTTGATTTATGTGCTATAGTATGGAAATTATACAAGTATTAAACACCACAGGACAGCTGCTATAGTACTTTAGGATGCTATATATGCATATTACATTAATATTAAAAACCAAATTCAGCTACTGTTACATTTAGATTGCACATTATAGATATCATATGATCATGAAAAGACACAAAACAGCTCTTATATTAAGTTTATGTGCTTCTCTGTGGAGATTTTATTATTACTGGAATTCACTGGGCAGATAGTATATTAGTTTTAGATGCTGTAATCTGGATATTACATTATAATATCAATAGTATGGGTAAATATTAAACGTCACAGGGAAGATATTATCTTAGCATTAGGTGCTACAATATGGATATCATGTTGGCATGAAGTCCACAGGACAGCTAATATATTAGTATAAAATACTATAGAATGGACATAACATCAGTATTAAAGGCTACAGTAGAGCTATCATATTTATTTTACATGGTGTATTAGGATATTATATTAGTATTAAATTCCACGGGGAATCTATTACATTAGTTTGTCATGTTATAGTATTGATACCACATTGATGTTAAATGTCACTTTCCTGCTACAATATTAGCTTTAGATTCTAGAATAAGGATATTACATTAGTATTAATTGCCACAGGGAAGCTATTTTATCAATTTTATAATAGTTGGATAGCATGTAAGTATTTAAAGTCACAAGGCAGCATTTATAATCACTTACATTTTATAGTATTGATTTTATACTAGTATTAAAGTCCACAGGGCAGTTATTATATCACTTTTTGATGCAACAGTATGGGGAAATATTAATATTAAAGGCCAAAGGATTAGGGTTAGCGCCCATGGATTCAATACCCAGTACCCTCCCCCCAAAAGATTAAACTCTTCTAAAGTAAAACCTTAGGACATGGTTATATTTTCTCAAACACCTAATTATTTAATTATTCATATAGTTAATTAAAATCAAATAGTTCAAACTAATATAAAATTCAAAGTATGTGGGCTGGGGTTGTAGCTCACTGGTAAAGCACTCATCTAGCATGTGTGAGGTGCTGGGTTTGAGGCTCAGCACCACATAAAAATAAATTAATGAAAATGAAGGCATTGTGTCCAGTTACAACCAAAAAATAACTTTTAAAAAATTCAGAGTATGTGCTTCTTTTACATATTTCATGTTGAAGTAATAACATGTTAACTTATTATATTTTTATGCTGTCACTAGGTTCTAGGTTTTCCTTCTTAAAACATGATCACTACAGGGGAAAAAAATGACATTTTAGAGATTTTATTTCAACTCATGGTTTAACTTTCTCTAAAGAGTTACTTTATTAAAAAAAATTGTCCTAATACAAATTGACTCACTGTGACTGAATGACTTACCCCAAAGAATTCTTGTCTCTATTTTATTTCTATACAGACCTTTTAGCACCAATATAATTAAATATTTGTCACTGGGACAAATAGTCAAAGAAATAGTCATCTCCTCCAAGACCTCTACAGGAAGTGGTGAGCCAAGAGAAACAGAGGTGTCAACTCAGTCCAGGAGTGATAATAGATGCTGCTGTGTTGTGGGAAAACACTCTACCTTTTAGAAATCACAAGGAGCTATGGATGCCCAAACTCTTGCATGAGTCTAAATCTAGTTGAAATTCTAAGTAATTTTATTGTCTCTAGCTCATCATGAAGCTCATGACAACTAAAGGATCTATGGGGCTGAAGATGTATCTCAGTGGTAGAAGGATTTTCTAGCATGCAGGAGGCCCTAGGACCAACCCCCAGAACCACAAAAGGAAAAAAAAGAATTTGTGTCTTATTTGTGTAATCAAATAGAAAATGAATAATCATTTCTCTTAAGAAAACATGTTGGGCCTAAAACACTTGAGACTCTCAAAATCAAAATACTCTCCTTATAGTGTATTGCATACCTAGACCATCATGAACAGTGGTGTCACATCATAAAGCATGTTCGCATTAAGAATACATCAAAACTACAAAAAGGCTTTATTGACTGTTGATAAGAAAAATGAACATAATCTAGCTTAGGAAATTAGTAACACAATATTAGGATAACATTAGGATAAAATGTAATCATGGCATTTCCCACATGAAATAACTCTAACTACTAATAAATACATAATTTCAAAAGAAAGTCAAATATCTGAAATCAAAAGCAAATTGATACATTTTTAAATAATATTTTGAACAGAGGCAAAACACTTAAAGAGTTCTCCCGCAAGAATTCCTGACAACGTAAAGTATCATGCGTATTAGAAGGCCCATCCCTTTGTATGCAAGGAATAAGAGAACTTTCTGATGAATGTAGAACTTTAATAGGACATATGGACATGCTTTCTAAATTTTAGAGAAGAAAAAATATCTTTTTTTAATAAAAGCTTATTTTTAGTAAATGTATCTGAATTACAAAAAAGCAGCTACTGACTTGTCTCTTACATTGTGAAATGATTTGCATCCCAGGAAATTTCATCTATAGTAGTTTTAAATATCATGAAATATCAATAGTTGACATTAAAAATATCATCATCCCTCTTCTCTTTTAAAACTGTTTTGAAATTTTCTTAGAATAATTTCATATGAATTTGGAAGAGGCACTGTGGTATATGTGTATATGTGGAAATACATGACCTTTTTAAAAAATCTTTATTTTTAGTTGTAGTTGGACACAATACCTTTGTTTTATTTACTTATTTTTATGTGGTACTAAGGATTGAACCCAGGGCCTCGCATGTGGTAGGTGAGTGCTCTACTACTGAGCCACAACCCCAGCCCCAATATATGATCTTTTGAAACCATACCTCTCATGCTTGAGTCCTGTCAAAGACATCTTCTGTGTGTGTGGTGCTGGGATGGACTCCATGGCCTCTCACATGCCAGGCAAGTGCTCCGCCACTGAGCTGCACACCCTGTCTCCAAAGATACCTTAATAAGTGGAAATTAATTAAAATCATTTGATTATGAGCATTTCCAAACAAGAAAATTCTCTCAAACAAAACAATTCTCTCAATCAAAATCAAAGTAACCTAAAAGTAATTTTTAAAACATTCCTTATAAAAAATAGAAGTCCACAGAATTAAAAATTCTATAAAGGGCTAGATTTATGGTGCAAAGGCAGAACATTTGCCTGGAATGTGTCAGGCCCTGGGTTTAATCATCAGAACCACATATAAATAAACAAAATAAATAAATAAAATAAAAGATCCACTGACAACTAAAAAAAAATATTTTTAAAATTCTGTAGAAAACTGAAAGAATATTAATCAAAAATTGAATTGGAAAAACCTACTGCACAGAACTGGAGACCTGGAGGCCATGGGGAATTACATTACAAAATAACTCTAAAATTAGAAAATGAATCAATTAACATACAGAACCTTGGGCTGGTATTAGAGTTCTCCCACTGGATGGGATCCTGGGATCATCAGGGCTCAAGGCTGACTGTCATCTGCCCTTTAACAAATTCTGATTTTATTTCAAATGTTCATGATTTATGGAGAAAATAAAAAGAGAGAAAGGTGACTTTTCTAAAGTTATTTTATGGTATATTGAATTCTGATACAGTCAAGATAATTCATTCAATGCAGGATGTCAGTGTTTATACAACGGACGTTATTTGTGCATCATTACAAATATACTGCCAATTAGCACAGCAGCCAGGGAGCTGCTCATCCTAGACTAGCAGGGGCAGAGTCTGGAGGAGGGGGAAGGAAGGTCAGGAGGAGGAGGGGGCCTGGAAGATGGGTGGGGTCTGGAGAAGAGGCAGGGTCTTAAAGAGGAGGAGGGTTGGGCTGGGGTTATGGCTCCGTGGTAGAGCGCTTGCCTAGCATGTGTGAGGCACTGGGTTCAAACCTTAGCACCACATAAAAATAAATAAACAAAATAAAGGCATTGTGTCCATGTGCAAAAAAAAAATTTAAATAAAGAGAGAGAGAGAGGAAGGTGAGGTCTGCAGGAGGAGCAGGACAGGAAGAAGGGAAAGATCTGGAGGAGAGACAGGGTGTGAAGGAGGGGGAGAATGAATCACAAGGGGCCAGGGCTTGGCAGATGGGAGGGACCTGAGGGAGGGACAGGCCCTAGAACATGAGTAAGACATAGAGGAAAGGCAGGGTAGGAAGGAGGGGGAAGGTGGTTCAGGAGGCAAGGCAGGGCAGAAGAATATGGGTGGGGTCTGGAGAAGAGGCAGGGTCTGGAGGGGGAAGCCTTAGCAAAAGAATCCTGGAGGGGTGGCTTCTTGCTAATTAAACTCTCCACCAAAAGAAAAAAGTGTGGCTGTGGTAGCTCAGTGGTAGAGTGCTTGCCTAGCATGTGTGAGGCACTGGGTTTGATCCTCAGCACCACATATAAATAAATAAAATAAATGTATTGTGCCCTTCTATAACTAAAAAAAAAAAATTAAACAAAACTAAGCAAAGATTAAAGAATAAACATGTGGTTCAGGGGCTGGAGATGTGGCTCAAGTGGTAGCGCGCTCGTCTGGCATGCGTGCGGCCCGGGTTTGATCCTCAGCAAAGATGTTGTATCCGCCGAAAACTAGAAAATAAATATTGAAAAATTCTCTCTCTCTCTCTCTGTCCCACTCTCTCTTTAAAAAAAATGTGGTTCATTATTAAAAACACAGGGGATGTATTTTTTTAATAAATTCTGGCTTTGTTAGAAGTAATATATTTTAACCTAAGCGGTTCAGAAGGCTGAGGCAGAAGGATCTTGAGTTCAAAACCAGCCTCAGCAAAAGCAAGCATGAAGCAACTCAGTGAAACCCTGCCTCTATAATTCAAAATAGGGCTGCCCCACACCAGGCACTTCCCTCAGGCTGCTCTGAGGAGAATGGAACCCTGGGTGTCCCTAGAGACATGACCCACGAGGCTCCTCACACCAGGAATCTTCCTCAGCCACTCTGAAGAGAAGGGAACCCCGGGCATCCCTAGAGACGTGACCCAAGAGAGTCCCCACACTGGCGTCTCCTCCAGACGCTCTGAGAAGGGAACCCCGGGCCTACTTAGAGACATGACCTGTGAGGATCCCCAACCCTGGCATCTCCCTCAGGAAACCCTGGAAACCCTAGAAACATGCCACATGAGGGTCCCCAAGTCAGGCGTCCCCCTCAGGCTGATCTAAAGACAAAGGAACCCCAGGCATTCCTAGAGCCATGACTCACGAAAGTCTCTAAGCCGAGTCCGCTGAGGCTGCTCTAAGGAGAAGGGAGCTCCGGGAGTCCCTGGAGGCATGACCCATGAGGGTCCCCAACCTCATGTCTCTCTCAATCGGATCTGAGAAGGGAGCTCTGCTCCTCTCTGTGGAGTGACCCAACACTCCAGTGAGCTGGGGCTCTCCCAGGCGGGTCCTGAGGGGGAAGCCAGCTCTTCTCACTCTCAGGGAGGCAGCATTAAAGATGGCGGCGAGGCCCTGCCCCTTCTTGACCACGCCCCCTTGACAACGTGCACGTGCACCAGCTGCTCAGGGCTCAGAGGCAGGGCCTCTCCTGGCTCCCTGGTGAATGTCAGCACCTTCTTCCACCCTCAGCAGTTACTGAATAAAATCTGTTCCCACTGCTGTAACGAGGTCTGGCTGTGGCACCATGAGGAGTGGAATCTCAGGAGAGGAGAAATGGAGTCCAGGAGACCCCTCCCTCTACTCCACCAGTCCAAGGGCTGCAGCAGCCTGAGCCAGGTGGGCAGAGGCACAGAGGGAGGCTTCCACAGTGAGTCTAGACCCTCACTCAGGCGCCCAAGGTCAGAGACCACCACAAAGGCTTCTGGGACATGTAGTCTTTGAGACAGAATGACTTAGCCAGGGTCTGCCCCATTTTAGCATCAGGAATTTTAAGAAAATCTGTTAATTCCCAGCCCAGTGTGACCACTGTAGGAGGGTAGAAGAACCTGAGCTCAGACCAAATTCCCAGTAGCCTCTGAGAGCTTTCTAGGTCACTCAGTCTGTCCTGCCTGTCCAGCTCTCACCATAGATGCCTCTGGGAGCTACAGGCTACACAGATTCAGGGTTCCCAGGGATTCTAGACAGTGTAGTCTGGTGCTCTGCTCACACAGTCTTTGCCCTTCAGGACCATGGAAGTTGTGTGCTATGTGCTGGCCCAGGCACCCTGGAGGACCCTGGCAGTGGACTCTGGTGTTCTACCCATGCAACCCTCACCCCAGAAGCCTAGGGGCTGCAAGATGCACATTTACCCTCATACCACCAGGATTCTGGGTAGTGCAGTCTTGTATTCTACAATGCAGCCCAGCTGCAGAGGTCTCTGTGAGCTGCAGGCTACTCAGGCACCCCTAGTGATTCTGAACAGTGTAGTCTGGCATTCTGACCATTTAGCCCTCACTCCAGAAGCCTATGGGGCCTTCAAGTAGCACATTCACCCTCATATACCCACCCAGAATTCTGGGTAGTGTAATCCAGTCTTCTACAATGCAGCCCCCACCCCCAGCAGAGGTCTCTAGAAATTGTAGGCTACACAGTCATTCAGGCATCCCTAGGGATTCTGGACAGTGTAGTCTGGTGTTCTGCCAAGGCAGCCATCACTACAGTGGATTCTGGGAGCTGCAAGCCCCTAAGGATCATGGGTATTATAGCCTGGTGCTATGTTCAACTGTACAGTGACTACTTAGATCTCGGAGCCCCCAGGAATTCTGAGTATTGTAGTCAGTTCTACTCAGTCAGCCCTGACTGCAGAGGCCTCTGAGAGCTGTGGGCCATTGATTATTCTGGGTTGTGCAGTCCATCCTACCTAAGTGGACTTCACCATCAAAGCTCTGGGATCTGTGTAGCACAAGCCTGCCTAGAAACCCCTGGGAGTCTGTGTAGTGCAATACAAAGCTTGCCCCGGCAATACTCAAAAGGTAGGTGTCTGGGAGCTGTAGGTCTCCAGGGATTCTGGGAAGCATAGTCTTGCCTTCTGCCTCCATAGCCCTCACTGTGGAAGCCTCTGAGAGTTCCAGGCCACATGGACACCGGGCACCTCCAAGAATTCTAGGTAGTGTAGTTCAGCTCCCTACCCTGCAGCCCTCACTATAGCAGATCTTGGGAATTGCAATTCCCCCTGAGGATTCTGGATAAGTTAATCCAGTGTTTTTCTGGCAGGCCCCTACTGCAAGGGCCATGAGAACTGAAGGCTACATGCTTGCCTTGGTACTGAAGACTTCACTGTGGAAACCTCCTGGAATTGCAGACAGCACATTCACCAGTGTGTCCCCAGAAATTGTATGTAGTATAGTCTGACCTGCAATAATGCACAGCTCTCACTTGGTTGGCCTCTGGGAGTTGTCACCTGGGCAACACACCCCACCAAGGATTCTGGATACTGTAGTTAATCTCTCAGTCCAACAGTCCTCACAACAGAGGATCCTGAGAGCTGCTGGCACCAAGATTTGTGGGTAATATAGTCCTGTGTTTTTCCTACTCACTGCAGAAAATTCTGAAACTCAAATTCCCCCTTAGGATTGTGGGTAATGCAGTTCAATGGTTTGCTCACTCACCACAGAGGATTCTGGGAGCCGCAGTCCCTGAGGGTTTTGGATAATGCAATCTAGGGTTTGCCTGCACAGTCCTGCTGAGGATCGCAGAAGCTAAAGACCCCATACTTTCCCTGGTACCCTGGAGATTCTAGCTAGTGTGTTCTACCAATACAACCATCACCAAAGAAACCTCTGGGACTTACAGGGTTACAAGGTATGTAGGCATCCCAGAGGTTCTGAGCATTGAAGTCTGGTATTCTCCCCTTGCAATTCTCACCCCAGAAGCTCCTGGGCAGAGCAGGCACCCAAAAGTAATTGGTACCATATTTTAATTTTTTGTCAGTAAAGGCCTCTGTGCACAGGTCTCTCTGCAAGCTGCAGGTCCCCAAGAATTATGGGTAGTACAGTTTGTCATTTGACCCATGCTGCCCTCACTGCAGAAGGCTCTGGTAACTGCAATGAGGATACTGCAGTTACCCAGGATTCAGGGTAGTGCAATCCATTGTAATCTTTACATCTCTCACCCTAGAGGCTCCTGAGGGCTTCTTACTACATTTTCATGAGCCCTTACCCTCAGGCCCCAGTAAGACTCCAGGCACTGGGCCCTCCCTGCACCACCTTGAGGGGGCATTTGTGTCCTTAGACACTCAAGCCACACAAAATACATTGACATACCATGATAATGAGCAGCCAAAGCCTCAGTAAGAAATACTGTTGTTGTTGTGGGGCTGGGGATGTGGCTCAAGTGGTAGTGTGCTCGCCTGGCATGCGGGGGGCGCTGGGTTTGATCCTCAGCACCACATAAAAATAAAGATGTTTTGCCACAAAAAACTAAAAAATAAATATTAAAAAAAAGAAATACTGTTGTAAAATAAGTTCTGCTAAAATATTACCTGAGAAAGTAAAGAACATGGCAGAACTTCCTTCTCAGCACACCAGGCAGTGCACAGGAAGCTTCTTCCTCATGATTTCCTCACATGGACCTCAGTCATCCTGAATCCACAGTGGAGTCTCCATGGGTAGGTGCCAAGGAGAAGGAAGCTCTGGTCCTCACCATAGATATATCCACCAGGCATCCCCAGGCCTTGGTATCTTTCTAGATGTGTCCCCAGGATTAAAAAAAAAAAAAAAAGGTCTACACCTTAGATAGAGCCCCTAGGAGTCCCTAGATGTGGCATCTCTCAGGTGGGTCCCCAGGAGAAGAAAGTTTGATTAGGGCACAGAACACAGCCCCCAAAAGCAGTTGATCAAAGAAAGTTGTTCTGAGTGCCCCCTGCTGGCCACTGTAGACAGTGCAGGATGGTGGGTGTTCACTGTTCAGAGCTGCACCCCCTTGTGATAGGCACAGTGAAGCTCTAAAATTTATAGTTGTGACTATTCCAGGTCATGATTTTGGAAATCAAACAGAAATAGAGGGGCTGGGGATGTGGCTCAAGCGGTGGCGCGCTCGCCTGGTATGCGTGCGGCCCGGGTTCGAACCTCAGCACCACATACAAAACAAAGATGTTGTGTCCGCCGATAACTGAAAAATAAATATTAAAATTCTCTCTCTCTCTCTCTCTCTCTCTCTCTCTCTCTCTCTCTCTCTCCCCCCCTCTCTCACTCTCTTTAAAAAAAAAGAAAGAAATAGAGCCTACCATCCTATGTCTTGATCAGAATGGATGGAGATAGCAAGCAGCAAAATACATGGCCCATAGATAAAATTTCATTGAATTCAGCAATCATGTAGAGGAAACAGTGAAATTTATAAACTGGAATAAGAAAAATTTTAAAACATTAATATTTAAAATAGAGACCCCAAATCTGAAGTACTTTCATGTAAGTCTTAAAGTACAATCATTCTTTCAGAAAATCTTGAAATGTTTAGAAAGAAATCAAATGAAATATAAATAAATGCAGATATACTTTGTTCAGCTCTCAATATAATTAAGATGAAATTATCTCAAACCTGACCTGAAGATTCAGTGCATTCCAGAAATTCCCAACAAACTGTTTTTAAACCTAGACTAGACAGCACTGACTGCAAAAGGACACACTTCAAGAAGCCACACATATGGACACCAGAACCTACCAAAATACTCTCTAGACTTGCATTTAAAATGGGAAACTGTAAAACTCTAGAAGATATGCATGACCACATGTTTCATGAATACAACCCCCTCCAAAAAAAATCCATGAAAGCTGGGGATGTGGCTCAGTGGTTAAGCACCCCTGGGTTCAATCCCTGCTACCAAACAAACAATAACAACAAGAAATCCATGAAAGAAAAACCTGATAATGTGGACTGTATTAAACTGCTCTGTAAAAAAAAAAAAAAAAAAAATCATATTTAGGCGATAAAAAGACAAATCAAAGACTGGGGGAAACTTTGGAAAGTATATATCTAAAACAAACTTGTGTACAAAATATAGTAAGACACTCAACAATAACCCAACATAATGGGTAAAGATCTGAACAGACAAAGCACAAGAAAGATACAAGATGGCAAAGAAGCATAGAAATGACTCTTAGTATCACCTGTCATGAGGAAAGCATAAAACTAAGACCCCAATGTACACTGCACAACTATTAAGCTGCTAAGGTCTTTACTAAAGTGTAGTATCAACCATGAGGATGATGAGCAGCCACAGGAACTCTTTTGAGACCCTGCCTCTAAATAAAATACAAAAAAGGGCTGGGGATGTGGCTCAGTGATTAAGTGCCCCTGGATTCAATCCCCAGTACACCCACACACACACACAAAAAAAAAAAAAAAAAAAAAAAAGATTAAACTACTCTAAAGTAAAACCTTAGGACATGGTTATATTTCCTCAAACACCTACTTGTTTAATTATTTATACAGTTAATTACTGGTAACTGAAATTCTTAGCTAGTTCTGTATTTTATTAGGAACATTTATAACACAAAAATCAAATAGTTCAAACTAATATAAAATTCAAAGTATGTGCCTCTTTTACATATTTCATGTTGAAGTAATAACATATGATAACTTATTATATTTTTAACATGTCACTAAGTTCTAGGTTTGTCTTCTTAAAACTTGATCACTACAGGGGAAAAAAATGACATTTTAGAGATTCTATTTCAACTCATGGCTTAACTTTCCCTAAAGAGTGACTTTATTTTAAAAAAGTCCTAATACTAATTGACTCACTGTGACTGAATGACTTACCCCAAAGAATCCTTGTCTCTATTTTATTTCTATGCAGACCTTTTAGCAGCAATATAATCAAATATTTGTCACTGGGACAAATAGTCAAAGAAATAATCATCTCCTCCAAGACCTCTGCAGGAAGTGGTGAGCCAAGAGAAACAGAGGTGTCAACTCAGTCCAGGAGTGATAATAGATGCTGCTGTGTTGTGGGAAAACACTCTACCTTTTAGAAATCACAAGGAGCTATGGATGCCCAAACTCTTGCATGAGTCTAAATCTAGTTGAAATTCTAAGTAATTTTATTGTCACTAGCTCATCATGAAGCTCATGACAACTAAAGGATCTATGGGGCTGAAGATGTAGCTCAGTGATAGAAAGATTTCCTAGCATGCAGGAAGCCCTAGGACCAACCTCCAGAACTACAAAAGGAAAAAAAAGAATTTGTGTCTTATTTGTGTAATCAAATAGAAAATGAATAATCATTCCTCTTAAGAAAACTTGTTGGGCCTAAAACACTTGAGACTCAGAATCAAAATACTCTCCTTTTAGTGTATTGCATTGCTAGACCATCAAGAACAGTGGTGTCACATCATAAAGCATGTTCACATTAAGCTTACCATCAAAACAACAAAAAGGCTTTATTGACTGTTGATAAGAAAAATGACACAAGCCACTCATCTCAGCTATTTGGGAGGATAAAGCAGAAGGATCACAAATTTGAGGCTGACATTAGCAATTCAGCTAGACCCTGTCTCAAAATGAAATTGTAACAAGGACTGGGGACATATGTAGCTCAGGGCTTGCATAGCACATGCAAGGCCCTGGGTTTGATTCCCAGTGCCCCCCCCCCCAAAAAAAAAAAAAAAAAAAAAAAACTTCTCCAGGTGAGACATCTGATAACAGTCAACTAGTCAACTATGGCAGGTACAGAACAGGACAGAAGCCATTATGTCAACCTCCTCAAAATGATTAAAGTAAACCTGCACTTTGTTCAGCTCACAATACTAACATGTCTGATTTCTGCTTCTAATAATTCAAATATAACCATTTGAATATGATCAGAAGTGCATGTACCTTTCTAATGAATCCAACAAATATGAGAGAGATACTCAACTGCATTCTGAAGGTCACCTTATAAGCACAACACTAGGATAAAATGTAATCATGGCATTTCCCACATGAAATAACCTTAAATACTAATAAATACATTAAAACTATTAAATATTAATAAATACCTAATTTCAAAAGAAAGACAAATTTATGAAATCAAAAGCAAATTGATACATTTTTAAATGATATTTTGAATAGAAGAGGCAAAATTCTTAAAGGGTTCTCCCACAAGAATTCCTGACAACATAAAGTATCATGCTCATTAGAAGACCCAACCCTTTGTATGCAAGGAATAAGAGAACTTACTGATGAATGTAGAACTTTAATAGGACATATGGACATGCTTTCTAAATTTGAAAAGAAGAAAAATATCTTTTTTTAAAAAAAGCTTATTTTTAGTAAATGTATCTGAATTACAAAAAAGCAGCTACTGACTGGTCTCTTACATTTTGTAATGATTTGCACCCTAGGAGATTTCATCTATAGTGGTGTTAAGTATCATAAAATATCAACAGTTGACATTAAAAATATCATCATCCCTCTTCTCTTTTAAAACTGATTTGAAATTTTCTTAGAATAATTTCATATGAATTTGGGAGAGGCACTGTGGTATATGTGTATATGTGTAAATACATGATCTTTTAAAAAAATATTTATGTTTAGTTGTAGTTGAACACAATACCTTTGTTTTATTTACTTATTTTATGTGGTGCTGAGGATCCAACCCAGCTCCTCCCATGTGGTAGGTGAGTGCTCTACCACTGAGCCACAACCCCAGCCCCAATACATGATCCTTTTAAAGCATACCTCTAATGCTTGAGTCCTGTCAAAGACATCTTCTGGGATGGACTCCATGGCCTCTCACATGCCAGGCAAGTGATCTGCCATTGAGCTGCACACCCAGTCTCCAAAGATACCTTAATAAATGGAAATTAATTAAAATAATTTGATTATGAGCATTTCCAAACAAGAAAATTCTCTCAAACAAAACAATTCTCTCAATCAAAAACAAAGTAAGCTAAAAGTAATTTGTAAAATATTCCTTATAAAAAATAGAAGTCCACAGAATTTAAAATTCTATAAAGGGCTAGAGTTGTAGTGCAAAGGCAGAGTGTTTGCCTGGCAAGTGTTAGGCCCTGGGTTCAATCCTCAGCACCACATATAAACAAAATAAGTAAATAAAATAAAAAGATCCACTGACAACTAAAAAATATTTTAAAAATTATGCAGAAAATTTAAAGAATATTAGTTAAAAATTGAATAGAAAAAACCTATTGCACAGAGCTGGAGGCAATGAGGAATTACATAGAAAAATAACTCTAAAATAAGAAAAATAAATGAATCACTTAGCATACAGAACCTTGGGCTGGTATTAGAGTTCTCCCACTGGATGGGATCCTGGGATCATCAGGGCTCAAGGCTGACTGTCATCTGCCCTTTAACAAATTCTGATTTTATTTCAAATGTTCATTATCTATAAACAAAAAGAGAGAGAAAAAGGTGACTTTTCTAAATTTATTTTATGGTATATCAAATCCTGATATAGTCAAGATAATTCATCCAATGCAGGATGTCAGTGTTTATACAACGGACGTTATTTGTGCACCATTACAAATATACTGCCAATTAGCACATCAGCCAGGGAGCTACTCATCCTAGACTAGCAGGGGCAGAGTCTGAAGGAGGGGGAGGGAAGGTCAGGAGGAGGAGGAGGGGGCATGGAAGATGGGTGGGGTCTGGAGAAGAGGCAGGGTCTTAAAGAGGAGGAGGGTTGGGCTGGGGTTTATGGCTCAGTAGTAGAGCGCTTGCCTAGCATGTGTGAGGCACTGGCATCAATTCTCAGGACCACATAAAAATAAAGAAACAAATGTAGAACTTTAACAAGACATAGTGATATGCTTTCTAAATTGAAAAGTAGAAAAGAAAATGTCTATTTAAAAAATTTATTTTTAGTAAAAATATTTCTTAATTACAAAACTCAGCTATTGACTTGTCTCTTACACATTGTAATGACTTGAGTCCTTAGGAAACTTCATCTACAGTGGTTTTAAGAATCATGCAGGGGACTGGGGTTGTGGCTCAGCGGTAGAGCACTCACCTAGGATGTGTGAGGCCCTGACTCAGATCCTCAAAAGCACATAAAAATAAATAAAATAAAGGTTTAAAAAAAGAATCATGCAATATAATACTTGACATTGAAATGTTTTCTTAGAAAATTTTCATCGAAATCTGGAAGAGATATTGTGGTGTATATATATAAATACATAATGTTTTTAAACATATCTCTGAATACCTCTGATCCTTGAGTTCTGCCAAATGACATTGTGTGTGTATGTAAAAATATATGTGTGTGTGTGTGTGTGTGTGTGTGTGTGTGTGTGTGTGGTGCTGGGATGTGGCTTTATAATAACAGTGTATTCCTCTGTGTGTGTGTGGTGCTGGGATGTGGCTTTATAATAACAGTATATCCCTCTTCTTAACTGTTATTATAAAGCCAAGTTCCTTTTATTCTACATTCATCTTATCATCATTTAAATGCATTACCACATTCATGGACAATGAATTATTTTGGCAGAAGCTGTAGAGCACTTGAAAACTAAAATGTAAGATGCTATTTATTATAGATCAATCAATTCAAGATAAATGATTTCTAATTTGAAGATGTAAGCCAGTAGAAAAGCTAGATTGGGCTCATAAACACCTGACTCTTGGTGCAGGCACTGACTTCCTCAACAAGACCCATAAAGGTCAAAAAATAAAACCAAGACTCAATAAGTGGTATACCTTCAAATTAAAATGCTCTGCCCTGTGAAGGAAATAGGATCATGAAGAGAGCCCCTCAGAATGGGAGAAAGTCTTTTCCATCTACTTTTCCAACAAGGGATTAATATCCAGAAATATAAATAACTCAAAACATGTAACAACAGAAAAATGAATAGCTCAATACAAAAATGGGTGAAAGAACTAAGCAGACATTTCTCAAAAGGAGAAATACAAATGGCCAAAAACATGGGGAAAAAAAGGTTCAACATCCCTGGCAATCAGAGAAATGCAAATCACATGTACATTAAGATTTCATCTCCAGTTAGAAGGGCAAACATCAGGAATACAAAAAGCAACAAACTCTGGTGAGGATATGGAGAAAGGTACACTCACCTGTTGTTTGTGCAGACGAGTGCAACCAACCACTATGGACAGCAGTACAGAGATTCCTCAAGAAACTAGAAATGAAGCCATCACATGATCCAGCTGTTCCTCCCACCCTTTTTTTTTTTTTTTTTTGGTTTTTTTGGTTTTTTTTTTTTTAAAATAAATGTGTTACAAATAACATACTAAACTGAAATAAACTAGTGGGCTGTTAACACATGTGCTTTTCCATATTTCCGTGTTCTTTTCTACTACTTTGACACCATTAAAACAATAAGGAGGGCTGGGGTTGTGGCTCGGTAGCAGAGCACTTGCCAGGATGTGCGAAGCACTGGGTTTGATTCTCAGTATCAATAAATAAAACACAATCCATGGACAACTAAAATAATATTTGAAAAAATAAGCAATAAGGAACACAAGTAATGGAGTCTCTCCTGGGCTTAGAACCCTCGTTCATCATTCCTCCTTCATCCCACCCAGGTTCTCCAGGAAAAACCTGGGGTAACTGTAGGAAGATGATGAGGGGCTGGGGCTGGGGCTCCGTGGTAGAGCAGTCACCAAGCACGTGCAAGGCACTGGGTTCAATCCTCAGCACCACATGAAAATTTAATAAATTAAAAAAAGGTCTTAGGTCCAACTACAACTAAATTTTATTTTAACTTATGGCAATATATACCTAATGTAAATTATTTTTAAACAGACGATGAGGGTCACAACCTAGACCTGCTGCAGAGCCAGCCTGAATGAAATAGTGAAGGAGCAGGGCGCACAGCCAGGCTCTCCTCAGCCCTCAGTCCCAAGGTGGGGCTCTCTCCTCACCAATACCACATTTCCCACACCTGCTGCGGGTCATTCCAGAAGCTTCTAGTGCAATTCCCTCAGGCAACTCAGAACAAGGGAGCTCCAGGCATCCCTAGAGACATGACTCACAGTGTCCCCAAGCCAGGCATCCACCGGAGGTAGCTCTGAGGACTAGGGCGCTGCAGCTGTCTCTAGAGACATGGCCCATGAGGGTCCCCAAGCCAGGTGGCTCCCTGAGGCAGTCTGAGGAGAAGGAAGCTCCAAGGGTCCCTAGAGACATGACCCACAGTGTCCCCAAGCTAGGTGGCTCCCTGAGGTAGCTCTGAGGAGAAGGGAGTTCCGGACATCCCTAGAGACATGACCGGCAGTGTCCCCAAGCTAGACATCACCCTCAGGCTGCTATAAGGAGAAGGGAGCTCCGGGAGTCCCTACAGACACAACCGACAGTGCCCCCAAGCCAGGCGCCCACCTGAGGCAGCTCTGAGAAGAAAGGAGCTCCAGGCATTCCTAGGGACGTGACCCATAGTGTCCCCGAACCAGGCATTCACCTGAGGTAGCTGTGAGGAAAAGGGGGCTCGGGCCCTCCCTGAGGGGCACCCACAGTTTCCAGGAGCCAGGCTCTGCCGTCTGGGCCCTGAGGAGAAAGCTCACCTCTCACCCTGAAGGAGGTGGACTGGCGTCAAAGATGGCGACGAGGCCCCACCCCTGATGACCACGCCCCCCATAGGCACGAGACTGGATGGCCACACCCCTTGGCTATGGCCCCTGATGACCACGCCCTGCAGAACCCTGCTCATGCTCAGAGGTGCCCACCCCTAGGTTCCTGGTAAAGCTCAGCCCTTTCTCCACTCTCAGCTGTTACTGGATAAAACCTGTTCCCACTGCCCTCAGGAGGTCTCAGCACATTCACTGGCGGCAATGAGTTGGGTAGGTGATTGGTTAGTACAACAGGGGGATTCCTTTGAACTGATTGGTTTAGGCCATGAGGGGTGGATGTGCTAAACTACATAGTTTCCCAACATGTTATCAACCACAACAAAGTACTTGGGGGTCATCTGGCATCCCGGGTATTTCCCTGTCTCATGCTGATTGGAGGTTGCTAGGGGATTGCTATGGGTCCTCACCTAGCCTGAGTCAGGGACACCTGGTGCTGCAGACCTCTCCTGTTATTTACAGACAGACAACACAGCAGGGTGGGTATGTGCCTAGGAGTGCTCTGTGGGTTATTCCAAGGACAAGTCTTGCACAGGCTTTGCTCTGAGGTAGAGGCTGGTTTCTCAAAAATGGAGTCACATCAGTTTCACAAGGGACATCACCAGGGGAGGGGGAGGGGAGGAAGGTGGTCAGAAAAGGGGTGGTGGGATATCACCCAGGGAGGGGCAGGGGGAGGAAGTTTGTCAGATACAGGGTGATGGGACCTCATCTGGGGACAGGGAGGGGAGGAAGGCGGTCAGATAAGGTGTGATGGGACCTCTAGCAGTCAGAGAAATGCAAATCAAAACCACCCTAAGATACCATCTCACTCCAGTAAGATTGGCAGCCATTATGAAGTGCTGGTGAGGATGTGGGGAAAAGGGTACTCTTATACATTGCTGGTGGGGCTGCAAAATGGTGAGGCCAATATGGAAAGCAGTATGGAGATTCCTGGGAAAGCTGGGAATGGAACCACCATTTGACCCAGCTATTGCCCTTCTCGGACTATTCCCTGAAGACCTCAAAAGAGCGTACTACAGGGATACTGCCACATCGATGTTCATAGCAGCACAATTCACAATAGCTAGACTGTGGAACCAACCCCGATGCCCCTCAATAGATGAATGGATAAAAAAAATGTGGCATTTATACACAATGGAGTACTACGCAGCACTAAGAAATGACAAAATCATGGAATTTGCAGGGAAATGGTGGCACTAGAGCAGATTATGCTAAGTGAAGCTAGCCAATCCCTAAAAAACAAATGCCAAATGTCTTCTTTGATATAATGAGAGCAACCAAGAACAGAGCAGGGAGGAAGAGCAGGAGGAAAAGATTAACATTAAGCAGAGTCATGAAGTGGGAGGGAAAGGGAGAGAAAAGGGAAATTGCTTGGTAATGGAAGGAGACCCTCATTGTTATACAAAATTACATATAAGAGTTTGTGAGGGGAATGGGAAAAAAATAAGGAGAGAAATGAATTACAGTAGATGGGGTAGAGAGAGAAGATGGGAGGGGAGGGGAGGGGGGATAGTAGAGGACAGGAAAGGTAGCAGAATACAACAGTTACTATTATGGTATTATGTAAAAATGTGGATGTGTAACCGATGTGATTCTGAAATCTTTGTAATGTTTTGAATAACCAATAAAAAAAATAAAATTTAAAAAAAAAAAAGGTGTGATGGGACATCACCCAGGGAGGGGTAGGGGGAGGAAGTTTGTCAGATACAGGGTGATGGGACATCATCCGGGGAGGGGGAGGGGAGGAAGGTGGTCAGATACAGGGTGGTGGGACTTCATCCAGGGAAGGGGAGGGGAGGAAGTTTGTCAGATACAGGGTGATGGGACATCATCGGGGAGGGGGAGGGGAGGAAGGTGGTCAGATACAGGGTGATGGGACATCACCCGGGAGGGGGAGGTTGAGGCATGAGATCCGGTATCTGGTGACCAGTTATCAAGGGTGGCTCTGGCTACATTTGGGTTCACAGGGACCTGCTGGATGGCTGCAGGGCTTCCTGCACCTAAGTGTCGCAGGCAAGCAGAGACAGACAGCCACGTGATCAGAGGAGACCGCTCCAGAAGGTGCGATTTCAGCTGAGGCCCAGAACAAAAGGAGTAGTGAAAAGCTGGGGATCCCGGGGTCTGAAATGCACACCAGGTGGACAGAGGATGGACACCAAGAGCGGGAGTTGGGGCCTGTCCAGGAAGGACAGGTAGGGCCGAGGTGGCCAAAGGGTACAGCACTGAAGAGAGCCCAGGCCCTGGAAGGACCGAGTGTGTTCGGAGAAACCCGAGAGACAACGAGAAGAGCTGAGGGCGGCTGAAGTGCCCAGTCTTGATGAAGAGAGATGAAGGGAGCCAAGTGACCTCGGATGGGCCAAGTGTTTACAGAAAGGGCCGAGGGTCCAGGGCAGAGTGGAAAAGGGGGACCCAAAGAACCGATGTTGGCAGGGAGTAGTCGAGGGCCAAAGAACGGGTTCAGGGGCGGCGCAGAGTGTCCAGGTCCTGAGCGGACCGCAGGGGGCCACGCAGAGGGCACCGGGAGGGCCAGAGGCGGTGGACGGGCCGGGGGCGGTCGGCAGGCAGGGAGGGGAGCGGGGTGGCGGGAGGTGCTCTGGGTCCCGCGGGGAGTGGGGGCGGCGCAGGCTTGGAGGAGGGAGGCCCTGGAGGACGCTGGGATCCCGAGTGGCCGGGCTGGTAGCGGAGCCCAGGGCGGGAAGGGCAGAGCCCAGGGCGGGGCAGGCACGGCGGGGGAGGGCCTGGGGCGGGGCAGTAGGGCGTGGTGGAGGCCTGGGGCGTGGGTCCGGCCTTCAGCGGGGACCTCCTAGGGTTAGGTGTAGCCTGAGAACAGCCAGAGGAACACCACTTTCACTTCTGTGGTCAGTGTGGGAAGAGTACACGTGGGAGCCTGTGTCCCTCAGGAAGCCTCCCTGCAGAAGTACCCAGCCCGACACCCCTCAGATCTGATGGAGTCCAGGGCACAGAGCCTGAAGAGTCCTGGCAGGGATGGGGTCTTGAATGTACCCAGGACACTGCGTCCTCCCCCAGTCGGCACTCGGGACACACCGTCCTCCTCCAGTCTACACTGCGGACACAGGGTCCTCCTCCAGTCTACACTCGGGACACAGTGTCCTTCTCCAGTCTACACTGCGGACACAGGGTCCTCCTCCAGCCTACATTCTGACACAGTGTCCTCCTCCAGCCTACACTCGGACACAGTGTCCTCCTCCAATCTACACTCGGAACACAGTGTCCTCCTCCAGCCTACACTGGGGACACAGTGTCCTCCTCCAGCCTACACTGCGGACACAGGGTCCTCCTTCTGTCTACACTCGGGACACAGTGTCCTCCTCCAGTCTACACTGGGGACACAGCGTCCTCCTCCAGCCTACAGTCAGACACAGGGTCCTTCTCCAGCCTACACTTGGGACACAGTGTCCTCCTCCAGCCTACACTGGGGACACAGTGTCCTCCTCCTGTCTACACTGGGGACACAGTGTCCTCCTCCTGTCTACACTGGGGACACAGTGTCCTCCTCCAGCCTACACTGGGGACACAGTGTCCTCCTCCAGCCTACACTGCGGACACAGGGTCCTCCTTCCATCTACACTCGGGACACAGTGTCCTCCTCCTGTCTACACTGGGGACACAGTGTCCTCCTCCAGCCCACACTTGGGACACAGTGTCCTCTGCAGTATACACACTGGACACCTCATCCTCCTCAGTGACCTTGGCTTCCCATGAGAGTGACCAGGAGGAGCGCGTGTGTGCACACCCCAGACAGTAGACAAGGCACTTCCCTTGGAGGACACCTGTATTCAAGGCTGCCCAGTGGAGGAGGCCCCCGCCTCCAGCCCTGTCTGTGGACTCTCCATTCAGAACTTAGACTTGTCCTAGCAACAAAGGTACCTGGCCTGCAAACCCAGCTAAGACCAAATTCCTCTTTTTCCTGGCCCACGCGGGAAGGACTCAGCCCTACTCAGGTCCTCAAGCCCTGGGAAGGGCCCTGTTGGCTCCCCAGGCTGCCTGCCACCTGTGCAGGTGTAACAGGTGAAGCGTCTCGAAATGAGCTCCTCCTGGACACGGGGCCCTCATGCAATGCCACTGTGCTCCCAAGAGAGAAAGGGGGGACACAGACACAGAGGAGGAGCCACATGGAGATGGAGGAAGAGACTGGAGCGAGGGGCCACCAGCCCAAGGCCACCTGGATCTTCAGGAGCTGGAGAGGCAGAAGGAGCCTCCCTGGAGCCTGTGGAGGGAGCTGGACACCATTGTAAGAGGCAGGTCCTGTCCACATCTTGACCCCAGAACCTGTGAGTGGGACCTTGTGTGGAAACAGGGTCTTTGCAGAGGTCGTTAGCGAAGGGTCCTGAGATGGGATCCTCCTGGGTCAGGGAGCCCTCATGCAATGGCCATGTCCTTAAAACAGAAGAGGGGACAGACTCAAAGGAGGAGCCACGTGGAAGATGCATTTCCAGTTAAGGCCCCAGGTTGGTGGTCCCTGGCTCCAGCAGACCCTCTGCTGTGTGGGTCTCATGAAGCAGATGGACCCTGCTGCAGCGGTCACCAGGAGCTGTGCGACACGGTCTGGACGAATGACCATGGAGGAGCTGGTGTCTTTGGGGTCCTTCCTGTTGTCACATGTGGACATCCCACCTCAGGTGCTGCACAAGCCCCCTGTGCAGAGGGCCATGGGGACCCTCCCCTCATGCTGACGGGGCCTCACTGCTTCTGAATCTCAGTTTTGATGTGAAGTCAGGGCTGATGTCCGGGGTCACTACCAACTAGACCAGAGGGCCCCGAATACCCAGTGCCCACCCTGGGGGCTGCCCTCTACCTGATGATCTTGTACTGTGTACCCCAGGCCCCTTGGCCAGACGGACTCAGGTGGCTCAGAGTTCAGCTCTGCAGCAGGTGGGGACCCTCAGTAGTGTAGCAGGACTGAGCAGGGACAGGGAGGGAGGGGTACAGGGGGTGTGAGCAGGGAGAGGGAGGGAGGGGTACAGGGGGCTGTGAGCAGGGAGAGGGAGGGAGGGGTACAGGGCCTGTGAGCAGGGAGAGGGAGGGAGGGGTACAGGGGGCTGTGAGCAGGGAGAGGGAGGGAGGGGTACAGGACCTGTGAGCAGGGAGAGGGAGGGAGGGGTACAGGGGGCTGTGAGCAGGGACAGGGAGGGAGGGGTACAGGGGGGTGTGAGCAGGGAGGGGGGAGGGAGGGGTACAGGGGGTGTGAGGAGGGAGAGGGAGGGAGGGGTACAGGGGCCTGTGAACAGGGAGAGGGAGGGAGGGGTACAGGGGCTGTGAGCAGGGAGAGGGAGGGGTACAGGGGGTGTGAGTAGGGAGAGGGAGGGAGGGGTACAGGGGGTGTGAGCAGGGAGGGAGGGGTGCAGGGGGTGTGAGTAGGGAGAGGGAGGGAGGGGTACAGGGGCCTGTGAGCAGGGAGAGGGAGGGAGGGGTACAGGGTGCTGTGAGCAGGGAGGGGGAGGGAGGGGTACAGGGCCTGTGAGCAGGGAGAGGGAGGGAGGGGTACAGAGGGTGTGAGCAGGGACAGGGAGGGAGGGGTACAGGGGTCTGTGAGCAGGGAGAAAAAGGGAGGGGTACAGGGGGGTGTGAGCAGGGAGAGGGAGGGGTACAGGGGGGTGTGAGTAGGGAGAGGGAGGGGTACAGGGCATGTGAGCAGGGAGAGGGAGGGAGGGGTACAGGGGCCTGTGAGCAGGGATGGGTGGGTGGGTGCCCCGATTCCCTCTACACGCACATGACCTTCCACTGGGCACCCCCACCCCACAGCTGCCATGGTCACCCCAGGTCTACAGGATGCAGGTTCCAGTCTCTCCATATGAGAGCCCCCCTTTCCCCCAGAAGCTCTCCTGGGACTGTGGGGTCATGCCTTTGGGGCAGGGTCTCCCAGAGACTCTCTTCTGGTTAGGGAGGTCCTTGCTGCCCAGGGCATGAGTTCTGTGGCCCGCTAATATCAGTGTCCACATCCACTGCCGGCCCTGGGAATGCCAAAGGCCCTCTGCCACCTGATAGGTAGGGATGCCACCTGATAGGTAGGGATGCGGAGAGGGAGGTGACCTGAAGGGTATTGGGCCCCAAGGAGTCAGCAGGGTGCTGAGAAGAGGGGCAGATGGAGAAGGGACAGAGGGGACAGGGAGACAACTGGAGTGATGAGGACCCAAGCTTAGGGCCTGGGGTCCTGGGTGGGGGGAGATGCAGGAAGGAGCTTTCCAGGACCCTGCAGAGGACGGCCTGCCCTTCAGGACCCCAGCCCCAGAGATGTGGACCAGAGGCAGGAGGTGCTCTGAGCCCCGAGGGTGTAGGGCTGACGGCGGCCAGCAGGAGGCGCAGGGAGTCTTCTGAGCATCAGCGCCGCTGTCAGCCTTGAGGCAGGGACTGGGTCCATCCCATGGTGACACACAGGGCAGGTGAGCAGGGCGGGGCTGTCCTGGTCCTGCCGGCGCTGGACACACAGGGGCAGATTGTCGGTGCTGTACTAGTCCTGCCTGCGTGGACACACAGGGCAGGTGGGCGGGACTGTCCTGGTCCTGCCCGAACTGGACACACCAGGCAGGTGAGCCGGGCAGTCTGATGAACAGGTGCTCATGGAAGGTGACCTTGACACAGACTCAGGGCTGTGACGTGGGCAGCGGCAGGACCCAGAGTCACTCAGGAGAGGCTCAGGTGGAGGCTCAGGCCGCAGCCTGGGGAAGAAGTCAGCCTGTCACTTGCGGGAGAGGAAAGTGCTCCTGCGGGACCCTGAGGCCCAGCCAGGGCTCATGAGGGACATGGAGTGCTGGGCGCAGGAGGAGGGAGGCTCAGGCCCTGGGCTGCGGGATTTGGTGATGGAGGAGCGCTGAGCCTCTCTCTCAGGGAGATGTCTGTCCCCAGGCAGACCACAGCCTGAGCCCCACCTTGCCCCTGTGCCTCTCCCACGAAGCAGCCTAAGGCCAGCTGACCCGAGGCTCTGGCAGACCCAGGGTGCTTTCCTGTCACAGGATCCCTGGGCGACAACCCCAGTCAGGAAGGAGTTGGGATGGGGGGCGCTCAGCTGAGCCCCAGAGGGGGCCACTCCTAGACAGGAGACGTGATAAAGCAGTGCCACCACTCACAGACCCAAAGAGAGGAGGGCAGGGTCTCATGCTCTGGACAGAGGGAGCCAGCTGACCCACCAGGGGGCAGGGGGCATGACCCCAGGGCCTAGGCCTGTGTCGGGGTCCAGCGAGTCACTCCAGCAGGTCTCCCACAGGGAGTACCGCCTGGTGGGCTCACCAAAAGCACACAGGTCATTGCACCTCCCAAGGTGCCTCAGGGCCATCACGGCTTCAATGGACAGCAAAGTGGGACATGGGGCCAGCAGGCCGGGTCCAGCAAACTATCTCCAGCTGTCCCACAGGGAGGAAGGAGTGTCACCAGGAGGGTGAGAACTGGACACTGTCCATGTGACTGAGCCCTGCTCTGGTGGGGGAGCCCACCCCATGCCAGCAGGGTGGCAGCAGGACATCAGAGGAGTCACTATAGGGGACACAGGCTCACACTGACTTGGCACAAGGCTCCTGCTCTGGGGGAGCAGACGGGGAGAGGGTGGTGCCAGGGAGACCTGGTTGAAGAGGCTCCCAAACCCAGGGGTCTGCAGAGCTGAGCAGAGGGGAGGGGGGGAGGAGGCCCAGGGCCCAGGGAGCTGCAGAGCTGAGAAGGGGGCGGGGGAAGGAGCCCCAGGGCCCAGGGAGCTGCAGAGCTGAGAAGGGGGGAGGGGGGAAGGAGCCCCAGGGCCCAGGGAGCTGCAGAGCTGAGAAGGGGGGAGGGGGGAAGGAGCCCCAGGGCCCAGGGAGCTGCAGAACTGAGCAGGAAGGAGCCCCAGGGCCAAGGGAGCTGCAGAGCTGAGCAGGAAGGAGCCCCAGGGCCCAGGGAGCTGCAGAGCTGAGCAGAGGGAGGCAGGAAGGAGCCTGGTGGACAGGACATCTGGAAGGCTGGATTGAGGGGCCAACTTTGGATGCAATTTCATGGCCCTGTTAGTGTCCTGCGCTTGGAAACAAAGAGTCACAGGGGCTTAAACCATTTCCCCAGTCCAGTGGGATCTTCTCCCCCAGCCTTGAGGGCAGAAGGCTGAGAGGAGGGGTCACAGGGCTTAGCTCCCTCCACAGGCTCCAGGCAGGACTTGTCCAGCTACAGAGGGAACTTTACAGATGGCGGGAGTGCCAAGGTGGCCCTTCAGCACTTGGCCAGTGCAGGGGAACACTGGGGCTGATGTAGGAAATGACCACAAACCAGCAGTTGAAAACCACAGGAACCTGTCCTCTGCCAGCCCTGGAGGGCAGAGGCCAAGGCCAGGGGCCCCAGGCTGAGATCCCTGCACAGAGTCCTGGTGGCCCCTCTCTGCATTCTCTGCCTCTGTCTCCATGTGGCTACTCCTCTGTGCCTGTATCCCCTCCTCTGTCTCTAGTGAGGACACGGCCATTGCATGAGGGCCACCTGACCCAGGATGGTGTCATGTTGAGATCTTTACCTAATTACATCTGCTGATACCCTACATGCAAAAGAAGCCCTACCCGAGGTCCCAGTGTACTTGGGGTGCTATTCAGCCCACTGGGGTAGGACATGGGGAGGCATCCCAGGTGGGGAAGAGGAAGGCAGGTGATTGACAGGAGGAGGAAGGCAGGGGAGCAGGGGCGAGTGGGCCAGCCCATGTGGGATGCCTGATAGACTTCCAAGCAGGGTGCTGGGCACGGAGTCCCGTCTGGGAGCCCATGTGTTCTCATCTACAAACGGGGGAGTCATGGGAGGTCAGAGGGTGTAAGTCATGAGACAGATGAGATCATCCACCCCAGGTGCAGAAGGAAGCTGCCCGGGACTCCAGGCAGGGCCTGGGAACGGGCCAGCATTTGGCAGGTGGAGGACGAGCACAGGTGGACGGCCGGACCACCAGGGAGCGGAGAAGGGTGGGTGCCTGGCGTCCTGTTCTGGGGTCACAGGGGCATGACAAGCGGTTTGGTGCCAGGGCCCCTGGAATGTGGGAGCAAAGGGCGTGTGGGGCTCTGCGCCCTCACAGTGTGTCTCTGGGAGAGCTAGGTGCTCTGCATGGAGGCCCATCACCCTGCCTGCCCAGCCAAGGGACTGCCTGCCACCCTTGGTTTCTCTCTCCAGACCACTGTACCTTCCCACCAAGCCAAGGCAGCATTGTGTCCTGATGCTCAAGATGTCGTGAGGTCTGACACTGTCCGGCTGCTGTCTGTCCTCAGCTTGAGCATAGAGAGGAGAGCCATCGGGATGGATCAGGGGCCACCTCAGCCATCTTGACCTCAGGGTCCCACATGGCTCCCTAAATATGTCCCCTTAGCTTTGAAGAGTTGCACATCACTGGTGGTCCTGGGAGGTGTCTGCTTCTACAAGAGCCCTGCAGAGTAGGTGTGTGTCCTGCCCACTGTGGCCAGAGAGTGAGTGGACGCACCCATGCTGGGGCTGGTTCCAGGGGTAACTGCAGGCTGCCCAGCAGGGGGGCCTGACCTGTCTTCAAACCCTGAGGGCCAATCAGAAGGACCAGAGGGTCCCTCCCAATCTGGGTGAGATCCAGGGCTACACACTGACCTCCCCTTGAGCAGGAGCCTTCGGGGTGAGGGGGCGCCCCCTGGCTGCAGCCAGTGCTCCCAAGAGCCCCAGAACCTTTCATGGAGTGGAGGAGCTCCAGGTCCAAGCTCTCCATCCATTTTCCTTTAGACCCCCTCCACCCAGGTGGTGGCCTCTCCTGGGCTGTGTGAGCAGGTACCATCCCCCAGCACCCACCTTGGAGGTCTCCCAGACAGGCGCCTGCAGTCCGGGGTCCTAAGGAGCTCTGGGACCAGGGTTGGGGTGAGGATGCTGCCGAGCGCTGGCTGGAACCCAGGAGGAGGAGGTTCCCAAGGGAGTCCTTCACCCACAAGGCCGGTTCTAGCCCACGGAGAGGGGACCGTAGAGCCTGGGGTCCTTGGGTTCTGGGGCTGGAGCCTGGGGTGTGGAGTAGCTGGGCTCACTTAGCGGCATGGAGACCTGGGTGCGGGGACTCCACCTCCACCACCAGCACCTCTCCTTTCGGGGACGGGGACGACATGCCTGTGCCAAGCCCTGCTCCACAGCTGGAGGAACCCGTGGCTGGGGGAGTGGCGCCCAGACCATCTCAGAGGGCGGAGGAAGACGGGGGAGGGGGCGCTGGTGCCTGTGAACGTGTGGGTGACACAGCCAGGTGTGCGAGGCCGGGTCGGGTCAGCAGGTGAAGCTCGGGGGTCAGCAGTCCGTTCTTTACAGGATGCCTGTGAGTAGAGCCCTGCCCAGCGCCCCGCGTGCGTGTCCAGGGCTCCCCGTGCCTCCCCTGCGCCCCCTCTGCGCCTGCCCAGTGCCCTCTGTACCTCCCCAGGGCTCCCCTTCGCCCCCTCTGCGCCTGTCCAGCGCCCCGTGTGCCTGCACAGGGCTCCCGGTGCCTCCCCTGCGTCCCTCTGCGCCTGCCCGGCCAAGCCTGTGCTCCCTGTGAGCCTGCCTGGGTGAGCCCGTGGACCCCAAGTGGCAAGGGGGCGCGCTTATGCAGTAGGAGAGGAGCACAGTGTCCCGCTGCCCAGGTCAGCGCCTGTGCGAGGGAGAACCCAGGAGGGCTGGGGAGCCGAATGGTCGGCCCTAAGGGGAACGCTCAGCGATGCCTGGCGGGGCGCTGGCCGCGACCTCGGGGGTCTCTACGGAAGCGAGGTCCCAGGGGCTGCTGCTTCTCCCACTCTAATGCAGAGCGCACGGGCGACTCCTGCAACTGCTACCTTGGCTCTGCAGGACACAGCAGGTGACATGCCACGGCCTGGGGCTCTGTTGATTTGGGGAAGCACAGAGGGAGGGACCGGGGAGGGGAAGGCGGAAGGGAGTCGCCGCCCCCACCTGGTGGAGCCTTCAGCTGGCTGAGGCCAGAGGGCGGTGGAGTCCCAAGAGCTGAGCGAGCAGGACAGGACCAGGGCTGAGGAGCACGTGAGCCGCCCCGGTATGGGAGCCCTGGCCTGCTGGGCCTCCTGGTGCTGTCCAGGAAGGGCTCTGTGAACTGAGTCCCACGGAGCGCAGGGGTATCACAGCAACCCAATTCACAGGAGCATTGAGAAGTGAGCCCTTCTGGGGCAGAGGTCTCCTGGGCGGAGAGGCCAGGGTGTGTGCTCCGGAGCCAGCCACCTGCAGATCGCACCCACCCCAGCCTCTGAGCCGGACCCACCTGGACAGCGGCTCAGCTTAGCAGCCCCTGCTTCCCAGGCTGTAGGTGGGGGGCCTGGAAGGTGGGCACACTGTGCCACCAGAGGAAAAGGGGGACTCCTGGAACCTTGCCAGGGGGTGCCTCTTCAAGTGACGGGGCACCTGCACGTTCTGTCGACCTCTCGGGTCATGCAAAGTGACACGAGGCACAGAGGAGCCAGGAGGGGCGTGGGCTCGGCCGGCTCCCTCTCTGCATCCCCTTGTCTGCCTGGGTGAGGCTTCATGAGCAGAAGAGGGCTGTCCTTGAGACCACAGGATGTCACACACCCGGGAGCGCCCAACCTGCACGGTCCAGCAGCCCTCACCTGATGACCAGGAGAATGGGACAGAGAATAGGGCACTCACAGCCCTGTCCTCCTCCCAGGCCATGGCGTCCCCCAGGATCGAGGCTGTAATCCGGGACAGGCACAGGATGGGGGAGTGTCCCAAGTGGAAGAGGAGACCGGGCAGCTGGTGTTTGTGGACATCAACACCAGGACTGTGTGCTGGTGGAACCCACTCTCTGGGGAGGTGCAGACTTAAGTGGAACTGGGGCCTGCAGATGGTGGAACAAAGGAAGTGGGCCTGGGGGGCTGCAGAGGGTGGGACAAAGGAAGTGGGTCTGGGGGGTGGAGACTTTAGGCCAGAGGAAGTGGGCCTGGGGCCTGCAGATGATGGAACAAAGGAAGTGGGCCTGGGGGGCTGCAGAGGGTCGGACAAAGGAAGTGGGCCTGGGGGACTGCAGAGGGTGGGACAAAGGAAGTGGGTCTGAGAGGTGGAGACTTTGGGCCAGAGGAAGTGGGCCTGGGGCCTGCAGAACATGGGCCTGAGGAAGTATGGGTCCCCTGGAGATCCAGGTGCTCCTGGGAAGGGAGCTGTGAGACCATCCTATGTGCCCAGGGCCCCGTGTCCCCTGAAGTCCTGGGGCTCGTTTAGCTTTGAAGCTGTCCTGCCTGCTTGTGGACCCATGTCCCTGAGGTCCTAGGGCTCGTTGGTACCTTTGCCACAGGTGTCCAGCATCACTCGTGGCCTGAGGGTTGCAGGGGCCCAGCCGGGGCACCTGCTTCTTCAGCACCTGTCCCCCTGCTCCAGAGCCCCTGAAGTGTGGGCTGTCACACCTTGGGCACAGGACAGACCATGGGGTGGGAAGTCCTGGTGTATAGCTATAGTTGGAAGGACCAAAGCTGGACTTGCTGTCATCCAGGTTAAATCCTGGAAACACTGACATCCTCCTGGCTGCTGTGTGGAACCCGCACCTGGCTCTGACCCCGGGTTATGCCACACATGCACCTGTCCTGACTCAGGAGCTAGGGTGGGGGTGACTGTGCATTTTCCAGGCTCATGTGTGTGCATGGACCCACACACCTGGGAGGTACCTGTGTGTCTGTGGGGCTTGCACACCTGTGTGGACTGCTGACCCCTGTGGATTCACACACCTGGGAGGTACCTGTGTGTCTGTGGGGCTTGCACACCTGTGTGAACTGCTGACCCCTGTGGATTCACACACCTGGGAGGTACCTGTGTGTCTGAGAGGCTTGCACACCTGTGTGGATGACGACCCCTGTGGATTCACACCTGGGAGGTACCTGTGTGTTTGTGGGGCTTGCACACTTGTGTGGCTAATGACCCCTGTGGATTCACACACCTGGGAGGTACCTGTGTGTCAGAGGGCTTGCACACCTGTGTGCACTGCTGACCCCTGTGGATACACACACCTGGGAGGTACCTGTGTGTCTGTGGGGCTTGCACACCTGTGTGGATGACGACCCCTGTGGGTTTTCTGAGGAGCAGAAGCAGCACTCTGGGAGCATCCCCCACTCACCCTCCCCCTCCCCAAGGGCAGGTGCCACTGTCACCCTTGCAGATCAGGGCTGGCCCCAAGTCTGTATCTGGCCTCAGGCGCCCTCCTGTGGAGCCTGCCCCAGGCCCAGCGTCCTACCCAAGGACTCAGGGGCACCCGCGGCTCTCACACTGGCACTGACGTGAGAGGCCAGCACTCTCCACTCCTGCAGTCCTGGTGGCCCTGCAGGCAGGCTCAGCAGCCTCCAGTCCCATCTGGAGGCCCTGTGGTGGCCATGGTGGGGAGGGGGTGCAGAGAGGTGGTCCACTCAGGCCCAGCAGGACTGGTCCTGTGCTGAGATGTGCTCTGTGCCCTGATGGTGCCTCCTGGCGGGAGCCCCGTGGGTGGAGTTTCCTGGAGAAGCAGCAGCCAGGCCACCCTGCTGTCCTCTGTCCTCCCAGGAGACCCTGTTGGCTGTGTGGCTCTGCGTAGAGAGGGCAGCTACGTGGTGGCCTCTGGCACCTGCCTTGGCCTCCTGGACTGGGAGAAGGGGCAGGTGGAGTGGGCGGCCTGGCTGGACAGGGACAAGCCCCACAACAGGTTCAACTACGGGAAGGTGGACCCCGCCGGGAGGTTTGTGGCAGGTGGGCTGCTGAAAGGACTGGCCCAGGCCACCTGCAGAGCCTCCCGTCATGGCGGGTGCCGGCTGGGTGGGGACCTCAGGAGCCCTCCCCAAGCTGCTGGCAAGCGGCCCCCGAGGCCATGCAGGTGCTGGGCAGCCCACAGGTTCCCTCCCGCTCCAAAGGCCATGGCTTCCATGTCATTCTTCCCAGATCCCTGCCCAGAGAGGACCCTGGGAGGGTCGAAGCAGCCAGGGTGGGGCAGTGGCCAGAGGCCATTCACCTGCGGCTGAGGGCCCTGCACCTCTGCCTGAGCAGGACTCTTCCTAGTGGAACATCCCTGGGGTGCCCCCTTCGCCCAGCACAGAGGCTCACTCACAGATGCCGCCTGAGGGCCATCCTGCCTGCTGTCCCCCGACTGAGGGTGACCACAGCTCTCTGCACAGCGGGTCTGTGTGGGGTGGGCAGGACAGGGTGGGGTGCTGACCACTGACCTTCCACTCTCTCCAAGCACCATGCCAGAGGCGTCCGCCCCAGGAGTGTGGGAGCCGGGGCAGGGCTCCCTGTACACACTTTATGCTGACCGCTCCGTGGTCAGACAGCTGGACCAGCTGGGCATCCCCAACGGGCTGGACTGGTCCCTGGACCATCACACTCTCTACCACGTGGACGGCCTGGACTACTCTGTACGGTTCTATGACTACGACGTGCAGACAGGAGGCCTGGGTAGGGGCCACTGTTGCTAGTCCCCCACGCCCTCCCCAGAGGAAGGCCTCCGTGGCCAGCCCCCACACCCTCCCTGGATGGGGCCACCGTGACCAGCCCCCCCACACCCTCCCTGGGGTAGGAGCCTCCGTGGTCAGCCCTCACACCCTCTATGGGTGGGGCCACCATGGCCAGCCCCCATGCCCTACCTGGGCGGGGCCTCCCTGGCCAGCCCAGCAGGCCCTCCCTCAGGTATGGACCTCTGTGGCCAGCCCCCCATACCCTCACTGGGGTAGGAGCCTCCATGGCCAGCTCCCCACATCCTCCCTGAAGTACGGGCCTCCATGGCCAGCCCCATAAGCCCTCACTGGGCGGGACCAACCATGGCCAGCCCCCCATGCCCTTCTCGGGGAGGGCCTTTTATGGTCAGCCCCCCACACCCTCCTGAGTCCCCTCCTGGGGTCCCAGATGCACCACGGGGTCTGTCACTCCCTCACGTTGTTGAGGCCACACTATGTCACCCCCTGGTCTGGGCAGTGAGGGGCCACGCGCCTCTGTCTGTCCTGCCGCAGCAAACCCACGACTGGTGTGCCAGCTGGAGCCAGAGCAAGGCATGCCAGATGGGCTGTTCATGGACACCACGGGGAAACTCTGGGTGGCCTGCATTGATGGAGGCAGGGTGATCCGCATGGACGCCGAGACAGGTGTGTGCACAGGGAAGTCGGTCAAGGAGGGGCCATGGGGTGCTCTGTGCCACGGTGTTCAGGGTCCAGGAGTGGGACCACTTGCTTGTCCAGCTACAGGGCGACCTGTGCAGATGGGCAGTGCAGGGAACACAGGGGCTGATGTAGAAAATGACCACAAACCAGCGGTTGAAAACTACAAGACCTTGTCCTCTCCCACCCTGGAGGGCAGAGGCTGGACCAGGGTCACAGGCTGAGCTCCCTGCACAGGCTCCAGGGGGCTCCTCCTGCCTCTCCAGCTCCTGGGCTCCAGGTGGCCCTGGGCTGGTGGCCCCTCCCTGCAGTCTCTGCCTCCGTCTCCACGGGGCTCCTCCTCTGGGTCTGTGTCCCCTCCTCTGTCTCTTGGGAGGACACGGCCATTGCATGAGGGCCACCTGACCCAGGAGGAGCCCATCTCAGACCCTTCACTAACGACCTCTGCAGAGACCTGTTCCCACACTAGGTCCCACTCACAGGTTCTGGGGTGCAAATGTGGACAGGACCCACCTCTTACCATGGTGTCCAGTTCCCTCCATGAGCTCCAGAGAGGCTCCTCCTGCCTCTCCAGCTCCTGGGCTCCAGGTGGCCCCTCACTCCAGTCTCTGCCTCTGTCTCCACGGGGCTCCTCCTCTGGGTCTGTGTCCCCTCCTCTGTCTCTTGGGAGGACATGGCCATTGCATGAGGGCCCCCTGACCCAGCAGGAGCCCATCTCAGGACCCTTCACTAACGACCTCTGCAGAGACCCTGTTCCCACACCAGGTCCCACTCACAGGTTCTGGGGTTCAAATGTGGACAGGACCAACCTCTTACAATGTGTCCAGCTCCCTCCAGGAGACTGGCCTCTCCAGCTCCTGGGCTCCAGGTGGCCCTGCTGACCCCTGCAGTCCATGAGGAAGGGCAGACTTGGGGATCAAGTGCTGCAGGTGCCAGGAAGAACCAGCCGGCCCAGGGCCCCACTGGGGAGTGGGCACAGTCAGGCCACCTGGGGTCCAGCAGCAGATGGGTGGCTGGGCTTCAGGGATGTACCTGAGCTTTACTCACAGGGACGCGGCTGTGCAACCTGGAGATGCCAGTGTCCTGCTGTTTCGGAGGGGCTGACTACTCCGACCTGTACGTGACCTCTGCAGCGGACAGCCTGAGTCCAGAGCAGCTGTTGCGGGAGCCGCAGGCAGGACACGTCTTCAAGGTCAGTGGGGTGTCCCTGCCAGGGTCAGCTTGGCTCCCGGCCATGGCTGCTCGGCCAGGTGTAACGCATCTTGACCTAGGGGACTGGAGCGGGCTTGGCAGCATCCATGGGGACATCTGTCCACCTGGAAAACAGCCCTCCCAAGGCCCCATGTGCCCTGCTGTACACAGAGATGTTTACGGGAGGTTTAGGAAGCTGGTGTGCCTGGCACTGCCGTGGCTGGTGCTGCCAGGAGACTCAGCTGTGCCTAGGGACTCACCTCCACCCTCTCCTCCCGCAGGTCCTGGGCCTGGGGGTGAGAGGCCTTGCATCCTGCCACTTCTCTGGCTGAGGAACCCCACCGTCCAATGCAGCTTGAGCCAGGCCTCCGTCCCTGGGGTCAGGCCAGGCTCGGCTCTGGCAGGGCACTCCCTGCCTGACCACTGTTCACAGCTGATAATAAATGTGGCCACCTCAACGTCATCTGTGCAGCTGCTGTCCTGGGATGTGGTCCCCCCCAGGACTGCCCCATGCTATGTCCAGTGTCACCCAGCTTCAGCTTGTAATGCCCCTGTGTGTTCTCCAAGGTCCCCACAGGTCACCTGCATTCCCCAGAACATATGGCCACACTGGTGTCTCTGAGGTTGGCCTCTCTGCCTCCACTTGGTGCTGGGTCACTGAGAGCTGGAACCTGAGCATGGGCTGTAGCTATGCTGGACATGCACAAGTCCATCAGCCAGGGATCAAGCCGGACATCAGCTGCCTTCACAGCCCTGGGCGCCCAGCGCCTCTACTTCCAAACAGCCCATTTAACCCTGGAAGGCACCTGCACTCCAGCAGTACCCAGTCCCCTGCCCAGCCCCATCACCTGCCCACTGTCTGTGTCTCGATGGCCTGATGTGGATAGGTCCTGCCCATGGAATCCACACTATGTGACCCTCTGTGTCAGCTTCTCTCACCGAGCCCCAGGTCTCAAGGTCCGTCCCACTTGTAGCATGTGTCAGAGCTGAAGTCCTTTTCAGGACTGAGTAATATTCCATCATGTGGATGGACTCGTCCTGTTCCCCATTCCTCCTCAGTGGACAACTGGGTCACTTCTTCTTTCTGACCCTTGTGCATGGTGCTGCTGTGAATGTTCACACACAAGTTTTCATTCCAGCGTCTGTTTCTGGGTCTTCAGGGACGTACCTAGGCTGGAGGTAATGTGGAATGTGAACTCCCTGCATAACCCCAAGAGGCTCCTGTGCACTGTCCCTGCACAGGGGCTCCATGCTGCCCTCCCACATACACATGCTAAGAGTGACGTAGAACGTTGAGTCCCCGACTCCAGAGGGCTCAGCACAGAGCTCCTGGAGGTCCCCACACAGGTGGCCTGCAGCTGCACACGGCTCTGCTTGCCAGCTGCTGGGAGTCTCTGTCCTGGGGTCCCCGTGGTCATGGTGGCAGAGTGCAGCTTGTGCTGTGGGCAGGGGCAGGCAGTGCTGTGAACAGGAATGCCGTCCTGGGGCTCGAGCCTCCATCCTGGGAGTGAGGCCTGTGTGGAGTTGGTCCTGGCCTAGTGGTCAGTCCTGGAGAGGGGCAGCTGGCCTGGGAAGAGGGAGAGACCTGGTCTCAGGTGCAGCCCCTGATACAGGGTGCTGAGGGGCCAGGCGGGGACCTTAGGGAGGCCAAGCAAGGGCCCAGGAAGTGGGCATCCTCCTGCTGACCACCACTGTCCGCTCAGGGGCTGGGAGTCCAGGAGGCAACTGTGTGGGAGACCAACTTTGACGTGACTGAGTCACACTCCCCCGCCGGGTGCTGAGGCGCTCAGTCACAGAAATGTGGCAGAGCTTTCCCCACCTTCTTGGGTTCGAGGGTCGGTGTCTGGGGCATGGATTTGTCTTGCTACAGCCCATGGGTGGACCTACGCTCACCTGTTCCTTTGTGATATAACCCTTGCCCTGTTTAGGGTAGAATCTTCCATGGAAGTGCCTTGTGGGTCCCCTTCTCTTACTGTGTCCTTTGGTGTGGCCTACCCAGGTGTCAGTCAACCTGCTGACAGTGGACATCATGAAGATAGACTCAGCCCCCTGAAACCTGACCCCTTGCCTCATTTGAATAGCTTCTCCTCAATAAAAGGGGTCAGTGCATGCTCTCTCTCTCTCTCTCTTCCTGAGGACCCTTAAGGTCAGAGGAGCCGTCACAACGACCCCAAAGAAAAAGGTATTTGTATCTCTTGTGTGGTCATTTTGCACAGCCCAGTCAGCCCAGTTTACCTGGAGTGGCCCCTGAGCCTTTTAGTTGCAAGAAGAGAAACCTGGCACATGATTTTGGAAATTCAAATGGAAATGAAACCCATTAAACACTATTTGTCAAAAAGTGGTGATTTAACAAGCTTTGAAAACTATATTCAGTGAAATGAAAGTATATGCAAACCAAAATTTCCACAAAAATTGACTCATAATCATCCATAACTAAAATTTGAAAAAAAAATTAAAGAGAAACAGAAAAAAATCCATGTAATCTTAGTGATACTGTGTGTTTGTTGTGTGTGTGTGTGTGTGTGTGTGTGTGTGTGTGTGTGTGTTCTGAAACTGGGGACCAAATGCAGGGCAGCACACATGGTGGACAACCTCAGCTACATACAACCTCAGTTACAATACTCAGCTACATCCCTAGCCCTTGATGATGAGTTTTAACACACAATACTAAAAGTAAATTGGCAGAAGAAAATATTGATAGCATGGACTTTATAAAATCAAATTTTTTACCAAGTGTGGTGTTGCATGCCAAGAATCCTAATTACTCAAAAGGATGAGGAAGGGGGGCTGGGGATGTGGCTCAAGCGGTAGCACACTCACCTGGCATGCGTGCGGCCCAGGTTCAATCCTCAACACCACATACAAACAAAGATGTTGTGTCCGACGAAAACTAAAAAAATCAATATTAAAAAATTCTCTCTCTCTCTCTCTCTCTCTCTCTCTCTCTCTCTCTCTCTCTCTTTAAAAAAAAAAGGCTGAGGCAGGGAGATTGCAAATTCAAGGCCAGCCTGGGAGATTTTTAAAGGGATGGGGTATAGCTCAGTGGTAGAGCACCTGCCTAGCATATGTGAGGCCCTGGGTTCAATCCCCAGCATCACATGAAAAAAACTAAATTGTATACTCTGTGAAAGACAGAACAAAAAGAAAAGCTATAGACTGAGATAAATTATTTACAACATGCAATTCTCTTGTGCAGAAACCTCTTGTGAAGAAGCATACGACATAACTAAGGCAGACAAGGCCATCGAGGAGGTGCAGCTAACTCCCTGTTCCTTAAGTGTGGGCCCTCTATAATGACTTCCTCCAGAAACACATACAATAGGGACATGCAGAGAACAGTAACTCCACAGTCAGAAACTTGAAAGGCACTCCCCAGCCAGCTGAGCACACTCAGTACTAAGGTGGCATTCACCTTGAGGGCTTGAGATGACAGAGCAGCTCTCCGCCTCTGTGACTGCTTCCCCCAGACCATGGCCCAAGTCTAGATGTGGGGAAAAACAAGTAAACCCCAAAGTAGAACAATCTACAAATACCTGACAAGTCCTCCCCATGTGTCAAGGTCACTGGAACAAGGAAGTTCAGAGAAACTGTCACCCCAAGAGGAGTCTACAGAGACATGTTGACTGGATGTCATTTGGGGTCCTGGATGGGGTCCTGGAACAGGAAGAGGCAGAACTGAGAATCCAGAGGAAATACAACTTCAGTTAATTACAGAATACTAGTGTTTATTCTTCATGACAAATGGTCTAAGATGTTAATACATCTGAGATAGTGCACCTAAGTCATCACAAGGGCAAAGTCAGGTTGAGGCTTCCTTTGAAATTTCTGTATAAAGATAAAGATACTCAAATAAAACTTTAAACATGACTACATTTCCAGGCTGGGTTGTGGCTCCATGGTAGAGAGCTCACCTAGCATGCACAAGGCACAAGGACATGCCAGTCACATGCCTGTCATCCCAGTTACTTGGGAGGCTAAGGCAAGAGGATCATAATTTGAGGCTCACCTGGGCAATACAGCAAGACCATGTCTCAAAATTAAATTTTAAAAAGGGCTAGGGATGTATGTAGCTACGTGCTTGCCAAGCACATACAAGGCCCTGAGGTCAACACCCAGTGTGAACAAAAACTCTCCAGGCCACACAACTGATCATAGACAACCATTGCAGGAATAGAATAGGGAAGAAGCCATTATATCAACCTCCCTAAAATAATTAAAGTAAACCTGCACTTTGTTCAGCTCACAATGCTAACATATCTAACCTCTGCTTCTACTAATTTAAATATGATAATATTTTAAATATGACAGCTTTTTAAATATGATAAAAAGTGTATGTACTTTTCTAATAAACCCAGCAGATATGCAATATACTCAACTCTGCTCTAAAAGCCAACTTATAAGCACATAGGGGCACAATCATTAGGATAAAATGTAATTATGGCACTTCACATGAAATAACTCTTAATAAACATATAACCTCAAAAGAAGAAATTCAAATTTCTGAACTCAAAACATAATGGTATATTTTCAATGATACTTCAAACAGATACAAAACACAAACAGAGTTCTCCAACAAGAATTCCTGGCAATATACAAAGCATCATGCTCATCAGAAAACCCAATCCCTTGCTTGCAATGAATAAGAAAACAACTTTTTATAAATGTAAAACTTTAGGGCCTGAGGATGTTGCTCAGTGGTAGAGCACTTGCCTAGCATATGTGAGGCACTGGCTTCGATTCTCAGGACCACATAAAAATAAACAAATGTAGAACTTTTATAAGACATAGGGATATGCTTTTTAAATTGAAAAATAGAAAAGAAAATGTATAAAAATTTATTTTTAGTAAAAAATATTTCTTAATTACACAACTCAGCTATTGACTTGTCTCTTACACATTGTAACAACTTGGATCCTAAGGAAACTTTATCTATAGTGGTTTTAAAAATCATGCAGGGGATGGGCTGGGGATGTGGCTCAAGCGGTAGCACGCTCGCCTGGCATGCATGCGGCCCGGGTTCGATCCTCAGCACCACATACAAACAAAGATGTTGTGTCCGCCGAAAACTAAAAAATAAATATTAAAAAATTCTCTCTAAAAAAAAAAAAAGAATCATGCAGGGGACTGGGGTTGCGGCCCAGTGATAGAGCACTCGCCTAGCATGTGCAAGGCCCTGGGTTCAATCCTCAGCACCACATATAAATAAAATAAAATAAAGGTACTGTGTACAACTAAAAAATAAATATTAAAAAAAGGATCAGGTGGGGTTGTGGCTCAGCGATAAATAAATAAAGGTTAAAAAAAAAAAAAGAATCATGCAATATAATAGTTGACATTGAAATTTTTTCTTAGAAAAATTTCATCTAAATCTGGAAGAGATATTGTGATATATATATATATATATATATATATATATATATATATATATATATACACATACATATACATATGTGTGTGTGTGTGTGTGTGTGTGTGTGTAAATACATAATGTTTTTGAACATATCTCTGGATACCTCTGATGCTTGAGTTCTAGCAAATGACATTGGTGTGTGTGTGTGTGTGTGTGTGTGTGTGCGTGTGTGTGTAAAAATATATGTGTGTGTGTATGGTGCTGGGATGGAACCCAAGGCCTCTCAATTGCTAGGCAAGCGCTCTGTCACTGAGCTGCATACCCAGTATGCAAAGACATCTCAATAAGCAGAAAATAATTAAAATCATTTAAGATTATCATGAGAATTTTCAAACAAGACAAGTTTCTCAATGGAAAACCAAGAAAGCAAAAAGCATATTTTAAAAATATTGCTGAGGGAAAACAGCAGAAGTTCACAGGATTAAGAATTCTGTAGAAAATTAAAAAGAACTGAAAACCTGGTGGACATGGGGCATTTCCTAGGAAATACAGACATTGCAAAACAACTAAATTAAGAAAACTCAATCGATCCATTAGCATAGCAAAGTTGGAACTGCTGCTGGGAGATCTCCCACTGGAAAAGACCCTGGGATCATTAGGTCTCACAGCTAAGTGTTACCTGACCTTTCACAAATTCTGATTTTATTTCAAATGTTTATGATCTAGATAAAAAAAAAAAAAAAAAGGTGACTTTCCTAAATTCAGTTCATGTTCCATCAAAGCCTGATATAGTCAAGATATTTCATCCATGTAGAACGTCAATGTTTATTCAACAGGCTATTTTGTGCACCACTGCAAATGTACTGTCAATTAGTGCCATGAGCTGTGGCTGAGAGAGGCAGGGCCTGGAAACAGGGTAGGGTCTGGAGGAGGGCCACAGTCTGGACAGGGCAGGGATCTGGAGAAGAGATGTGGGGGCCTTGGGGGAGGGGTCTAGGCAGAGTCTATGGAGGATGTGGTCTGGGGGATGGGGTGGGGTCAGGAGAAGAAAGGCAGGCCTGGAAGAGGGGTCTGGAGGAGGGTCAGAGCCAACAGGAGGGACAACAGATGGTGAGGAATACTGGCCTTGGTGGTCACTCACTGAGAGCCCCTAGTTCTCTAGCATTCCATCCCAACAACCCACATCAGGGAAACTGACCTGAGCTGGGTGGAGGCAGCAACAGTCTGCCTCACCCACCACCCTCCACCTGGTACAGTAGGCCCCAGCAGCTTCACTGAATCCTGGGCAGAAGTCCCTGGCCATCCACCACCCCTGCCTGCTCTGTACCAGCCACCATAAAGTGCATGGAAGTAGCAGGTATTCCACTGAAAGAGGAGAGGACCCGGGTACGGTAGTATACACCATCATAATCCCAGCTACTTAGGGAGACAGAGAAATGAAAATTCTAAATTTGAGACCAGTCTGGGCAATTTAGCAAGATCCTCTCTCAAAAAGAGAAGTGAGGGTGTAGCTGCTCACTTATAGGGGTAGAGCACTTACATAGGATACATGAAGTCCTGAGTTCAAATCCCAGTCTAAAATATGTATATAATTTAAGGCAACGGGTACACTGTTTTTATAAGACCCAATTCCTTTTATTCTACGTTCATCTTATCATCATTTAAATGTATTACCACATTCATGAACAATGAATTATTTTGGCAGAAGCTGTAGAGCACTTGAAAACTAAAATGTAAGATGCTATTTATTATAGATCAATCAATTCAAGATAAATGATTTCTAAAATGAAGATGTAAGTCAGTGGAAAAGTAGATTGGGCTCATAGAAACCTGATTCTCCAACATATTGGTGCAGGGCAGGCACTGACTTCCTCAACAAGATCCATAAAATTCAAAAAATAAAACCAAGATGCAATAAGTGGAATGCCTTCAAATTAAAATGCTCTGACAAGTGAGGGAAATAGGATCATGAAGAGAGCCCCTCAGAATGGGAGAAAGTCTTTTCCATCTACTTTTCCAACAAGGGATTAATATCCAGAAATATAAATAACTCAAAACATGTAACAACAGAAAAATGAATAGCTCAACACAAAAATGGGTGAAAGAACTAAGCAGACATTTCTCAAAAGGAGAAATACAAATGGCAAAAAAACATGGGAAAAAAAAGGTTCAACATGCTTGGCAATCAGAGAAATGCAAATCACATCTACATTAAGATTTCATCTCCAGTTAGAAGGGCAAACATCAGGAATACAAAAACCAACAAACTCTGGTGAGGATAGGGAGAAAGGTACACTCACCTGTTGTTTGTGCAGACGAGTGCAACCAACCACTATGGACAGCAGTACAGAGATTCCTCAAGAAACTAGAAATGAAGCCATCACATGATCTAGCTCTTCCTCCCACCCTTTTTTTTTGGGGGGGGGGGTATTTACCTAAAAGAACAAAAATCAGCATGCTATAGGAATACAGCCATATCAATGTTTAAGCCAGCACAATTCTCAGTAGCCAAGCTATGAAACCTTCCCAGGTATCTGTCAACAGATGAGCAGATAAAGAAAGCATGGCATATACACACATCAGAGTTTTACTCGGCCATAAAGGAGAATGAAATTACTGCATCTGCTGGTAAATGAATGGAACTGGAGAACATCATGCTAACTGAAATAAGCCAGACTCCGAAAGCCAAGGGTCAAATGTTTTATCTTATACACAAAAACTAGAGGTAAATAAGGAAATATAAAATGGGGAGATCCCATAAAGATAGAAAGGAGGTCAGTGGAATAGAAGGGGGTGTAGGGGGAGAGAGGAGGGATGGGAAAAGGGAGGAACTGCAGAATGAAACTGACCAAACGATCTAAGTACATATACGACCACACCACAGTGAATCCCCCCTCCATGTCTGTCTATCAACCACCAGTTTAACAAAACAATAAATAAATAGAAGGAAGACCACTAGAGAAAGGGGAGTAGGAGGACGGAGGTGGAGGGAACATGGAAATACTGGGGTGAAACTGAACAAATTATACTCCATGCATGTCTGCATACATCAAAATGGACCCCACTATTATGGATAAGTAAAATGCACCAGGGCTGGGGCTGTGGCTCCGTGATACAGCACTCACCTAGCACATGTAATGCCCTGGGTTTGATCCTCAGCACCACATAAAAATAAATAAATAAAGGTATTGTGTCCAACTACAACTAAAAATAATATTTAAAAAAATTTTCGAAAGAGGGAAGATGCATATATACTGACAATTAAACTGGAATTCTCTCAACCAAAGAAAAATGTGGTTTATGAGTTTAGTTTTGTGAGTTTAGTTCCATGAAATGTGGTTCATGAGTTTAGTACATGGAATAAACTTTCTTAATATTTTTAGATGTAGATCAAACAAACACCTGTATCTTATTTATTTATATGTGGTGCTGAGGATCAAACCCAGGGCCTCACACATGCTAGGCAATCACTCTACCAGGAAGCTTCAGTTCCAGCCCTGAAATACATTTTTAATAAATGAATTTATTACAAATAACATACTAAACTGAAATAAAGTAGTAGGCTGGTAACACATGTGCTTTCACATATTTCCATGTTCTTTTCTACTACTTTGACACCATTAAAATAATAAGGAGGGCTGGGGTTGTGGCTCAGTGGCAGAGCACTTGCCAGGATGTGCGAAGCACTGGGTTTGATTCTCAGTATCAATAAATAAAACACAATCATGGACAACTAAAATAATATTTGAAAAAATAAGCAATAAGGAACACAAGTAATGGAGTCTCTCCTGGGCTTAGAACCCTCCTGCATCATTCCTCCTTCATCCCACCCAGGATCTCCAGGAAAAACCTGGGGTAACTGTAGGAAGATGATGAGGGGCTGGGGCTCCAGGGTAGAGCAGTCGCCGAGCACGTGCAAGGCTCTGGGTTCAATCCTCAGCACCACATAAAAATACATAAATTAAATAAAGGTATTAGGTCCAACTACATCTAAATTTTATTTTAAATTATGGCAATATATACCTAATGTAAATTATTTTTAAACAGACGATGAGGGTCACAACCTAGACCTAGCCTGAATGAAATAGTGAAGGAGCAGGGCGCACATCCAGGCTCTCCTCAGCTCAGTCCCAAGGTGGGGCTCTCTCCTCACCAACACCACATTTCCCACACCTACTGCGGGTCATTCCAGAAGCTTCTAGTGCAATTCCCTCAGGCAACTCAGAACAAGAGAGCTCCAGGCATCCCTAGATACATGACCGACAGTGTCCCCGAGCCAGGCATCCACCAGAGGTAGCTCTGAGGAGAAGGGAGCTCTGGGCATCCCTACAGACATGACGCACAGTGTCCCCAAGCCAGGCATCCCCCTGAGGTAGCTCTGAGAAGAAGGGAGCTCCATGCATCCATAGAGACATGACTCACAGTGTCCCCAAGCCAGGCATCACCCTCAGGCAGTTCTGAAAATAAGGGAGCTCCAGGGGTCCCTAGAGACATGACAATAGACCCAGCCTGATTCCCTCTTAAAATTGGGAACCATCTTGCCACAAAGCCATGAAAAGCTAATTTTGGTTTCACTGTAAATTACTGCAGATTCTGAACCTGCTTGGAATGCCTGCCCGGGGCCTTGGACTCCCCCTGCCTGGCCATCTGACCCGACAGCAGCCCTCTCTGAAACTGCAGTGAGGCCCCATAAACCCTGGCCTTCCCTGGCCAGACACCGCTGCTCTCTGAGGCTCTAATGACCTTCATAAATTCTGATGTCGGGGCCAGCAAAAATGTAAACCAGCCTTTGTGCTCTGCTGTCCGAGTGTTGCTAGCTGTAACCCCCTTTGTGGAACTTCCTGGGTATGGAGCTGCGCTGCGAGGGAGCTGGGGCTGTCTTTTCCCGTAGTTTTGGGTGGGAGAAGCAGCCCGGATGGTGGAAATAATCAGCTTGATTTCATTTGATTTTAATTGGAGTCACTGGTCTTTTCTTTGCGTCCTGGTCTAACAGTGACCCACAGTGACCCCGAGCCAGGTGGCTCCCTGAGGCAGCTCTGAGGAGAAGGGAGCTATGGGGGTCCCTAGAGACATGACCCACAGTGTCCCCAAGCCCAGTGTCCACCTGAGGTAGCTCTGAGGAGAAGGGAGCTACGGGGGTCCCTAGAGACATGACCCACAGTGTCCCCAAGCCCAGTGTCCACCTGAGGTAGCTCTGAGGAGAAGGGAGCTACGGGGGTCCCTAGAGACATGACCCACACTGTCCCTGACCCAGGTGGCTCCCTGAGGTAGCTCTGAGGAGAAGGGAGCTACGGGGGTCCCTAGAGACATGACCCACAGTGTCACCAAGCCCAGTGGCTCCCTGAGGCAGCTCTGAGGAGAAGGGAACTATGGGCGACCCTAGGACCCACAGTGCCCCCAAACCAGGTGCCCACCTGAGGCAGCTCTGAGAAGGGAGCTCCAGGTGTCCCTAGAGACATGACCCCCAGTGTCCCCGAGCCAGGCGTCCACCTGAGGTAGCTGTGAGGAAAAGGGGGCTCGGGCCCTCCCTGAAGGGCGACCCACAGTTTCCAGGAGCCAGGCTCTGCCAAGTGGGTGCTGAGGAGAAAGCTCACCTCTCACCCTGAAGGAGGAGGACTGGCGTTGAAGATGGCGGCGAGGCCCCGCCCCTGATGACCACGCCCCCCGATGGCCAAGTGCCCGGATAGCCACGTGCCCGATGGCCACGCCCCTAATGGCCAGTTTGATGGCCACGCCCCGCAGGACCCTGTTCATGCTCAGAGGTTGTACTCACCCCTAGTTCCTGGTAAACCTCAGCCCTTTCTCCACTCTCAGCTGTTACTGGATAGAACCTGTCCCCACTGCTGTCACAAGGTCTGGCAGAGTTGGCTGGGAAACCATGGAGTGGAATCTCAGGAGAGGAGAAAAAGGAGCCAGAAACCCACCTCCCCGGTCACCAGAGAGCAGGGAGCGGAAACTCCAAACCCCAGCCCTTGTGCTGCAGCAAAAGAAAATTTAAAGTCAGACACCAAAAGCCATGCAGGAGAGGGTTCTGAGAAGTGACCGTGAGGTGGAAATAAACTAAGAGAAAAGTGAGGCTTCAGCAAAAGCATTCTCAAGGGGGAGAGTGGGCATCTCCAGGCAGGGAATAAAAGGAGACAAGGCTGTCCCCAAACCTCACTACTGTTGATGTTTTCAGGAGAACTGGGGACCACCTCTGTACTCTGCCCATCAGGGGGTCAACTCCTCCTTCACGTTGGGCAGTGGAGTTGTTGACCTTAGCTGGTCCTCTCCAAAACTGTCACGGTGGCCATCCTATTTAGGGGGCTTCATCCACAAGTCAATCCATGTTGATGTGGGCACTGGGGTCAATTAATGCTCAGAAGTTACCTTAGTGTGACTGTGCTACTAAAGGGATCTTCTGTAGTGGCACCCCCTCCTCCACAGAAAATCTTAACTAACTTTCCCCAGAAATCTTCACCATAATTGATTTGAGGACTCTCAGCAAAAGAGTCTCTGTCTACAAGAGAGATCAATGTAGGTAAACTTCCTATTTTCCTGTTTCTCTATTTCACTTGGCCACTGCCCTGGAAGAAATCATCACTCCAGGTGCTCAACACCCCATTACTAGTTTACCACAGACATTTATCCAGTTTAGCAGTTTGTAGAAGTGTGGGGAGCCACTCTGAATGACCCACACCTTCCAGTCCTGAAGCAAGAGGCTCTGACGGATCATTTCAATCAATTCATGGTGACTTGGGCATTGTCCCAGCTCAGAAAGTCGAGGCATGTCTTCAGATGTAGGTCTCTCCCCTGAGGTTGAGCTACACTCACCTGTTGCTCTGTAATCCAACCCCTTTGCCCCATTTGGGATAGAATGGTCCATGGAAACTCCCTTTGTGTGTCCCCTGCTCTTGCTCTGCCTTTGGGTGTGGCCTTCCTAGATGTCAGTCAACCTGCTGACACAGACATCAGGAAGCTAGACTCAGCCCCCTGAAACCTGACCCCTTGCCTCATTTGAATGGCTTCTCCTCAATAAAAGTGTTCAGCAGGAGTGTGTGTGTGTGTGTGTCTGTGTGTCTGTGTGTTCTCTCTCCCTCTCTCTCTCTCTCTCTCTCTCTCTCTCTCTGCAGACCCTTAAGGGTAGAGAAGCCATCACCATAGGACCCAAAGGAAAAGGTATTTCTCTGTCTCTATATGATTATTTCACACAGCCCAGTTCATCTGGAGTGACCCTGAGTGTTTTAGTCATGAGAAAGGTGACCATTTGTGGCCCATATGGAACCCCAGGATGAATTTTGGAAATTTAGTGGGTTTGGAATTTCTCTCCAGAAGTTAAGCACGCTTAGGATTGCAGAGTATTGTGGGCTGAATTGCAGAAAGTAAGTGAAGTAGAAGAAAAATCTGTGACATTAACTTTTTAATATTTGGGAGTAGTTTGTCTTTAGAAAGAAAAAAAATTTATAATTCTAGAGACTCTAAATGTAAAGAATTATTAAGATGATTAATGGGATACGTTGTTAAGTCAGGCCTCCCCCATGGGGAAAGTGCTTTTGTGGACTTTTTTGGATTGTTTTTGTGAATTTTTTGAATTTTGAAATATTAGGTAAAGATTTTGGGGGGTTATATACTAGAAGTCTGTGCTTGGAAAGTGAGAAAAGGGGAAGGAGGATTTTCTGATGAGACTTGATACAAAGATTCTTTAGCTGTGGAGGAGTGAATGTTATTTTTGTGAATACTCAGAAGGTTTATACTGAACCTGTTTGCTACATTCTTGTCCTACTGAATCAGAAAGGCTGGAACTCAGCCACTGAGGACAAAAGACTTTAGCTGCTGTTCCCTGTGGGGTCTGTACCTAGGCTCACATCCAGCAGTGCTTTTAACCCTTAAGCAACCTGGCCTGGTGCCAAATGAAGACTGCCCTAAAATCTGAGAGAAACACTGGTGTCTGCCATTAAAACTCACTTTTAAAATCCTCCATGCTACAAGGAAAAGTACAAAACACAGGAGAATACAAGCTGCAAGCGCAGGTCGCAGAGACAAGGCCAGCTGCTACCCGTCCCTAGGATCCTGCCCAGGTTGGGGATAGAGACAAATCTAACAGAGTCCCACCAGCTAGGGGAGCTCAGGGAACCCTTGCCTGACTGTGGGCAGCAGGCTCCATGCTGTTTCCGTCACCATGGTAACCACTGGAAGCCTGGCAGAGTGGGCTTCCTGGTCCCGCCTCCCACATTTCAGTTATTTTTGAATTAAATAACCTGACTTTTCTCTGTGGTTATGTTACTCAGTAATGCTATTGACGGGCGGTTTCCAACTATGCTTTTTTATATTTTGCTTTTAATTTTGAAGGTTATGGGGGTGCACTTGCTTGTCGCAGGAACAAAAGCCAGCAATGTTCCTGTGATGAGCATAAAACCCTTACTCTCATTCCTGACTAAGTAATTACCAAAAAATAAACATAAGGGTCTTATTTCAGCGACATCATGTGACATCACACATTTATTAATGCACTCCTAGTTAAAAGTAAATTAAAATGGATCCAAATATCTTAAGAACCACGTGGTTACATAAAGTTAATACAATTATAAGTTATGCCCTGATTATTAATATATTTTTCTAGGTACTTGGATAACCTATAGTTCTTAATTCATAAAATGATTAGCATATATGTCCAATTGTTTAGTTAATATATATTTATCTAATTGCTTTTCTTCAACAAAAAACACATGATTTATATACTTCTTATACATGCATTTATCTAATGTTCTGCCTTAGCTCCTCTGCTTCTGTTTACAGATATTTTAGATACAGACATCTTAGATAAATATATTTTACTATAAATTTGCTTTCAAGAGAGAATAAAACCTTCAAGTAATCTCTAGTTCTCAAAGTTATTATACAAATTTTTTTCTTAAAAATTTTTAGTTTAGTTGTCGTTGGACACAATATTTGTATTTTTTAATGTTTTTAGGTGGTGCTGAGGATTGAATCCAGCGCACCGCACGTACTAGGCAAGCACCCTACTGCTGAGCCACAACCCCAGCTCCTGTATAAACTTTTATAAGATGATAAACAAATATAATTCTATCTTCAGAAATATTCAAGGGCTTTAACTATATTTTCATTGATATTTCTTCTTATCAAAGTACAAAAATTTGTTTAGATTCTAGGTTTTCAAAAATTACTCCAAAGTATAACCAGGAAAAATTCTAAAAGGAAAAGATTCTTCAACTGAGAGGAAGCACACATTGGAGGTCCTAAAAAGAATCAAAAAATCATCTTTGGGTGAAACAAGGTCTTCTAGATTTTAACTTTAAAAGTATTTTCCTAAACCAGAAAATCTTTATATCATTATCTAGACAGATAATATAAAAAGCAAAAACAATTAAAAAAGAGATTTATATGTACTGTACTGACTATCAAAATTTTAACTGATCAACTCAAGAATATTTCAGGCTATTTCCCTAATTTTACTATGCTAATGTGAGCTAACATTTTGTCCATATTTTGACATGATAAAAACCTATTAAAATGTTTTTATTTCCTTTAAGGAAGATCTTTATTGCCCAATGATTCTTACTGTTTAATGTGATATAAATAAATAAATAAATAAATAAATAAATAAATAAATAAAAGACAAATCCTGTAACCAGGCCTCTGGCCCTGAGGTGGAGCCTCACTGAGATGGCTACATCTCTGAGAGAAGTTACCAATCAGGCTCCATGGTAAGAGCTGACAGGGGAGGAAGGGAGGGGAGAACCAGCTCCCCCCTTCTCAGTCGCTGTCCTTGAAGGGTTAACTTGCCCACAACAGTGAAAGACAAAGCTGCTTGTGCGTGAACTTCTGCAGACTGGGAACTTCTGAGCCCCTCCCCTTACATGCTGGGTATAGAGTTCTGAAACTACTGAACTCAAAGTTCAGGGGGATTGATTGATTACACCAAAAGCTGTGCCCTCTGAACCTGGCTATAGACAAATAAAATCTGCTTTTTGTTTGGTGTCTTGCCTGGTCTGTGCCCTGCAGCACTTCCTTTCCAGACAAATGGAGCCACCTTTAGTCATGATTTCTAGCTTCCCACCAACCTCAGTGGACAGAGTTAGTCCCATTACTCCTTTCTCTTGACATGTCTTCCCATTAGCTCCTCTGCTTCAGTTTATTTCTACAAATTAACTACCACCTTTGCTTTCTCATCTACTTTGGGAGTAGTTTAAAGAACTCTTGGGACCTTGCCTGCATTTCACTGCTCATTGCTAGCTACTACCTAACACCTGCACCCCAGCCCTGCACTCCACCAGGCCAAGCGCTGCTGCAGCCAGGGGCCAGGTGGGCAGGGGTGCAGACATGTGCAGCTGCAGGAGCTGGGAAATTCTCTCATGCACCCAACAGAAGCCCAGAAACGGCCCACTGCAGAGGCCTCTGGGAAGTGAGGTGTTGGAGACAGAGCGACTTAGCCAGAGGCTGCCCCATTTTCAGATCATGGTTTTTCAGAAAAGAAGTTAAGGCTGGATGCAGTAGCACACACCTGAAATCCCAGTGGCTCTGGGGGCTGAGGCAGGAGGTTCATAAGTTCAAGGTTAGTCTCAGCAATTTAGTTAGACCCTAAGCAACTTGGCAAGACCCTGCCTCAAAATAGAAACTGAACAGGGCTGGGTTGTGGCTCAGTTGTTAAGCACCTCTGAGTTCAACACCTGGTGGAAAAACAAAACAAAACAGTTTAATCTCAGCCCATGGTGACCACTGTCAAGGGGAGGAGAACTGACTTCAGATCAAACCCTCTGATGATTCTGGGAACGCAGGCTTCAGCCCCTGCCTTGGGGCATTCTAACTAATTCTAAATAATTCATTCTAGATGATTCAGCTCTAGTCATGGATGCACCTGGGAGCTACAGGCTACACTTTCATTCAGAATTCCCAGGGATTCTTGACTGTGAAATCTGGTGTTCTGCCCCCACACTGTAACCACAGAGGCTCTGAGAGCTATCCAGGCACCTGGAGGGCCCTGGCAGTGTCACCTGGTGTTCTGCCCACACACTGTAACCACAGAGGACCATGGGGCTGTTTGCCACGTGCTGGTCCAGGCACCTGGAGGACCCTGGCAGTGTCACCTGGTGTTCTGCCCACACAGACCTTAGCACTGAGGACCATGGGTCTGTTTGCCACGTGCTGGTCCAGATGCCCTGGAGGACTCTGGCAGTGGCATCTAGTTTTCCTCCCACACAGCCCTGCCATAGAGGACCATAGAACTCTTTGCCCCACACTGGTCCAAGCACCTGAAGGACCCTGGCAGTGTCACCTGGTGTTCTGCCCACACACCCTAGCCACAGAGGACCTGAGAGCTTTGTGCCACATGCTGGCATCTGGAAGACCCTGGCAGTGTAGTCAGGTGTTTTGGCCATGCAGGCCTCACCCCAGAAGCCTACAGAGGCTGCAGGTACCACATACTCCAGGATTCTGGCCAGTGCAGTCCAGTATTCTACAATGTGGCCCTCATTGCGAAGTTTCTGTGAGGTGCTACATGGGGGCCCCTAGGATTCTGGGAAGTGTATTTGGCCCATGCAGCCCTCACCATAGAGGCTCCTGGGAGCTGCTGGGAGCCATCAGCCAAGTAGGTATGACAATTTCCTTGCCAGCGTACCCCCATGTTTCTTTAGTGGAAGGACTCATGGAAATAGGACATTTTGCAGCGACATTGCATGTAAGGTGACCTTGCTCAAGGACCAGGGCGGATCCGTGTTTAGGGTGTTCTCGGTTTAGGATAATCCGAGTTTAGGGCGTTCCCCGTTTAGAATAGGGCATATCCTGCTGCCTGAGTTCCCCTTGAGTTCTCACGGGATTCAGAATATATTTGGGAGACAGAAGCCCAGTGGAGGTGTGGATTTGGGCAGAGAACGTGGATTTCCCCAGAACGTGTTTGTAGAGGCCGGTGTGAGTTCGGGAATAAAGAGTTGCTGTTTGAATCTACAAAGCTGTGAGTGGCTCGTGATTTGTACCCAGCCAGACTGCGGCAGGGAGCTGCAGGCCCCCAAGCACCAGGGACCTTGTAGTGTGGAGTTCTGTTGGTGCAGACCACATTATAGTGGTACCTTAGAACTCTGAGCCCCCAGGAATTCTGGGCATTGTAGTCTGTACTACGCAGGCAGCCCTGACCTCAGAGGTCTGTGGGCCATTGATTATTCTGGGTAATGCAGTCCATGCTATCTAAGTGGATCCCACCATCAAGGCTCCTGGGATCTGCCTGGACACCCCAGATGCTTTTCCCTGAAGACCTCGACAGGAAGGTGTCTGGGCACTCCAGGGCTCAGGGATTCTGGGCAGTGTAGTCTGGCCTTCTGCACAGCCCGCACTGTGAAGGCCTCTGGGACTTGCAGGCTGCACACTCACCTGGACAACCCCTCCCCCAAGGATTCCAGTTAAGTTCTCTCCTTCTCCCCACAGAGGACCCTTAGAGCTACAGCCCTTGAGGGTAGTGAGTCATGTAGTTCTGCCCACTCACATCAGAGGGTTCCGGGAGCTAAATTCCCCCTTAGGGTTGTGGGTACTTCAGTCCCAGGGCTGGCTCAGTCATCAAAGAGGGTTCAGGGAGCTGTAGTCCTGAGGATTGTGGGTAATGTAGTGCAGCTCAATTACTATAAAGGATCCTGGGAGCTGCAGCCCCTGAGGATTGTGGGTAATGTAGTGCAGCTCAATTACTATAAAGGATCCTGGGAGCTGCAGCCCCTGAGGATTGTGGGTAATGTAGTGCAGCTCAATTACTACAAAGGATCCTGGGAGCTGCAGCCCCTGAGGATTGTGGGTAATGTAGTGCAGCTCAATTACTACAAAGGATCCTGGGAGCTGCAGCCCCTGAGGATTGTGGGTAATGTAGTACAGCTCAATTACTACAAAGGATCCTGGGAGCTGCAGCCCCTGAGGGTTCTGGGTAATGTAGTGCAGTGTTCATGCTCAATTACTACAAAGGATCCTGGGAGCCGCAGACCCTGAGGGTTCTGGGTAATGTAGTACAGTGTTCATGCTCAATTACTACAAAGGATCCTGGGAGCTGCAGCCCCTGAGGATTGTGGGTAATGTAGTGCAGCTCAGTTACTACAAAGGATCCTGGGAGCTGCAGCCCCTGAGGATTGTGGGTAATGTAGTACAGCTCAATTACTACAAAGGATCCTGGGAGCTGCAGCCCCTGAGGGTTCTGGGTAATGTAGTACAGCTCAATTACTACAAAGGATCCTGGGAGCTGCAGCCCCTGAGGGTTCTGGGTAATGTAGTGCAGTGTTCATGCTCAATTACTACAAAGGATCCTGGGAGCTGCAGCCCCTGAGGATTGTGGGTAATGTAGTGCAGCTCAATTACTACAAAGGATCCTGGGAGCTGCAGCCCCTGAGGATTGTGGGTAATGTAGTACAGCTCAATTACTACAAAGGATCCTGGGAGCTGCAGCCCCTGAGGGTTCTGGGTAATGTAGTGCACCTCAATTACTACAAAGGATCCTGGGAGCTGCAGCCCCTGAGGGTTCTGGGTAATGTAGTGCAGTGTTCATGCTCAATTACTACAAAGGATCCTGGGAGCTGCAGCCCCTGAGGGTTCTGGGTAATGTAGTGCACCTCAATTACTACAAAGGATCCTGGGAGCTGCAGCCCCTGAGGATTGTGGGTAATGTAGTGCAGTGTTCATGCTCAATTACTACAAAGGATCCTGGGAGCCGCAGCCCCTGAGGGTTCTGGGTAATGTAGTACAGTGTTCATGCTCAATTACTACAAAGGATCCTGGGAGCCGCAGCCCCTGAGGATTGTGAGTAATGTAGTGCAGCTCAATTACTACAAAGGATCCTGGGAGCTGCAGCCCCTGAGGATTTTGGGTAATGTACTGCAGTGTTCATGCTCAATTACTACAAGGGATCCTGGGAGCTGCAGCCCCTGAGGGTTCTGGGTAATGTAGTGCAGTGTTCATGCTCAATTACTACAAAGGATCCTGGGAGCTGCAGCCCCTGAGGGTTCTGGGTAATGTAGTGCAGTGTTCATGCTCAATTACTACAAAGGATCCTGGGAGCTGCAGCCCCTGAGGATTCTGGGTAATGTAGTGCAGTGTTCATGCTCAATTACTACAAAGGATCCTGGGAGCTGCAGCCCCTGAGGGTTCTGGGTAATGTAGTGCAGTGTTCATGCTCAATTACTACAAAGGATCCTGGGAGCCGCAGCCCCTGAGGATTCTGGGTAATGTAGTACAGTGTTCATGCTCAATTACTACAAAGGATCCTGGGAGCCGCAGCCCCTGAGGGTTCTGGGTAAGGTAGGGTAGGTTTGGCCTGTACAGCCGTGCTGGGAGGACCACAGGAGCTGCAGACCCCTTGCTTTCCCTGGTTCCCTAGAGATTCCAGGTAATGCTCTACCCACACAACCCTCACCACAGAAACTCTGGGAGTTACCGGGTTTGCAGGGATCCCCAGGGATTCTGAGCACTGAAGCCTGGTGTTCTGCCCTTGCAGCCCTGCCCCCAGAGGTTCCTAGGAACAGCAGGCATCCAAGGGTAATGGGTAGCACAGTTTGTCATTTTGTCAGTACAGCCATCACTCCAGAGGTCCCTGCAAGCTGCAGGTCCCCGAGAGTGATGGATACTGCCTTCTGTCATTTGACCTATGCTGCCCTCACTGCAAAGGGCTCTGGTGACAGCAGGCCCTAAAGGATTCTAGGTAGGACAGCCACCATAACCTTCGCAGCTCTCACCCCAGAGTCTCCTGGGAGCTGCTGGCTGCATTCCCACAAACCACCCGGGGACTCTGGGCACTGCAGTCCAGCATTCTGCCGCTCACACCCACCTAGGCCCCTGGGAGCTTTGGGCCACGTGCTTGCCCTGGTACACTGAGGATTCTGGGCAGCATATCCCAGCGACTGCCCGCCCAGTCAAGAATCCTCCACAAAGGCCTCTGGGGTCTGCAGGCCACACAGTTGCCAGGAGCCCCCATCATTCTGGGTAGTAGTGGTCTGTCATGCAGTTCTCACCAGAGGCTCCTGGGAACTGTGGGCCCTGAGGATTCTAGGCACTGCTGTCCAGCATTCTGCCCACAGGCCCCTCAGAGCTTGTGGCCCTGGTACCCCAAGTATTATGGGTACTTCAGCCAAGAAACTGCCCACACAGCCATCCCCACTGTGGGACTGGCCAGAGGGCCCACCCCACTGGGAACAGATTCACCCAGCAAACCCCAGCATCATCCGGTTTCTTCTAAAAAATTGTAGTCACGTAATGGAAAGAAGTCTTTAATACAGCCACAGTTGAAAATAATCGTAATTCTTTAATATCTAACACCCAACTGATACGCAGATTTCTCCAGCTATTTCCAATAGACTTTAGACAATGACAGATGAGGTTCTAATGGGAGCATGCAGTGCACGGGATCGATACATCTGAAGTCCTCCTTTACTTGTGGTTGGTTCACACTGTAGATCTTCAAGTCTGTGTCTTGCTTCTTCGTTTGGTTTCATCTCAGAGCTCCTGGGACGGAGCACTCCACCCCTGGTCTAGAACCCCACCACAAGGTCCTTCTTGTAACCGACACAAGTGCAATATTTACACTTAACATAACTTTGAATTTTAACACATCAACGTCTCATTATTTCTCAAGTACTTAAACCTATAAGAAAATTTAGTCATTAAAACATGAATAAGAGCAAGCAATGAGGTCCCCTCAGGCCCCAGTGGGACTCCAGGCACTGGGCCTCCCTGCACCATCCTGAGTGGCCATCTAGGTTTCTCCTGTGTCCTTGCATTTCTCCCCAAAATACACTCAGGCCACACAAAACACACTGAAGGGACATAATGACGAGCAGCCAATGCCTCAGTGAGGAAAACTGTTGTAAAAGAAGTTCTGCTGAAATATTACCTGGGAAAGCAAAGGACATGGCAGAACTTCTTCCTCAGCCCACCAGGCAGTGCCCAGGAAGCTTCTTCCTCATGTTTTCCTCACCTGGACCTCGGTCATCCTGAATCCACAGTGGAGTCTCCATGGGTAGGTGCCAAGGAGAAGGAAGCCCTGGTCCCCACCTTAGGCAGAGTCCCCAGGCATCCCCAGGCCATGGTGTCTCTCCACATGTGTCCCCAGGATAAGGAAGCCCTGGTCCCCACCTTAGACATATCCCCCAGGCATCCCCAGGCCATGGTGTCTCCCCAAGAGGGTCCCCAGGATAAGGAAGCCCTGGACCCCACCTTAGGGCCCCCAGGCATCCCCAGGCCATGGTGTCTCTCCACGTGGGTCCCCAGGATAATGAACTGCTGCTCCCCACCTTAGGGCCCCCAGGCATACCCAGATGTGGCAGCTCCCACCTGGGTCCCCAGGAGAAGGAAACTTGCAGAGGACACAGAACACCACTCCCAAAAGCAGGTGGTGGAGACAGTTATAATGCGCGCCCCCTGCTGGCCGCCATGGGCAGCGCAGGACGCCGGAGGCTCAGCCTTCAGAGCTGCCTCTGCACACCCTCATGCCAGTCAACAGAGAAGCTCGGAAATTCATAGTTCTGATGATTTCCGGTCATAGTTTCATAAATCAAAAAGAAAGAGGGATGGGGCGGTATCAGTGGCAAAGCTCTGGCCTAGCACATGTGAGGCACTGGGTTTGATCCTCAGCACTGCATTATATAAATAAGATAAATAAATAAAGACATGCTGTCCATCTACAACTATAAATCTAAAAAGAAAAAAAAAAATTAGAGCCTTCCTATATCTTGGTCAGAATGGATGGAGATAGAAAGCTGCAAAGTACATGGCCCCTGGGCAAAATTCCACTGATTTCCTATATAGTAGCATCATGTAGAGGAAAGAGTGGAATGTGTAAACTGGAATAAGAGGATTTTAAATGTGTTAACATGTAAAATAGCACCCCCCCAAATTGAAGTACCTGCTTTCAGAAAATCTTGAAACAGTAGAAAGAAATCAAATGCAATATAAATAAATGCAGAGATATTCCTTGTTCAGATCTCAGTGTCGTTAAGATGAACTTCCTCTGCAGATTCAGTGCATTCCCAGTGAAATTCCCAGCAAGCTGTTTCTGAACCTAGGATCCAGACGCACCTCAAGAAGACACACAACTGCAGCCCAGAACCTGTCAAAATACTCCAGAGACTTGCGTTCACAATGCGAAACTGCAAAACTCTAGAAGATGTGCATGACCACATGCTCCCTCTGTCTGCAGCCAGGCTCCTCCTAGGCTGCTCCTGGCTCCTCTCCTGGTTTCCTCCAATCTGCAGCCTCAGACAGGGATGGGGGTGTGTGCATGTATGAAAAGGCACGCAGAGGTGCATGGGATGGCTAGGGACTCTGTGTGTTTCCTGGGGGGCTGAGGACGGGCACTCCCCATGGCAGCCAAAGGCAGAGAGGTCACTGCCTCTGCCCTCTAGAGTCTGGGGTGAGGGGGCTTCCTGGTGGGGGATGCATGAGCCCAGACCTCCTGAGGCAGGTAGGCAGATGGTGTTCCCCCAAGTCCACACACCTGCTGGAAGCAAATCCCCTGAGCTCAGGGACTCAGCTCAGTTTGTGCCTCATGTGCAACACCCCCACCTCCACCTCGTCCCTCAAAACAACTGCCTGAGGAAAGCTCAAGGCTTCCAAGAAAACTTACTATATCCTGGCCAACACCTGAGGACAGGCCCCAACCTCCCTTTCTCCATCATTTAATAGAAAGGACTTGCAATTGACAACATGCACCTCTTGCAACTCAGAGGGGCTCAGAGCCTGAGAGCCATTACCTCGAAATACAATCATCCAGCAGGACAGGTTCTCTCTCCCAGTCTCTGGGGGAAGACAGAATTCTTAGACCACTGCCACCGACACAGCTGGCCTAACCGCGTTCACAACGACTGACTCTACTTCTTACTTCACCGAGCCCCAAGCTGAACTCTTCCCTCCTTCCCCCTTTATTATGCCCAAATCACCTCTGTGCAGACCATAAGGGAACGGCTCTTTCCTCTACCCTCAGTAGCTACCTAGTGAAATCTGACCCACTGCTACATCTGATGTCCAGTTGTACCCATCGGTGACATCACAGACGTGGACATCATCTGATATCCAGCTGTACCCATTGGTGACATCACAGATGTGGACATCATCTGATGTCCAGCTGTACCCATCGGTGACATCACAGACGTGGACATCATATGATGTCCAGTTGTACCCATCGGTGACATCACAGACTTGGACATCATCTGAAGTCCAGCTGTACCCATCGATGACATCACAGACGTGGACATCATATGATGTCCAGCTATAACCATCGGGACATCACAGACGTGGACATCATCTGATGCCCAGTTGTACCCATCGATGACATCACTGCAGTGGACGTTCAGGAGGAGAGTTAAGGAGACCACCTTCCTAAGCGCCATCCTCTGCACTCGGCCCCTCCAAGCACAGCTGCAGCCCGTGGAGCAGGCAGAGGAAAGAACACGCCTGTCCCAGTCAGCCCTGGGTGGCCACCTGCCGCTGGCCAGCACTCCACACAGCACACCAGACTCCCACCTCTGTGCCCAACTGTGGGAGGCAGGAAACCCAAGCTGCCGGCAGCAGAGGCCCCTGCAGAAGAGGGCCCCAGGCATTCTGGGCATTGCAGTCCAGTATCCTGCCCGGGAAGCCCTCGTCGTGATGGCCCCTGGAGCATTCTGGGTATTGCAGTCCAGCATCCTGCCCACACAACCCTCACCATGATGCCCCCACTCCTGGAAGCCGAGGACCCTGAGCATTCTGGGTAGTGTAGTCCAGAGGTCCGCCCTCACAGCCCTCACCATGGTGCCCCACCTCCTGGAAGCCGAGGGCCCCAAGCATTCTGGGTAGTGTAGTCCAGAGGTCTGCCCACGCAACCCTCACCATGATGGCCCCTGGAGCATTCTGGGTATTGCAGTCCAGCATCCTGCCCACGCAATCCTCACCATGATGCCCCCACTCCTGGAAGCTGAGGGCCCCGAGCATTCTGGGTAGTGTAGTCCAGAGGTAGGTCCACGCAACCCTCACCATGATGCCCCCCATCCTGGAAGCCGAGGGTCATTAGCATTCTGGCTAGTGTAGTCCAGAGGTCGGCCCATGCAACTCCCACCGTGATGCCTCTCCCTGTAAGCCACAGCCCGATCATTCTGGGTAGTGTACTCCAGAGGTCTGCCCATACAACCCTCACCGTGATTGCCCCACGTCCTGGAAGCCAAGGACCCTGAGCATTGTGGGTAGTGTAGTCCAGAGGTCTTCCCACGCAACGCTTATGGTGATTTCCCCCCCTTCCTGAAAGTAGGGGGCCCCAAGCATTCTGGGTAGTGTAGTCCAGAGGTCTGCTCATACAACCCTCACCGTGATTGCCCCACGTTTTGGAAGCCAAGGACCCTGAGCATTGTGGGTAGTGTAGTCCAGAGGTTTTCCCACGCAACCCTTATGGTGATTTCCCCCCCTTCCTGGAAGTCGAGGGGGAGCAAGCATTCTGGGTAGTGTAGTCCAGAGGTCTGCTCATGTAACCATTACGTGATGGCCCTCCCGGGAAGCCGGGGGCCATTCGCATTCTGGGTAGTGTAGTCCAGAGGTCTGTCCACGCAGCTCTCACCAAGATGGACTCCCTCCCCCGCCAAGCAGCAGGCCCCCCTGGGATTCTGGGTAGTGTATTGGCGCTCTGCGGTGTCACTACAGATACCCTGGGCAGCTGTGGGTGGGAGGATTCTGGATATTGTAGTCAAGGGTTCTCCTATTCAGCCCCCAATACAGAGGATCTGTCGACCCCTCAGCTGTGTCCATAACAATCCTCCTGGCCCCTCCTGGCGTACACTAAGGGGAGCTGCACCCCACGAATGGGACACCAGGTGGGACCTACTGGGAGTTCCGTAAAAATTGGTCACACAGGTGGGCCCCCAGGTGCTGGGCAGCGGGCAGGAGCCATGCTGTCTCGAGGGGCCTGTGATGAGGGGGGATGACCCCTGGCCTTGCCATACTAGCCCAAGGTCATCATGCATTCCAGGGTGGCTGCTACCAGGCAGGACAGAAGCTGCAGGCCAAGAATGTTGACATCCCAGTGACACCTGTGTTCCCTGGAGATAAGGGGGACAGGCCTGGACCCTCAGGGCTCCTGCCCCCTCGTCTGCCTGGGGGCTAAGCTGTGAGGGGACCAACAACCCAGGCATATAGAGGGGAACCTGGGGTCTGGGAGATCAAGGCCCCTGGCCTGAGCTCAGAGGGATTCGAGAGGGGAGAGCGGGGGTCCCCAGTGGAGGCAATGGAGGGACACTGGTCCCTGTTGTTTAGGTACTTGTCAGCTCATTGCTCTGGCTCAGCAACCCCACCAGCCTGCACCCAGCCTGCCTCCTGGGCAGCGGGCGGTGTTTCCTCATCACAGCTGGTTGGACACAGGGCTGGCTCCTGTGTGCACAGGCCCTCAGGTCCCCTGGGAGAGTGGGTGGTGGGACATGAGATCAGATATTGGGGTGAGCAGATGCCACCAGGGGAGGGGGGAGGGAGAGGAAGCTGATCAATAACGGGGTGATGGGACATTATGGGGAACGGGTGGTCAGATATAGGGTGGTGAGACATCACCGAGTGTGTACGGAGAAACCCGAGAGACAACGCGAAGGGCCCAGGGAGATGGAAGTGCAGAGACTTCACGAAGAGAGCCGAGTGTGTACGGAGAAACCCGAGAGACAACGCGAAGAGAGCCAAGTGGCCTCGGAAGGGCCGAGTGTGTACGGAAAGGGCCGAGGGTCCAGGGCAGAGTGCAAAAAGGGGACCCAAAGAGCCGATGTTGGCAGGGAGTAGTCGAGGGCCAAAGAACCGGTTCAGGGGCGGCGCAGAGTGTCCAGGTCCTGAGCAGACCGCGGCGGGCCACGCAGAGGGCACCGGGAGGGCCAGAGGCGGTGGATGGGCGGGGGCGGTCGGCAGGCAGGGAGGGGAGCGGGGCGGTGGGAGGTGCTCTGGGTCCGGCGGGGAGTGGGGGCGGCGCAGGCTTGGAGGAGGGAGGCCCTGGAGGACGCTGGGATCCGGAGTGGCCGGGCGGGAAGCAGAGCCTGGGGCGGTAGGGCGCGTCGGGGGAGGGCCTGGGGCGGGGCAGTAGGGCCTTCAGCGGGGACCTCCTAGGGTCGGCCCAGGTCAGGGGTAGCCTGAGAACAGCCAGAGGAACACCACTTTCACTTCTGTGGTCAGTGTAGGGAAGAGGACACGTGGGAGCCTGTGTCCCTCAGGAAGCCTCCCTGCAGAAGTACCCAGCCCGACACCCCTCCGATCTGATGGAGTCCAGGGCACAGAGCCTGAAGAGTCCTGGCAGGGATGGGGTCTTGAATGTACCCAGGACACTGCGTCCTCCCCCAGTCGGCACTCGGGACACACCATCCTCCTCCAGTCTACACTGCGGACACAGGGTCCTCCTCCAGTCTACACTCGGGACACAGTGTCCTTCTCCAGTCTACACTGCGGACCCAGGGTCCTCCTCCAGCCTACATTCTGACACAGTGTCCTCCTCCAGCCTACATTCGGACACAGTGTCCTCCTCCAGTCTATACTCGAAACACGGTGTCCTCCTCCAATCTACACTCGGAACACAGTGTCCTCCTCCAGCCTACACTGGGGACACAGTGTCCTCCTCCAGCCTACAGTCAGACACAGGGTCCTCCTCCAGCCTACACTTGGGACACAGTGTCCTCCTCCAGCCTACACTGGGGACACAGTGTCCTCCTCCAGCCTACAGTCAGACACAGGGTCCTCCTCCAGCCTACACTTGGGACACAGTGTCCTCCTCCAGCCTACACTGGGGACACAGTGTCCTCCTCCAGCCTACAGTCAGACACAGGGTCCTCCTCCAGCCTACATTCGAACACAGTGTCCTCCTCCAGCCTACACTCGGACACAGTGTCCTCCTCCAGCCTACATTCGGACACAGTGTCCTCCTCCAGTCTATACTCGCAACACGGTGTCCTCCTCCAATCTACACTTGGAACACAGTGTCCTCCTCCAGCCTACACTGGGGACACAGTGTCCTCCTCCAGCCTACAGTCAGACACAGGGTCCTCCTCCAGCCTACACTGGGGACACAGTGTCCTCCTCCAGCCTACAGTCAGACACAGGGTCCTCCTCCAGCCTACACTGGGGACACAGTGTCCTCCTCCAGCCTACAGTCAGACACAGGGTCCTCCTCCAGCCTACACTGGGGACACAGTGTCCTCCTCCTGTCTACACTGGGGACACAGTGTCCTCCTCCAGCCCACACTTGGGACACAGTGTCCTCTGCAGTATACACACTGGACACCTCATCCTCCTCAGTGACCTTGGCTTCCCATGAGAGTGACCAGGAGGAGCGCGTGTGTGCACACCCCAGAAGTAGACAAGGCACTTCCCTTGGAGGACACCTGTATTCAAGGCTGCCCAGTGGAGGAGGCCCCCGCCTCCAGCCCTGTCTGTGGACTCTCCATTCAGAACTTAGACTTGCCCTAGCAACAAAGGTACCTGGCCCACAAACCCAGCTAAGACTCAATTCCCCTTTTCCTGGCCCACGCGGGAAGGACTCAGCCCTACTCAGGTCCTCAAGCCCTGGGAAGGGCCCTGTTGGCTCCCCAGGCTGCCTGCCACCTGTGCAGGTGTAACAGGTGAAGCGTCTCGAAATGAGCTCCTCCTGGACATGGGGCCCTCATGCAATGCCACTGTGCTCCCAAGAGAGAAAGGGGGGACACAGACACAGAGGAGGAGCCACATGGAGATGGAGGAAGAGACTGGAGCGAGGGGCCACCAGCCCAGGGCCACCTGGAGCCCCAGGAGCTGGAGAGGCAGAAGGAACCTCCCTGGAGCCTGTGGAGGGAGCTGGACACCATTGTAAGAGGCAGGTCCTGTCCACATCTTGACCCCAGAACCTGTGAGTGGGACCTTGTGTGGAAACAGGGTCTTTGCAGAGGTCGTTAGTGAAGGGTCCTGAGATGGGCTCCTCCTGGGTCAGGGAGCCCTCATGCAATGGCCATGTCCTTAAAACAGAAGAGGGGACAGACTCAAAGGAGGAGCCACGTCGAAGATGCATTTCCAGTTAAGGCCCCAGGTTGGTGGTCACTGGCTTCAGCAGACCCTCTGCTGTGTGGGTCTCATGAAGCAGATGGACCCTGCTGCAGCGGTCACCAGGAGCTGTGTGACACGGTCTGGACGAATGACCATGGAGGAGCTGGTGTCTTTGGGGTCCTTCCTGTTGTCACATGTGGGCATCCCACCTCAGGTGCTGCACAAGCCCCCTGTGCAGAGGGCCATGGGGACCCTCCCCTCATGCTGACGGGGCCTCACTGCTTCTGAATCTCAGTTTTGATGTGAAGTCAGGGCTGATGTCTGGGGTCACTACCAACTAGACCAGAGGGCCCCAAACACCCAGTGCCCACCCTGGGGGCTGCCCTCTACCTGATGATCTTGTGCTGTGTACCCCAGGCCCCTTGGCCAGACTGACTCAGGTGGGTCAGAGGTCAGCTCTGCAACAGGTGGGGACCCTCAGTAGTGTAGCAGGACTGAGCAGGGAGAGGGAGGGAGGGGTACAGGGGGTGTGAGCAGGGAGAGGGAGGGAGGGGTACAGGGGCTGTGAGCAGGGAGAGGGAGGGAGGGGTACAGGGGGTGTGAGTAGGGAGAGGGAGGGAGGGGTACAGGGGCTGTGAGCAGGGGCAGGGACAGGGAGGGAGAGGTGCAGGGGGTGTGAGTAGGGAGAGGGAGGGAGGGGTACAGGGGCCTGTGAGCAGGGAGAGGGAGGGAGGGGTACAGGGCCTGTGAGCAGGGAGAGGGAGGGAGGGATACAGGGGGTGTGAGCAGGGACAGGGAGGGAGGGGTACAGGGGCCTGTGAGCAGGGAGAGGAAGGGAGGGGTACAGGGGGATGTGAGCAGGGAGAGGGAGGGAGGGGTACAGGGGTGTGTGAGTAGGGAGAGGGAGGGAGGGGTACAGGGGGTGTGAGCAGGGAGAGGAAGGGAGGGGTACAGGGGGGTGTGAGCAGGGAGAGGGAGGGAGGGGTACAGGGGGGTGTGAGCAGGGAGGGGGGAGGGAGGGGTACAGGGGTCTGTGAGCAGGGATGGGTGTGTGGGTGCCCAGATTCCCTCTACATGCAGATGACCTTCCACTGGGCACCCCACCCCACAGCTGCCATGGTCACCCCAGGTCTACAGGATGCAGGGTTCCAGTCTCTCCATATGAGAGCCCCCTCTTTCCCCCAGAAGCTCTCCTGGGACTATGGGGGTCATGCCTTTGGGGCAGGGTCTCCCAGAGACTCTCTTCTGGTTAGGGAGGTCCTTGCTGCCCAGGGCATGAGTTCTGTGGCCCGCTGATGTCAGTGTCCACATCCACTGCCGGCCCTGGGAATGCAAAAGGCCCTCTGCTGCCTGATAGGTAGGGATGCGGACAGGGAGGTGACCTGGAGGGTCTTGGGGCCCAAGGAGTCAGCAGGGTGCTGAGAAGAGGGGCAGATGGAGAAGGGACAGAGGGGACAGGGAGACAACTGGAGTGATGAGGACCCAAGCTTAGGGCCTGGGGTCCTGGGTGGGGGGAGATGCAGGAAGGAGCTTCCCAGGACCCTGCAGAGGACGGCCTGCCCTTCAGGACCCCAGCCCCAGAGATGTGGACCAGAGGCAGGAGGTGCTCTGAGCCCCGAGGGTGTAGGGCTGACGGCGGCCAGCAGGAGGCGCAGGGAGTCTTCTGAGCATCAGCGCCGCTGTCAGCCTTGAGGCAGGGACTGGGTCCATCCCATGGTGACACACAGGGCAGGTGAGCAGGGCGGGGCTGTCCTGGTCCTGCCCGAACTGGACACACCAGGCAGGTGAGCCGGGCAGTCTGATGAACAGGTGCTCATGGAAGGTGACCTTGACACAGACTCAGGGCTGTGACGTGGGCAGCGGCAGGACCCAGAGTCACTCAGGAGAGGCTCAGGTGGAGGCTCAGGCCGCAGCCTGGGGAAGAAGTCAGCCTGTCACTTGCGGGAGAGGAAAGTGCTCCTGCGGGACCCTGAGGCCCAGCCAGGGCTCATGAGGGACATGGAGTGCTGGGCGCAGGAGGAGAGAGGCTCAGGCCCTGGGCTGCGGGATTTGGTGATGGAGGAGAGCTGAGCCTCTCTCTCAGGGAGACGTCTGTCCCCAGGCAGACCACAGCCTGAGCCCCACCTTGCCCCTGTGCCTCTCCCAGGAAGCAGCCTAAGGCCAGCTGACCCGAGGCTCTGGGCAGACCCAGGGTGCTTTCCTGTCACAGGGTCCCTGGGCGACAACACCAGTCAGGAAGGAGTTGGGATGAGGGGTGCTCAGCTGAGCCCCAGAGGGGGCCACTCCTAGACAGGAGACGTGATAAAGCAGTGCCACCACTCACAGACCCAAAGAGAGGAGGGCAGGGTCTCATGCTCTGGACAGAGGGAGCCAGCTGACCCACCAGGGGGCAGGGGGCATGACCCCAGGGCCTAGGCCTGTGTCGGGGTCCAGCGAGTCACTCCAGCAGGTCTCCCACAGGGAGTACCGCCTGGTGGGCTCACCACAAGCACACAGGTCATTGCACCTCCCAAGATGCCTCAGGGCCATCACGGCTTCAATGGACAGCAAAGTGGGTCGTGGGGCCAGCAGGCCGGGTCCAGCAAACTATCTCCAGCTGTCCCACAGGGAGGAAGGAGTGTCACCAGGAGGGTGAGAACTGGACACTTTCCATGTGACTGAGCCCTGCTCTGGTCGGGGAGCCCACCCCATGCCAGCAGCGTCGCAGCAGGACATCAGAGGAGTCACTATAGGGGACACAGGCTCACACTGACTCGGCACAAGGCTCCTGCTCTGGGGGAGCAGACGGGGAGAGGGTGGTGCCAGGGAGACCTGGTTGAAGAGGCTCCCAAACCCAAGGGTCTGCAGAGCTGAGCAGAGGGGAGGGGGGAAGGAGCCCCAGGGCCCAGGGAGCTGCAGAGCTGAGAAGGGGGGGGGGAAGGAGCCCCAGGGCCCAGGGAGCTGCAGAGCTGAGAAGGGGGGAGGGGGGAAGGAGCCCCAGGGCCCAGGGAGCTGCAGAGCTGAGAAGGGGGGGGTGGGGGGGGTGGAAGGAGCCTGGTGGACAGGACATCTGGAAGGCTGGGATGAGGGGCCAACTTTGGATGCAATTTCATGGCCCTGTTAGTGTCCTGCGCTTGGAAACAAAGAGTCACAGGGGCTTAAACCATTTCGCCAGTCCAGTGGGATCTTCTCCCCCAGCCTTGGAGGCCAGAAGACTGAGAGGAGGGGTCATAGGGCTTAGCTCCCTCCACAGGCTCCAGGCAGGACTTGTCCAGCTACAGAGGGAACTTTACAGATGGCGGGAGTGCCAAGGTGGCTCTTCAGCACTTGGCCAGTGCAGGGGAACATTGGGGCTGATGTAGGAAATGACCACAAACCAGCAGTTGAAAACCACAGGAACCTGTCCTCTGCCAGCCCTGGAGGGCAGAGGCCAAGGCCAGGGGCCCCAGGCTGAGATCCCTGCACAGGCTCCTGGTGGCCCTGGGCTGGTGGCCCCTCACTGCAGTCTCTGCCTCCGTCTCCACGTGGGTCCTCCTCTGTGCCTGTGTCCCCTCCCCTGTCTCTAGTGAGGACACGGCCATTGCATGAGGGCCACCTGATCCAGGATGGTGTCATGTTGAGATCATTACCTAATTACATCTGCAGAGACCCTACATGCAAAAGAAGCCCTACCCGAGGTCCCAGTGCACTTGGGGTGCTATTCAGCCCACTGGGGTAGGACATGGGGAGGCATCCCAGGTGGGGAGGAGGAAGGCAGGTGATTGACAGGAGGAGGAAGGCAGGGGAGCAGGGGCGAGTGGGCCAGCCCATGTGGGATGCCTGATAGACTTCCAAGCAGGGTGCTGGGCACGGAGTCCCGTCTGGGAGCCCGTGTGTTCTCATCTACAAACGGGGGAGTCATGGGAGGTCAGAGGGTGTAAGTCATGAGACAGATGAGATCATCCACCCCAGGTGCAGAAGGAAGCTGCCCGGGACTCCTGGCAGGGCCTGGGAACGGGCCAGCATTTGGCAGGTGGAGGACGAGCACAGGTGGACGGCCGGACCACCAGGGAGCGGAGAAGGGTGGGTGCCTGGCGTCCTGTTGTGGGGTCACAGGGGCATGACAAGCGGTTTGGTGCCAGGGCCCCTGGAATGTGGGAGCAAAGGGCGTGTGGGGCTCTGCGCCCTCACAGTGTGTCTCTGGGAGAGCTAGGTGCTCTGCATGGAGGCCCATCACCCATCCTATGTGCCCAGGGCCCCGTGTCCCCTGAAGTCCTGGGGCTCGTTTAGCTTTGAAGCTGTCCTGCCTGATTGTGGACCCATGTCCCTGAGGTCCTAGGGCTCGTTGGTACCTTTGCCACAGGTGTCCAGCATCACTCGTGGCCTGAGGGTTGCAGGGGCCCAGCCGGGGCACCTGCTTCTTCAGCACCTGTCCCCCTGCTCCAGAGCCCCTGAAGTGTGGGCTGTCACACCCTGGGCACAGGACAGACCATGGGGTGGGAAGTCCTGGTGTATAGCTATAGTTGGAAGGACCAAAGCCGGGCTTGCTGTCATCCAGGTTAAATCCTGGAAACACTGACATCCTCCTGGCTGCTGTGTGGAGCCCGCACCTGGCTCTGACCCCGGGTTATGCCAAACATGCACCTGTCCTGACTCAGGAGCTAGGGTGGGGGTGACTGTGCATTTTCCAGGCTCATGTGTGTGCATGGACCCACACACCTGGGAGGTACCTGTGTGTCTGTGGGGCTTGCATACCTGTGTGGACTGCTGACCCCTGTGGATTCACACACCTGGGAGGTACCTGTATGTCTGTGGGGCTTGCACACCTGTGTGGACTGCTGACCCCTGTGGATTCACACACCTGGGAGGTACCTGTGTGTCTGAGAGGCTTGCACACCTGTGTGGCTGACGACCCCTGTGGGTTTTCTGAGGAGCAGAAGCAGCACTCTGGGAGCATCCCCCACTCACCCTCCCCCTCCCCAAGGGCAGGTGCCACTGTCCTCCTTGCAGATCAGGGCTGGCCCCAAGTCTGTGTCTGGCCTCAGGCACCCTCCTGTGGAGCCTGCCCCAGGCCCAGCGTCCTGCCCAAGGGCTCAGGGGCACCCGTGGCTCTCACACTGGCAGTGATGTGAGGAGAGGCCAGCGCTCTCCACTCCTGCAGTCCTGGTGGCCCTGCAGGCAGGCTTGGCAGCCTCCAGTCCCATCTGGAGGCCCTGTGGTGGCCATCGTGGGGAGGGGGTGCAGAGAGGTGGTACACGCAGGCCCAGCAGGACTGGTCCTGTGCTGAGATGTGCTCTGTGCCCTGATGGTGCCTCCTGGCGGGAGCCCCGTGGGTGGAGTCTCCTGGAGAAGCAGCAGCCGGGCCACCCTGCTGTCCTCTGTCCTCCCAGGAGACCCTGTTGGCTGTGTGGCTCTGCGTAGAGAGGGCAGCTACGTGGTGGCCTCTGGCACCTGCCTTGGCCTCCTGGACTGGGAGAAGGGGCAGGTGGAGTGGGCGGCCTGGCTGGACAGGGACAAGCCCCACAACAGGTTCAACGATGGGAAGGTGGACCCCGCCGGAAGGTTTGTGGCAGGTGGGCTGCTGAAAGGACTGGCCCAGGCCACCTGCAGAGCCTCCCATCATGGCGGATGCCGGCTGGGTGGGGACCTCAGGAGCCCTCCCCAGGCTGCTGGCAAGCTGCCCCCGGGGGCCATGCAGGTGCTGGGCAGCCCACAGGTTCCCTCCCGCTCCAAAGCCCATGGCTTCCATGTCATTCTTCCCAGATCCCTGCCCAGAGAGGACTCTGGGAGGGTCAAAGCAGCCAGGGTGGGGCAGTGGCCAGGGCCGCTGGCCAGAGGCCATTCACGTGTGGCTGAGGGCCCTGCACCTCTGCCTGAGCAGGACTCTTCCCAGTGGAACATCCCTGGGGTCCCCCCTTCGCCCATCACAGAGGCTTACTCACAGATACCGCCTGAGGGCCATCCTGCCTGCTGTCCCCCGACTGAGGGTGACCACAGCTCTCTGCAGAGTGGGTCTGTGTGGGGTGGGCAGGACAGGGTGGGGTGCTGCCCACTGACCTTCCATTCTCTCAAGGCACCATGCCAGAGGTGTCCACCCCAGGAGTGTGGGAGCTGGGGCAGGGCTCCCTGTACACACTCTATGCTGACCGCTCCGTGGTCAGACAGCTGGACCAGCTGGGCATCCCCAAAGGGCTGGACTGGTCCCTGGACCATCACACTCTCTACCACGTGGACGGCCTGGACTACTCTGTGCGGGCCTATGACTACGACGTGCAGACAGGAGGCCTGGGTAGGGACCACCGTTGCTAGCCCCCCACGCCTTCCCCAGAGGAAGGCCTCCGTGGCCAGCCCCCACACCCTCCCTGGATGGGGCCACCGTGACCAGCCCCCCCCACACCATCCCTGGGGTAGGAGCCTCCGTGGTCAGCCCTCACACCCTCTATGGGTGGGGCCACCATGGCCAGCCCCCATGCCCTACCTGGGCGGGGCCTCCCTGGCCAGCCCAGCACGCCCTCCCTCAGGTATGGGCCTCTGTGGCCAGCCCCCCATACCCTCACTGGGGTAGGAGTCTCCATGGCCAGCTCCCCACATCCTCCTTGAAGTACGGGCCTCCATGGCCAGCCCCATAAGCCCTCACTGGGCGGGACCAACAATGGCCAGCCCCCCATGCCCTTCTCGGGGAGGGCCTTTTATGGCCAGCCCCCCACACCCTCCTGAGTCCCCTCCTGGGGTCCCAGATGCACCACGGGGTATGTCACTCCCTCACGTTGTTGAGGCCACACTATGTCACCCTCTGGTCTGGGCAGTGAGGGGCCACGCGCCTCTGTCTGTCCTGCCGCAGCAAACCCACGACAGGTGTGCCAGCTGGAGCCAGAGCAAGGCATGCCAGATGGGCTGTGCATGGACAACACGGGGACACTCTGGGTGGCCTGCATTGACGGAGGCAGAGTGATCCGCATGAACCCCGAGACAGGTGTGTGCACAGGGCAGTCAGTCAAGAAGGGGCCATGGGGTGCTCTGTGCCACGGTGTTCAGGGTCCAGGAGTGGGAGGGCAGCACCACTTGCTTGTCCAGCTACAGGGGGACCTCTGCAGATGGCGAGAATGCCAGGGTGGCCCCTCAGCACTTGGGAAGTGCAGGGAATACAGGGGCTGAGGTAGAAATTGACCACAAACCAGCGGTTGAAAACTACAAGACCTTGTCCTCTCCCACCCTGAAGGGAGAAGGCTGGACCAGGGTCACAGGCTGAGCTCCCTGCACAGGCTCCAGGGGGCTCCTCCTGCCTCTCCAGCTCCTGGACTCCAGGTGACCCTGGGGTGGTGGCCCCTCACTCCAGTCTCTGCCTCTGTCTCCACGGGGCTCCTCCTCTGTACCTGTGTCCTCTCCTCTGTCTCTTGAGAGGACACAGCCATCGTATGAGGGCCACCTGACCCAGGAGGAGCCCATCTCAGGATCCTTCACTAACGACCTCTACAGAGACCCTGTTACCACACCAGGTCCCACTCACAGATTCTGGGGTGCAAATGTGGACAGGACCCACCTCTTACCATGGTGTCCAGTTCCCTCCATGGGCTCCAGAGAGGCTCCTCCTGCTTCTCCAGCTCCTGGACTCCAGGTGGCCCCTCACTCCAGTCTCTGCCTCTGTCTCCACGGGGCTCCTCCTCTGTGTCTGTGTCCCCTCCTCTGTCTCTTGGGAGGACATGGCCATTGCATGAGGGCCCCCTGACCCAGGAGGAGCCCATCTCAGGACACTTCACTAACGACCTCTGCAGAGACCCTGTTCCCACACCAAGTCCCACTCACAGGTTCTGTGGTGCAAATGTGGACAGGACCAACTTCTTACAATGGGTCCAGCTCCCTCCAGGAGACTGGCCTCTCCAGCTCCTGGGCTCCAGGTGGCCCTGCTGACCCCTGCAGTCCATGAAGCAGGGCAGACTTGGGGATCAAGTGCTGCAGGTGCCAGGGAGAACCAGTAGGCCCAGGGCCCCAATGGGGAGTGGACACAGTCAGGCCACCTGGGGTCCTGCAGCAGGCGGGTGGCTGGGCTTCAGGGACGTACCTGAGCTTTACTCACAGGGACGCGGCTGTGCACCCTGGAGATGCCAGTGTCCAGGGTGACGTCCTGCTGTTTCGGCGGGGCTGAATACTCTGACTTGTATGGGACCACTGCAGCGGACAGCCTGAGTCCAGAGCAGCTGTTGCGGGAGCTGCAGGCAGGACATGTCTTCAAGGTCAGTGGGGTGTCCCTGCCAGGGTCAGCTTGGCTCCCGGCCATGTCTGCTCGGCCAGGTGTAATACATCTTGGCCTCGGGGACTGGAGCGGGCTTGGCAGCATCCATGGGGACATCTGTCCACCTGGAATACAGCCCTCCCGAGGCCCCACATGCCCTGCTGTGCACAGAGACGTTTACGGGAGGTTTAGGAAGCTGGCGTGGCTGGGACTGCCGTGGCTGGTGCTGCTGGGAGACTCGGCCGCGCCCAGGGACTCACCTCCACCCTCTCCTCCCACAGGTCACGGGCCTGGGGGTGAGGGGCCTCGCGTCCCGCACCTTCGCTAGCTGAGGGTACCCCACCGTCCAGCGCAGCTCAAGCCAGGCCTTCGTCCCTGGGGTCAGGCCAGGCTCGGCTCTGGCAGGGTGCTCCCTGCCTGACTGCTGTTCACAGCTAATAATAAATGTGGCCACCTCAACGCCATCTCTGCAGCTGCTGCCCTGGGATGTGGTCCCCCCCAGGACTGCCCCATGCTATGCCCAGTGTCACCCAGCTTCAGCTTGTAATGCCCCCGTGTGTTCTCCAAGGTCTCCACAGGTCACCTGCATTCCCCAGAACATGTGGCCAACACTTGTGTCTCTGAGGTTGGCCTCTCTGCCTCCACTTGGTGCTGGAACCTGAGCATGGGCTGTAGCTATGCTGGACCTGCACAAGTCCATCAGCCAGGGATCAAGCCAGACATCAGGTGCCTTCACAGCACTAGGCGCCCAGCATCTCTACTTCCAAACAGCCCATTTACCCCTGGAAGGCACCCGCACTCCAGCAGTGATCCAGTCCCCTGCCCAGCCCTGTAGCCTGCCCACTGCCTGTGTCTGAATGGCCTACTGTGGATAGGTCCTGCCCATGGAATCCACACGGTGTGACCCTCTGTGTTGACTTCTCTCACTGAGCCCCAGGTCTCAAGGTCCGTCCCACTTGCAGCATGTGTCAGAGCTGAAGTCCTTTTCAGGACTGAGTCATATTCCATCATGTGGATGGAGTCGTCCTGTTCCCCATTCCTCCTCAGTGGACAACTGGGTCATTTCTCCTTTCTGACCCTTGTGCATGGTGCTGCTGTGAATGTTCACACACAAGTTTTCATTCCAGCGGTTGTTTCTGGGTCTTCAGGGGCGTACCGAGGCTGGAGGTAATGTGGAATGGGAACTCCCTGCATAACCCAGAGAGGCCACTGTGCACTGTCCCTGCACAGGGGCTCCACGCTGCCCTCCCACATACACATGCTAAGAGTGATGCAGAACATTGAGTCCCTGACTCCAGAGGGCTCAGCACAGAGCTCCTGGAGGTCCCCACACAGGTGGCCTGCAGCTGCACACGGCTCTGCTTGCCAGCTGCCGGGAGTCTCTGTCCTGGGGTCCCCGTGAACATGTGGCAGAGTGCAGCTTGTGCTGTTGACAGGGGCGGGCAGTGCTGTGACCAGGAAGGGCCATCCTGGGGTTTGAGCCTCCATCCTGGGAGTGAGGCCTATGTGGAGTTGGTCCTGGCCAAGTGGTCAGTCCTGGAGAGGGGCAGCTGGCCTGGGAAGAGGGAGAGACCTGGTCTCAGGTGCAGCCACTGATACAGGGTGCTGAGGGGTCAGTTGGGGACCTTAGGGAGGCCAAGCAGGGGCCCAGGAAGTGGGTGTCCTCCTGCTGACCACCACTGTCTGCTCAGGGGCTGGGAGTCCAGGAGGCAACTGTGTGGGAGACCAACTTTGCACGTGACTGAGTCACACTCCCTGGCTGGGTGCTGAGGTGCTCAGTCACAGAAATGTGGCAGAACTTTCCCCACCTTCTTGGGTTCGAGGGTCGGTGTCTGGGGCATGGTGTGTCTTGCTACAGCCCCATGGGTGGAGCTACACTCACCTGTTCGTTTGTGATATAACCCCTTGCCCTGTTTAGGGTAGAATCTTCCATGGAAGTGCCTTGTGTGTGTCCCCTTCTCTTACTGAGCCCTTGGGTGTGGCCTACCCAGGTGTCAGTCCCCTGCTGACAGTGGACATCATGAAGATAGACTCAGCCCCCTGAAACCTGACCCCTTGCCTCATTTGAAAAGCTTCTCCTCAATAAAAGGGTCAGCGCATGCTCTCTCTCTCTCTTCCTGCGGACCCTTAAGGTCAGAGGAGCCGTCACAGTGACCCCAAAGAAAAAGGTATTTGTGTCTCTTGTGTGGTCATTTTGCACAGCTCAGGCAGCCCAGTTTACCTGGAGTGGCCCCTGAGCCTTTTAGTTGCAAGAAGAGAAACCTGGCACATGATTTTGGAAATTCAAATGGAAATGAAACCCATTAAACACTATTTGTCAAAAGGTGGTGATTTAACAAGGTTTGAAAACTATATTCAGTGAAATGAAAGTATATGCAAACCAAAACTTCCACAAAAATTGACCCATAATCATCCATAACTAAAATTTGAAAAAAAAAAATTAAAGAGAAACAGAAGAAAATCCATGTAATCTAACCCTAACCCTAACCCTAACCCCAACCCCAACCCTAACCCTAACCCTATCCCTAACCCTATCCCTAACCCTATCCCTATCCCTATCCCCTAACCCTAACCCTATCCCTAACCCCTAACCCTAACCCTTAACCCTAACCCCAACCCCTAACCCTAACCCCTAACCCCTAACCCTAACCCCTAACCCCAACCCCTAACCCCTAACCCTAACCCTAAACCCTAACCCCTAACCCCAACCCCAACCCTAACCCTAACCCTAAACCCTAACCCCTAACCCTAACCCTAACCCTGACCCTGACCCTGGCCCTGACCCCGACCCTAACCCCGACCCTAACCCTAAAACCCTAACCCTAAAACCCTAACCCTAAAACCCTAACCCTAAAACCCTAATCCTAAGCGTAACCCCTAACCCTAACCCTAAGCGTAACCCCTAACCCTAACCTCTAACCCCTAACCCCTAACCCTACCCAAACCCAAACCCCAAACCCTAAACAACCCTAAACCCTAAACCCTAAACCCTAAACCTAACCCTAACCCTAAACCCTAAACCCTAACCCTAAACCCTAAACCTAACCCTAACCCTAACCCCTAAACCCTAAACCCTAATCCCTAAACCCTAACCCTAAAACCTAAAACCTAATCCCTAAACTTTAAGCCTAACCCTAAACTCTAAACCCTAAACCCTACCCTAATCCTAACCCCATCCCCTAACCCTAACCCCAACCCCTAACCCCTAATTCCTAACCCAACCCCAAACCTAACCCCTAACCCTTTACCTTAACCCCTAACCCAGCAAGTTAGAAGCCTGCACTCACCTTGTTGGAGGCACTAAAGATGAACAACAGGAATACTGTAGCGTTCTTTTGAGGTAATGTCGTGCACGCGAACAGCAGCTAATGAGCGAGAATAGCTAATGAGCGAGAATAATGTAATGTATTCACATTACATTAAAACCTAAAGGAGGGTTATGGTATTGGTTTTCGAAGCAAAAGTATGATTATCACCTTAATATGAAAGACCTCAGAGCAGCTATAATATCAGTTCTGATACTATAGTATGAATATAATACTATTAAAAGACAGGATAGCTACTAAGTTTGTTGCTGATGCACTAGTATGAATACCAAAGGCAATTGGAAAACGGTTACATCAGTTTTAGATGCTACAGTACACAGTGCACAGGGCAGATATTGTATTAGTTTCAGATGCAATAGTATGGATATTATAGTAATACTGGAGTTTCAGGGTAGCTATTCTTCCAGTTTTGATGTAGGAAAGATGTTACATTAATACTAAAGGACACAGGGCAGCTTTTACATTAGTTTTAGAAGCCAGATTATGGACATAGTAGTAAAGGCCACAGGATGGCTCTCATAGTAGTTTAAGATGCAATAGTATACATATTATGTTAGTATTGAAGGCCAAAAGTCAACTTTTTAAAAACTTTTGATGCTGTAGCATGGATATCATATTAATATTAATGGCTATAGTTCGACTATATCAGATGTCAGATGCTACTCTGTGGATATTAGTAATAAAGGACTCAGAGAAGGTATTACATTTGTGTCAGAGGCTGAAATATATATATATTTCACATTAAAAGGTTAATGTTATATTAACCTTTAATTAATATATAAAATACATTAATAAATTTTTCTATATTAATAAATATATCAATATATTGCTATATTCATTATATGTTAATACATAAAATATATATATTTCACAAAAAGATTAAAGTTCACCTGTCTTATTTGTAATAGATGCTGTAATATGGATATTACATTAATATGAAATGCCACAGGGCAGCTTTTAGAACAGTTTAACATGTTGAAATAAATATGTTTTACAAGTAGTAAACACCAGAGACTCACCATTATATTAGTTTAAGAGACTTTAGTGTGGATAGTATGGCTGTTGCATAATTATTCAAGGTCACAGGGCAGATATTATATCAGCTTTAGTTGCTACAGTATGAATATATAACTATTAAAATCACAGTACACTTAATATATTAATATCTGATTCTATAATATGGATACCATATTGGTGTTAAACTACACAGGACAGCAAGTAGTTTTAGGTGCTACAGTTTGCACATCGTGTTAATCTTAAATTCTTCAGAGCAGCAATTATGTTACTTTTAAATACTATAGTATGGAAATCATATTAGTTATAAAGGCCACAGAGCAGCTATTATATCAGTTTTAGATACTACAGTATGGATTCTGTATTTGTATTAAAAGAACAAAGGACAGCTATTATTTCAGTTTCATAAGCCAAGTATGGATGCTATATCAATATTAAAGTCCATGGAGCAGCTATTATCAATTTTAGATGCTAGTATTCTCACATCATATGATTATTAAAGGCTGAAGGGTAGCCATTATTTTATCGGCTATAGCATGAATACTGCATTAGTATTCAAGGCACAAGGCAGTGATTATGTCGGTTTCAGATGATATGATGTGAATATAATGTTAGTATTAGAAAACACAGAGCGGCTACTACATTAGCTTTAAATGATATAGTGTGAATATCATATTAATACTAAAGGTACAGGGTAGTTATTATATCAGTTTCACATATTCTGATATGTCCATTATATTAGTATTAAAGGCCATAGGGAAACTATTATGTCCATTTCCGATGCTATATTTTGGATTTTAAGTTAGTAATAGAAGTCATAAATATTAGTATATACACATCCACCCAGTCACATTTAATACCAATGGAATAGCTGAACTGTGGCCCTCAATATTAATATAACATACATAATGTGATCTTTAATACCAATGGAACACTGTATTAGTATTAAAGGTAAGAGGGCATATATTAGTTCTTGATGTTCTGGTATGGATATCCTATTAATATTAAATGGCACAGGGCAACAATTATGTAAGCTTCAAGTGCTATAGTTTGGATATCTTCTTAGTTAAAGACCACAAAGCAGCTATTATATTTGTTTTATATGCTATAGTACAGATTATATATTAATATTGAAGGTCACAGGGCAGCTAGTATATTTGTTTTAGAGTTCATAATATGGATATTATATTAATATTGAAAGCTACCTATTATATTAGTACTGGAAGCCACATGATACTTATTTTATTAATATTAATGCCACAACAAGCTATTTTTAAGGAGTTATAGAATGGAGTTTGAGTTAATAATAAAAGCCACTTTGCAGCTCTTACATTACAGTTATACACTATTTTATGGATATTATATTAGTAGTAATTAGATATTATTATATATTATATTAGTAGTAAAGGCCAAAATGCAATTCTTATATCAGATTTAGATGCTATAGGATGAATATTATATTAGTAATAAATGAGGCAGTGCAGCTATTCATTTTGCATACTATAATATGAATATCTTATTATTGAAAGCTTCATGGCATACATTATCTTAGGTTTTGATACAATAATATGCATATCATATTAGAATTAAAAATCACAGACAGTTACTATATTCAATTTTGAAGCTATAATATGAATATCATGTCAGTATTTAAGCCCACAGGACAGCTACAATATTAATTTTAGGTTCTATTGTATGGATATCTTATTAGTATTAAAGACCACAGGGCAGATATTATATGATATTATATTAGATTAAGATTCTGTAATATGAATATTATATTAGTACTAAAATCCACAGGGAACCTATTGTATTGGTTTTAGATGCTATAATAAGGATGCTATAGTAAGGATAAATTACCTACCACAGGCAGGTAATTTATCAGTTTTCAAAGCTATCATATGGATAATGTTAGTATTAAAGGTCACAGGGCAGTTGTTGTATCAGTTTTATATGCCATAATGAGGCTATCATGTTTCTGTTATAGCATCTATTCTGTGCAGATATTTTGTCAGCATTAACTAATAATATGAATAAGATAGTATTTAAGGCCACATGACAGCTATTCTATTTGTTTTAGATGCTGTAGTACTATATTACATTATTATTAAAGACTCCAGGGAAGCTATTTTGTTATATTTAGATGGTAGAGTATGGATATCATGTTAGTATAGTATTAAAGGCTGCAAGAAAACTATTATGCCACTTTTAATAGCTATAGTAAAGGCCATAGAAGAGATCTTCAGTTTTAGATACTGTAACAAGGATGTCATATTAATAATAATATAATGATAATATAATGATTATATTAATATAATATACAGGGAATTTACAATATTAGTTTTATGGGTTACTCTATGGATGTTATATTATTATTAAAAGTCACAGAGTAGTTGGGCTGGGGTTGTGGCTCATTTGTAGAGTGCCTGCCTAGCACATGTGAGGCACTGAATTCAATCCTCAGCACCACATTAAAAAAACAAAAAAGGTATTATTTCCATATACAACTAAAACAATATTTTTAAAAAATTCAGTGTAGCTATTATATTAGTTTTATATGTCACAGTATGAATATTATATTAATATTTAAGGCAATAGGGAAGCTAATATATTATTTTTAGATGGTATATATGAATATATATATATATATATATTTAATATATATATATATTTTAAAAAGTGTTAAAGCCCACGGGTAAATATTTTATTATTTTTAGGTGCTAGTTTATCAATATCATATTAATATTAAGGGACCTTGGCAAATGTTATAATATGGATATCATATTAGTACTAAAAGCCACAGGACAGCTATTATATTAGTTTTAGATGCTATAATATGGACATTGTATTAATATGAAAGGCCACAGGAAAGGTATGTTATTAGTCTTAGGTTCACAGTATGGATATAATATTAATACTAAATTACACATTTCAATTACTATGTCAGTTTTTGATGCCATAATATGGATACCATATTAGTTATAAAGTTCACAGGGGAGCTATTATATCCATTACAATTTCATAGTATGGATGACATGTTTGTCTTAAAAGGTCACAGGCAGCTCTTCAGTTTTAAAACTAATATTATATCCACATTATAGCATGTAAAACTGATATAACAGCTTTCCTCTGGCCTTAAAGCTTCCCTTTGGCCCACAAGAGTTCTGTGTTTGGGACTGGGGTCTCTGATGGCTTCATGAATGTGGCATGCTTGGTGGTTAGGAAGTTTCTGTGCCAAGATGAGGAATGTCTGGATGCTAGGAAAACTTCTGTGTAAAGACACAGGATGCCTACCTGCTGTAGCAATGCCCTGCATTAGAAGGCTCTGTGCTAGAGTCTTATCGGCTTTGACCTTGATTGCAGGCACACAGCTCCTGGGAATAAAGAAACACTCTTGTTATACAATAAAAATGTTTCACCAAGCTCCCATGCTCCTGGACCTGCCCACCTAACAGTAACTGTAAATAATAAACTTTCTTGATAGCTACACAAACTTCTAACATTGCATATTGTAACTGTAGAATGTAACTGAGGAATAAGCTGCATAACATTGCTAACTCTATAAACTTCCAAATGACACAATAAACAATAGTATATTACTGATGCCAATGACCAAATGCAACCTATTGATATAAATAAAGCTGAAAGCTTGACCATTCTGCCATTCTGTCATTCTGACTCTGCATCTTCTCTCTCTCTTTTTATTTTCCTTACATTTAATATTAATATCCATACAGTGATCTATAAAGCTAATATAACAGCTACCCTGTGACCACATTATTGATATTACATTTGTATTAAAGGCCATAGAGAAGCTATAATATTAGTTTTAGTTGCAATATTATGGATATCATAGTAGTATTAAAGGCCATTGAAGGTATTATCTTAGTTTTGGATGCTATACTATTTATATCACAATATGATTAAACACTGCAGGGTAACTATTAATTTTAGATGCTATATTATTGATATAAGAGGCCAAAGGGCCACTATTATTTCCAGATAGTACAGTATTGTTTTAGTAAGCTTTTTTGCCATTGTGTCTAAAATTCCTGACAAGAACAATTTTTAGAGAATGAAATTTTATTTGACACTTATATTTTCCAGGTCTCAGTCCATAGAAGACCAACTCCATGGCTCTTGCCCAAATGGTATAGAGGTAGGAAGTAAATCAAGACATGGCAAAGAGGAAGCAGATAGAGAGTTCTGCTCACCAGAGACAAATATACACTCCAAAGAAATGGCCCCAGTGACCCACCTTCTCCAGCTACACACTACCTTCCTACAGTTACCATCCAGTTAAACACTATCAGTGGATTAATGCCCTCACTAGGTTAAGGCTCTCATAACCAAATAATTTCACCTTTAAATTTTTCTTGCCTTTTCTCACACATGAGCTTTAGAGTAACACTTCATATCTAAACCATAACATTGTGTCCTTGGCCCCCAAATGTTCATGTCCATCTCATGATGCAAAATACATTGAATTCATTTCCAGAAGCCCATATATTCTTAACAGTTCCAGTATTCCCCAAAAGTCAAAGTCCAAAACCTCTTCTGAAATTTAAGGAAAACTCAGCATGAGACCCCATAAAAATCAAAGCAAGCTACATAATCCAATATATAATGGCATAGATTAAACATTTCCATTCTACAAGTGATAAATAGGGGCATAGAAAGAAGAGATGGGATCAAAACAAGACCAAAATCAAGCTGGGCAAAAAGATCTGTAGTTCCACATCAAGCATGCCAGGCAAGCGCATTACTGCTTGAGCCACATCCCCAGCCCAACTGACTACTATTAAATGACAGCGGTCAGCTATTATGTTAACTTTATATGCTATCATATGGATATGCTATATTATAGTGTTTATTGCTATCATATGGATATTTTACTTAAAATGACAAGGGGGCTATTTTATTAGTTTTAGAGGGTGTAATATGGATAAAATATTAATATTAAATGCCACAGTCTAGCTACTATATTAGTTTTAGGAGATATAGTTTGGGTATCATATTATCTCTAAGGGTCACAGGGCTAATATTTTATCAGGTTTAGATGCTATTATGAGCATCATATAAATGTTAAGGCCAAAGAGCAACTATTATATCAAGTTAAGATGCTATAATAAGGATGTCTATTGATATTAAAGGATACAGAGCAGCTATTATATCAATTTTAGATACATTAGTATGTATTACATTAGCTTCAAGGGCCACAGGGAAGATATTATATTGGCTTGAAATGCTATAGTATGGATATTACTTTAGTATAAAAGGCTATAGGGAGGCTATAATGTTAGTTTTGTATGTTATGGCATGAATATTGTATTAACATTAAATGTCACAGGGAAGCTATTATATATCAGTTTTAGATGTTACACTCTTAATATCATATTAAGGCAACTATTGTATTTGTTTTAGATCTATGACATGCATGTTATTGTTTCAGTCATCTTTTTCACTGCTTTGACCAAAGGATCTGACAAGAACGATTTTAAAGGAGGAAAAGTTTATTTAGGGGCTCACAGTTTCAGAGATCTCAGCCAATAGATGGCCAACTCCATTCCTTGGGGCTTAAGGTGGGTCACAAGAGTGTGGTGAAGGAAAGTGGTGATCAGGAAGCAGAGAACCTAAGCTCAGCTCACCAAATATGTACCCCAAAGGCACAGCCCCAATGACCCACCTCCTCCAGCTACACACTATCAGCCTGCAGTTTCCACTCAGTTAATTCCTGTCAGAGGATTACTAATTTGGGTTAAGGCTCTTATAACCCATCATTTCACCTTTAAACTTCCTTACATTGTCTCACACATGAGCATATCCGAAACAATTATTTGGTATTAAGGCCACAGTACATCTATTATTTTAAATGCAGCAGTATGGATATTATATTAATATTAAAGGCCACAGGGCAGCTATTATATTATATTAGCTTTGAATACTATAGGATGGATATCATATAAATATCAAAGGCCACAGGGAAACTATTGCATCAGTTTCAGATGTTCCAATATGAATATAAGAATTAAACACTCCAGGTCAATAATTATGTACTATTAGATACTCAAGTATGAATATCATGTTAGCATTAAAGTCAACATAGCAATATATTGATTTTAATACTATCCTATAAATATCATATTAGTTTAATGGCCACAAAGCTGACATTATATTAGTTTAAGGTGATACAATATCATATTAATATTATAGGACCTATTTACCAGTTTTATATGGAGCACCTATTTATCAGTTTTAGATTTATAATATGGATATTAAATGAATAATTAAATTTCATAAGAAACTTATTAAATTGGCTTCACAGGTTATAGGAATGATGTAACATTAATATTAAAGGCCACAGGACATCTATTACATCAGTTTTGGAGGCTATAATATTATTTTCAAGAGCTATAGGGGAGCTTTTAGTTTAACATGCTTTAGCATGGATGTCACTTAGTATTAAATTCTATTGCCCAGCTACTTACTTGTTTTAGACATTATAGTTTGCATCTATTAGTAATAAAGACCTCCAATATCAGTTTTTTTGCTATAATATGGAAATCATATTAATACTGAAGGCCACAGAATAGTTATTTAATCAGTTTTCCATGCTATAGTATGAATAACAAACCAGTAATAAAGGCCACAAGACAGCTATTGTATTAAATTTAGAGGTCACATTTCTGGGAGCGCGCCGCGTGGAGGTGTGCTGCTGCGGGTCTCAACATGGTGGGGTCTCCGTTCGTCGTCCCACCCGGGCCGATTCTTTCTCTGAACCCGCAGGAAGACGTCCAGTTTCAGAAGGAGGTGCAGCACGTCCGCCAGCGCGTAACCCAGCCAAAAAAGCAAGAAAAACTTATTCCTGGAGTAATTTTTGTGGGCCATCTGCCTCCAGCACTTTATGAAACCCAAATCAAAGCATATTTCTCCCAGTTTGGCACTATTACAAGATTTAGACTATCCAGAAGTAAAAAGACTGGAAATAGCAGAGGCTATGCCTTTGTGGAGTTTAAGTCTGAAGATGTTGCCAAGATAGTTGCTGAAACAATGAATAACTACCTTTTTGGTGAAAGACTCTTGGTGTGTCGTTTTATGCCACCAGAAAAAGTACACAAAGAACTTTTTAAAGAGTGGAATACTCCATTTCGTCAGCCATCGTATCCAGCCGTGAAGCGGTATAATCGGAAGCGGACATTTTTTCAAAAACTGCAAATGGAAGAGCGATTTAAAAAGAAAGAAAAATTGCTCAGGAAAAAAATAGCAGCAAAAGGAATTAATTATGATTTTCCTTCATTGGTTTTATCATCCAGTAAGACCAAAGATCCTTCAGATAAACCTACAAAGAAGAAAAAGTCTTCAGGCATACCAAAGAAGAAGAAGAAGCGGGTTTCTAAAGGCACTGCTGCCACTCCTGACAAGTCTATAGATAGCCAGGGCCCCACACCAGTTTGTACACCAACATTTTTAGAGAAACGAAAATCTGAAGTGGCGGGAATGGATGATGATGAAGATGATGAAATAGTTTTCAAGCTGCCCATATATGATGCAGAAGGAGCAGTAGAGACTCCAACACCTAAACAGTCAGGGAAGAAAAGACGAAGACAAAAACCAAGCAGTGATTCTGAACATATTATATGAATATATATCTTCTGACAAAATGTGATGGTTTTCTTACAGTGGCTGACTATATTTTACAAGGTACAAGGAAATGCAACCATCAATAGACTCAAAAGAGAAAACATGCTATTTGGAAAGCAATCAGTCCTTTGGCCTTTTTGCCCCTGTTGAAATACGGGGGTACATCAGAGCTTGCAGTGGTTGGGCTCACACTGCCTTTGCCCTGGTCTCAGTTTTTCTATCCCCTCTTTATTTTGCCTGTGTTAAAGGGTCACTGTTAACTGTACATTTAACAACTAATCTGAAGCTATTTTTATCGCCACCAAATAAAGACAGTCAATCCTGAAAAAAAAAAAAATTTAGAGGTCACAGTATTAATGTTATGATATTAAAGTCTAGAGGGCAGCTATCATATTAGTTTTGGATGCTATACTATCAATATTAAAGGACACAAGGAAGTTATTAAATTAGTTTTATATGGTATATTATAAATATCATATTAGCACTAAAGGCCACAGAGCAGTTATTACTTTTAGTTTTAAAGAGCACAATATGTTTATCATATTAAAGGGCCCAGGCAGCTACTATATTAAGTTTAGGAGCTGCAGTATGGATAGCATATTAGTATTAAAGTCCACAAGGTATCTATTATACTAGTTTTAAATCCAACAGTATGGATATAATATTTGTCCTAAGGACACAGGACATATGTAATATCAATTTAAGATGCTATATTATGGATATAATATTAATATTTAAAGCCAGAAATCATCTATAATGTAATATATGCTATTATATGGATATTATAGTAAGATTAAAGGACACAAATCATCTATTATATTAGTTTGAGTTGCAGTAGCATGGATATCATATTGGTATTTAAAGCCACAGTGCCACTATTTTATTAGTATTGGATATACTGTAGCACAGATATCATATTAATATAAAAGCCACTGGGAAGATATTATATTAATTTTGATGCTATACTATAAAATTGTAATAGTTTTAAAGTTACAGGGCAGCTACTATATTAGTTTTAGATGATAAATTAGCTATTATTTCAGTTTCAGAGGCTACAGTACAAATATCATGTTAGTATTAAAGTGAACAGGTTAGATATTATATTGGCATATAAATGTCATAGGGAAGATACTAAATTAGTTCAATATGCTATAATATTGACATTGCATTGATATGGAAGACAACAATTCAGCTATTGCATCAGCTTTAAATACTGTAGTATGAATACCTATTAGCATTAAAGGCCACAGGGCACTATTATTCTAGTTTTAGAAGCTTTGGTATGGATATTATATGGCTATTATAGATTACAGGCAGCCATTTCATCAGATTTAGATCAACAGTATAGATATTTTATTAGTATTAAAGTTTTATATTCTGTTATAATTATTATATTACTATAAAATTCTACAAGGCTGCTATATTATCAGTTTTTGATGCTATAGTATGTATGCACTATCAGTATTAAAACATCACTTGACAACTATTACATTAATTTCAGAGGCCACAGTTTTTATCTCAATATTGAAGGCTACCAGGCAGCTATTATATTAGTTTTAGATGCTACAGTATGGATATTATGTTAATATTACAGGTCACAGAGCAGCTATTATATTAGTTTTTGGAAGGTATAGCATGGACATCATTAATATTAAACACAACAGGCACCTATTAGTATTAGATATTATAGCATGAATATCATTACTATTAAAGACCACAGGGAAGCTATTATAATGTTTTCTAGGTACCATAGTGCATATCATATTACTCTTGAAGGCCAAAAGGAAGCTATTTTATTCATTGTAGAGTCTACAGTATGAATATAATATTAGAATAAAAGGCTACATGGAGACTATAATGATGCTACATATGGATAAAATTATTATTAAAAGGCTACAGGACAGCTATTCTGTTAGTTTCAGAGGCCAAAGTATTGATATTATATTAAAGTCAAAGGCAACAGGGCAGCTATCATATTACTATTAATGCTATAGTATGGATATATGACATTTATAGGCCACAGGGCATCTATTTTATTAGTTTTAGATGCTATAATAATGGATATTAGTAGTAAAGACCAAAATTCAGATATTATATTTGATTTATGTGCTATAGTATGGAAATTATATAAGTATTAAAGACCACAGGGCAGCTGCTATAGTACTTTAGGATGCTATAGTATCATATTACATTAATATTATCATATTACATTAAACCAAATTCAGCTACTGTTACTTTTAGATTGCATATTATAGATATCATATGATCATGAAAAGACACAAAACAGCTCTTATATTAAGTTTATGTGCTCTACCATGCGGCCAGCGCAATGGTTTCATTAATGAGGTTCTTGGCATAAAAGTTAGCTAGTGAGATCGAAATAAACACACAGACTCAGTTACCTTTTTCTATGACCAGGTCCGAGATGGCTCCCCTCTCTGGTTCCCTCTTCTAACCGCCCGGCAGGGCAGCTAGGATTACTCAGGGCTAGCAGGAGAGAGAGAGCGAGCACGCCAGGGAGTAGCCTTTTATTGGGGAGCAAGAAATTCAGGGGAGAATTCCATCCAATGAAGGTTGAAGGGGGGCCGTACTCCAAGGTCAGGGTCAGTGATTGGGCCTCCGGGGTCAGTGGTCAGATACACCCCCACATGGACAGGTTCTCTCAACAGGAGAGGGCCGGGAAAGCTCCGACACAGCCAGAGCGCCTCAGACCCTAACGGGAATCACCCAGTCACGTGTGAGAATGGCTCCCGACATATTCCCCCTTTCTTTTCGTAAAAATGAGGCGGCAGTTCACTCTCTGGAGTTTCTGCATTCTTGTTCTGACGACTCGCCATCCTACAATTACAATGCAATAGAGAATTAGCAGCAAAGAGAATAATCCAATAATGTACCAGGCCAAGTGTTTGAGAATATTTCCAGGGTTGAATCCATTTAACTCCTTCAATATTTGGATAGCCAAAGAAGAAGGATCTGAAAAATCAGCTCTATTATTTTGAATGTCTTGGATATGGTGATGAAGTTCCAGAATATCCAAGCTATTATTACTATTTTGCCAAATAGTAATAATAACTAAAAAACCTAACAAATGTTAGTAAAAACCTAACAAATGGTTTTTAACCTTCTCCCAATCCCAGAGAGAAGCATTGTACTTGGCAGCTGTAACACACACATACTTATAATTAGCATGGCATTTAAGCCTTTCTTTAAATTTTAAGGCTGAAAGTTCATTACCTATGTCAATAACAGTTGCCTCTAAGGCGTTTAATTTAGTTTCAATCTTTTCATCAATATTTACTTGATTACGCAGAGCCTTGGAAGTATTTTGAGCTAAATTATTAAGAAATTTTGCATGTTGAATATTCTGAGACAATGTCAGAGACGCAGAGACAGTTGATGCAATAAAAGAGACTAGCGCCAAAACACCAACAATTATAACTCCAATAGCACATTTAGGTCTTGCCAGCTGGGCATGAATTTGCTGTAAGACTTGTAAACCAGCATCAGCATACCATGGCTCTGAAATATTAGCAGGTAATAAAACGAAAGAGGGCTGATGAAGTATCAGCACTCCTTTTCCTCCATTATACCTAGTAATGCAATTGGTTAGGTTACATTTATTACAAGTAACAATATATCTGTCATCTATCCATTTAACTTTTACATTTCCAATAATTAAAACATAAGGAGATTGGACACAAGCTCGTAAGCCATAGCAAGATCCCTCTTTACAGTTCTTGCCAATAAATCTTGGTAAGGGTTTGTCTGTAAAATGTAAGAATTCTGAGGCAGCAATTAAACGCCAAATATCTTTTTGAACACCACCTTTACTATAAGTCAAAATATTACTAACAAATTCTGCAGGTGTCATAGCAGAATTTCTTCGTAATTGTCTCTTATCAATTTTTGGAGACCAGTCTAAAATATACCCACTATCTTTAGACACCTTATGTTGTACAGGAAAGGGATTTATACAATCCATCCATTTAGGAAAGGTGCCAATCTCAATTGTAGAACTATTTGGACAGTGGTGTATCTGTGGAGGTTTTGTAGAAATGACTGGCTTATTATGGGAAAGTCCCATCTTAATCACTGATCTAGTATTAGGCTTTAAGTCTCCATAAATAGAATTATTTGTCAGTCTAGGTCTACCAATCTCTGTCTTTTCTTCAAATGATACTTTCAGACAGCCAGCATGTTTATCGTGGGACCAACACAAGGGTAATTGGGCACTATAGCCAAAATAATTAAATCTAGTCACATGATTGGGAGTAATATGACTATCTGTAAATCCTCCCATCATGAATGAGTCATTAGTAAATACTGGAATAGATTCTCCAGTCCACGCAGCTGGGTGTACCAGGGGTGGATCTGGGAAATATGTCTAGTAAGTGTCTACTTGATCCCCCTTTACCTGACAGCCCAGTAGGGCAATTACTGTTGTTACCATCATCATTGGGGTCCTGTTTTCTCCTAGGTCTCGAAGTATTCGGGAAGCCTGGGTTGTTAGCTTCTTCACGTCTTCCCATGAAATCAGCTTTTTGGCTGGGTCAATCTGGTCTTTCTTCATCCTTTTCCGATATCTCCTCCTTCTGGATGGGGGCTCCTCTGGGTCGATCCTCAGTCGCTTGAATCTGGGTTCTATCTCTTCCATGTCTGATAGCACGTTCAGGCACCCAAATAGGACGAGAAGAATTTTCTGGGAAAATACAAGCATGCCCTCTGCCCCATATAAGCACCGGGTCTGGGCCCTTCCACTGACCGGTCTGTAAATCTTTCCACAAAACTCTGCCTAAAGGGCCTGTTACTGAGGGAGACATTTGTCTCTCAGCAGCAGTGTGACCTTCTGCATCACAGTTTAAAAAATTTAAAACAAACAAGGCATGATTAAGGCTATTTTGGGGAGTCATAAGCCTATCCCCCCTTTTTAATTTTTGTAATTGAAGTTTAATAGATAAATGAGCTCGTTCTACAATGGCTTGACCTTGGGGGTTATAAGGAATTCCTGTTATATGATTAATTTTAAACTCTTGACAAAATTGTTGAAAAGAAGAGCTCACATAAGCTGGAGCATTATCTGTTTTAATCTGCATAGGGCATCCTAAAACAGAAAAAGCTGCTAGGCAATGAGAAATTACATTTTGAGAATTTTCCTTAGTACGTGCTGTGGCAAAAATAAATCTAGAATAAGTGTCCACTATGACATGCACATAACACTGCTTACCAAATTGAGGAATATGAGTTATGTCCATTTGCCAGATTTGATTTGGTTTTAATCCACGGGGATTTACCCCTGATGGCAGAGATGGAGTGTGAATAACACACTTAGGGCATTGGCTTACAATCTGACGAGCTTGTTCTCTAGTAATATTAAATTTTTTACGTAAGCTAGAAGCATTTTGATGATGCAAGGAATGGGAAGCTAGTGCACAGTCATATGAAGACATCTGTTGACAAAAAGCTACGAGTCTGTCAATTTTGTTATTACCTGAAGCTAAAGGTCCTGGAAGATTAGTATGAGCTCGTATATGTCCTATGAAACATGGATATTTCCGCATTAGCACTGCCTTTTGTAAATTATGAAATAATTCAAATAACTCTTGTGATGAAGTATACCCAATAACTGAAGTTTCAATATTTTTAGTAACTCCGACTGCATATAAGCTGTCAGAATAAATATTAATAGGTTCATTTGCAAAGTAAGTTAAGGCACAAATCAGAGCTTGAAGCTCTGCTCTTTGGGCAGAAGTATAAGAAGTTTGTATTACCTCTGTGTGAACACGACTATAAAATCCTGCTTTACCTGAACTCGATCCATCAGTGGACACTGATAAGGCTTCATCTATAGGATGGGCACGTACAATCTTTGGAAAAATAAGTGACGTTAATGATGCAAATTGTATAATTTTATCACGAGGATAGTGACTATCTATCTGGCCAGGAAAATCAGCAAAAGCGATTTGCCATGAGCTACAAGTTTGAAAAAGCCAATTAATCTGTTGAACAGAAAATGGAATAATTATGATATCAGGTTTAGATCCAATTAATTGTAAAATCCTAGTTCTACCCTTAATTACTAACTGAGCTATAGAATCATGAAAAGGAATTAATGTTTTATGAGGGGAGTGGGATAAATAAATCCACTCAATAACTCCTAATTTTTGCCATATGGCTCCTGTTGGTGTATGTTCAGTTGGAAATATTAATAAATACACCATTTCCTTAGGATCAACTCTAGTAAGCTGTGCATTTTTAATTGCATTTTCAACTTTCCTTAAAGATGTTTTAGCCTCTAAAGTTAGCTGACGTGGAGAGGTTGGAGAAGGATTTCCTTGTAATATCTGAAATAAAGGACTTAACTCAGAAGTAGTTAGTTTTAAGGATGGCCTCAGTCAATTAATATCTCCTAATAGCTTTTGAAAATCATTAAGGGTATGTAACTCCTTAATTCTTATCTGAAGATTTTGAGGACGGATTGTACGTCCTTGAATTATCTGACCTAGATATTGAAAAGGAGACACTTTTTGAATTTTTTGAGGAGCTATGCATAAACCCATTGCTGTAAGCGAAGTCTCTAACTGAGTAAAAATTTCTGAAAGTACCTCGGGATTAGCATGAGCCAATAATATATCATCCATAAAATGAATAATATATGCATCAGGAAAGCTACTTCTTATGGGATCTATCGCCTGGTCTACGTATTTTTGGCACAGAGTAGGACTATTACGCATTCCCTGTGGGAGTACTTTCCAGCAATATCTTTTAACAGGTTCCTTAAAATTAATTGTTGGGACAGTGAAAGCAAATTTCTCCCAATCTCCAGGATGTAACCTTATAGAGAAAAAACAGTCTTTTAAATCTATTACCATCAAGCTATAATCTAAAGGAATGGCTGTGGGAGAGGGAAGTCCTGGCTGTAAGGATCCCATAGGCTGAATTGCATGATTTATTGCCCTTAAATCCTGTAGCAATCTCCAATTTCCTGACTTTTTCTTAATAACAAAAATAGGTGTGTTCCAAGGACTAAGCGTTGGTTCTATATGACCAGCCTGAAGTTGTTCCTCAACTAACCTATGAATTATTTTAAGCTTTTCCCCTGAGATGGGCCACTGAGAAATCCATATAGGCTCCTCTGTGAGCCAAGAGATTTTTTCAGCTGTCTTAGGGATCGGGGAAGTACTCAGGGCCCCTAATAAAAATTTTGGCTTGGAGCATTTACTAATCTTTGTCGTGGAGACTGGTTTGTAAACAGATACTCTTCCTGAAGGGTCTCCCTATCATCTCCAGGAAAATACCTCTGACTAACTTCCTCAACTGACCTTATAGAGTTAGGAGTAACTAATAATAATCCCATTTTGGTTAAAATATCTCTTCCCCATAGATTACCTGGTAAAGTCTCTAACACATAAGGCTTGAATACTTCACTGTTCCCATCGGAATCTTTCCAATGGAGATAGTTGGCACTTTGAGCGGGCTGTGAAATCTGCCCTATGCCCTCTAGGTTAGCTGGCGCTACGTGTAAAGGCCAGTTCCTCGGCCAGAACCTACTAGAAAAAACAGAGATATCAGCCCCTGTGTCAATTATTCCGAGGAATTTTTTATTATTAATTTTAAGTTCTAATAAAGGACGCTCTTGTCGTACTGTGACCAGTATACTCTGTCCGGCGGCTTAGAAGCTGAACCTACCGGCAGGTGTCTCCCTGCATCACAGGGCAATAAAATTAATTGGGCAAATGTATCTCTTGGAGTGAGCCTTAGGGCATAATTGGATCTTACAGTAACCTTTAATTGTCCTTTAAAATCTGAATCTATCACACCAGGTACCACCTCAATGGCTCCCTTTAAATTATTACGTCCCAAAATTAAACCTATAGTATTATCAGGAAGCGGCCCGAAAATCCCAGTAGGGATTTGTTCTGGTCCTGATTCAGGACTTAATTCAACTGTCCTTGAAGGCCCTAGGAAAACTGTCTGCGATCTATGTTCTGGTAAAAATCCCTCCGGAAAAAATCGCGGGCTGTCCTGGTCGGCGCCAGTGACGTCACACTGTGCGACCTCTCCTCGAATTCCCCGTTTTGTTGCTCGGCCCGGGGAGGGGCCGACCGGAAGTTTTTTGTCCTCCCGCTAGGAGGAAATGACGGCGAGAAGGCGGGCTGATCCGCGCCATCTGGATCCGCCATGTGGGATTGAGTCCTGCAATATCTATTATCGCCAGTAGATGGAGTCCTGAACTTGCGCATGCGACACTCCCGCGCAAAATGATTGTTTTTCCCACAAACGTAACATTTTCCGTGGGGTTTTCGCCCTAAATCCTGTGGCTTTAAGGTTTCTTTTAGGGCTGCGGCTAAAGCTACAGTCTGTAAATGTGTAGAGTCCACATCAGAACACAAGCGAATGAACTCAGAAACTGTGCCTTTCTTACGGTGCGGTCGGAGAATATCTTGACAGTACTTATTTGCGTTTTCAAATGCTAGTTGTCTGACTATGAATTCACTGGCTCCTGGATCTCCGGTCGACCTGTTTGCAGCCTGGTACAATCGGGCTACAAAATCTGAATAATGTTCACTGGCACCTTGCCTGATTTTGGTAAGAACTAAATTGGATTGGTCCTTAGAGACTATTTGTCTCCAGGCACGCTTTTCACAATCAGTTATTTGATTGTATATTACAAAGTCATAATTTAACTGCCTTTCTAAATCAGCAAATTCACCTGTCCCTAAAAACATTTCGACTGGTGTTTCTATATTACGTTTCCTATTCAGTTCTGCTTTTTCAGTACAAAAATCAGTCCAATAAGTTCTCCAGAGCAAGAAATCTCCCCCGCTCAGACAGGATCTGGCTACAGAAATCCAGTCACTAGGAGGAAGGGGCTGGGAGCAAATATTATCTATCAGACTCTGTACGAAAGGCGAATTTGGACCGTACATCTCACATGCACTTTTTAGTTCCTTAATGGTTTTAAAAGGAATTACAGCATGAACTCTAACTCTCTGATCTTGCTCATTAACTTGCTCAAAAAAGGGAAAAAGTTGAAAGCCACTAGTATCCTCCCCCAATTCCTGAGCCTTCTTAATACCTCGCTGGAATGGGGTAAGAAGGGTCATTGTTAATCCAGCGTACCTGTTAAACTTTGTTCTTTTAGCAGGTATGGGCCGAATTTGAGTAGCCTGGGCAGGCGGTGTTAAACGTAGCCTGTCGAAATTTCTCTGTAAATCCCGAATTTCAACATCTGATTCTTCTCCCTCTGACTCTGAGACAAGGTCAGATTCTGCGCTATCGCCATTTTGAATTTGGGCTTCTAAGTCACGTGGCTGAGAGGAACTCTAAGCCCCTCTAGGAACCTCTTCCGCATTTTCCTCTCCAGGAAGATTGTCTACCTCCCTTGGAGGGCTCTCTAGGACCTCGGAGGTATCTCCTCTCTGATATTGCTCTCCATAATCTCCCTGCGGAGTAGCCTGATTTTGCAAGTTTAAATTTACATTTTTAACTTTGGGCCTGGTTCCTAGTGCCTTTGTTTTTAAGCGGCTTAAGGGAAAAGGAATTAACTTAGCCTCAGGCGGATTTTCCATTTGAATAGACTTGATGGCCCCTTGAATGTCTTTTAGCAGGTCCTCAGGGGGCCACGAATTTTGGCCCATATATTTAAAAAGACAAACTTCCAAAGCCGTCCAGGTTTTCTGAATATTATCTATGCCTCCAGGTAATTCATTAGAAAGACAGACCTTTTGTAACTTTCTTCCTAATTTCTCCCAAGTAAGTAAATTTGGAGATTCTTGTTCACAAAACCAAGGACAATATTTACCTACAATCTCTAAGAATTGTAATAACTGAGCTTTCTTTATCTGTTTTCCTTTCTGATTAATTATACTGTCTAAAATAGTTACATTTCCTTATAGGTATAAGTTGAATTTTTTATTTTAATTAATTTAACGTCTCTTTCCTTCAATATCTTAAGGTACTTTTGTGACCCAAATTGTCACCACTTCCTTTTGTGACCCAAATTGTCACCACTTCCTTTATCTTTTACTTTTTTCTTTATCTTTATAGCGCGCGCTCCCACTCAATCTAGCTAATCTAGAATGCCCCACGTTGGGCGCCAATTCTACCATGCGGCCAGCGCAATGGTTTCATTAATGAGGTTCTTGGCATAAAAGTTAGCTAGTGAGATCGAAATAAACACACAGACTCAGTTACCTTTTTCTATGACCAGGTCCAAGATGGCTCCCCTCTCTGGTTCCCTCCTCTAACCGCCCGGCAGGGCAGCTAGGATTACTCAGGGCTAGCAGGAGAGAGAGAGCGAGCACGCCAGGGAGTAGCCTTTTATTGGGGAGCAAGAAATTCAGGGGAGAATTCCATCCAATGAAGGTTGAAGGGGGGCCGTACTCCAAGGTCAGGGTCAGTGATTGGGCCTCTGGGGTCAGTGGTCAGTTACACCCCCACACGGACAGGTTCTCTCAACAGGAGAGGGCCGGGAAAGCTCCGACACAGCCAGAGCGCCTCAGACCCTAACTGGGAGTCACCCAGTCACGTGTGAGAATGGCTCCCGACAATGTGCTTCTCTGTGAAGATTTTATTATTACTGGAATTCATGGCAGATAGTATATTAGTCTTAGATGCTATAATCTGGATATTACATTATAATATCAATAGTAAGGGTAAATATTAAACGTCACAGGGAATATATTATTATCTTAGCATTAGATGCTACAATATGGATATCATGTTGGTATGAAGTCCACATGACAGCTAATATATTAATATAAAATACTATAGAATGGACATAACATCAGTATTAAAGGCTACAGTAGAGCTATCATATTTATTTTACATGGTGTATTAGGATATTATATTAGTATTAAATTCCATGGGGAATCTATTACATTAGTTTGTCATGCTATAGTATTGATACCATATTGATGTTACATGTCACTTTCCTGCTACAATATTAGCTTTAGATTCTAGAATAAGGATATTCATTAGTATTAATTGCCACAGGGAAGTTATTTTATCAATTTTATAATAGTTGGATATCATGTAAACATTTAAAGTCACAAGGCAACATTTATAATCACTTACATTTTATAGTATTGATTTTATACTAGTATTAAAGTCCACAAGGCAGTTATCATATCACTTTTTGATGCAATAGTATGGGTAAATATTAATATTAAAGACCAAAGGATTAGGATTAGTGCCCATGGATTCAATCCCCAGTACCCTCCCCTGAAAAAGATTAAACTATTCTAAAGTAAAACCTTAGGACATGGTTACATTTTCTCAAACACCTACTTATTTAATTATTCATATAGTTAATTACTAGTAACTGACACTCTTAGCTGTATTTTATTATGAACATTTATAACACAAAAATCAAATAGTTCAAACTAATATTAAATTCAAAGTATATGGGCTGGGGTTGTAGCTCAGTGGAAAAGCACTCACCTAGCATGTGTGAGGTGCTAGGTTTGAGGCTCAGCACCACATAAAAATAAATAAATGAAAATGAAGGCATTCTGTCCAGCTACAACTAAAAAAAACTTTTAAAAAGTATGTGCCTCTTTTAAATATTTCATGTTGAAGTAATAACATATGTTAACATTATATTTTTATGCTGTCACTAGGTTCTAGGTTTTCCTTCTTAAAACGTGATCACTACAGGAGAAAAAAATGACATTTTAGAGATTTTATTTCAACTCATGGTTTAACTTTCTCTAAAGAGTGACTTTATTTAAAAAAATTGTCCTAATACAAATTGACTCACTGTGACTGAATCACTTATCCCAAAGAATCCTTGTCTCTATTTTATTTCTATGCAGACCTTTTAGCAGCAATATAATCAAATATTTGTCACTGGGACAAATAGTCAAAGAAATAATCATCTCCTCCAAGACCTCTGCAGGAAGCGGTGAGCCAAGAGAAACAGAGGTGTCAACTCAGTCCAGGAGTGATAATAGATGCTGCTGTGTTGTGGGAAAACACTCTACCTTTTAGAAATCACAAGGAGCTATGGATGCCCAAACTCTTGCAGGAGTCTAAATCTAGTTGAAATTCTAAGTAATTTTATTGTCTCTAGCTCATCATGAAGCTCATGAGAACTAAAGGATCTATGGGGCTGAAGATGTACCTCAGTGGTAGAAGGATTTCCTAGCATGCAGGAGGCCCTAGGACCAACCCCCAGAACCACAAAAGGAAAAAAAAGAATTTGTGTCTTATTTGTGTAATCAAATAGAAAATGAATAATCATTCCTCTTAAGGAAACATGTTGGACCTAAAACGCTTGAAACTCTCAGAATCAAAATACTCTCCTTATAATGTATTGCATACCTAGACCATCATGAACGATGGTGTCACATCATAAAGCATGTTCGCATTAAGAATACCATCAAAACAACAAAAAAGGCTTTATTGACTGTTGATAAGAAAAATGAACATAATCTAGCTTAGGAAATTATTAACAGAACATTAGGATAACATTAGGATAAAATGTAATCATGGCATTTCCCACATGAAATAACCCTAAATACTAAAAAATACATAATTTCTAAAGAAAGTAAAATTTCTGAAATCAAAAGCAAATTGATACATTTTTAAATAATATTTTGAACAGAGGCAAAACACTTAAAGAGTTCTCCCACAAGAATTCCTGACAACATAAAGTATCATGCTCATTAGAAGGCCCATCCCTTTGTATGCAAGAAATAAGAGAACTTTCTGATGAATGAAGAAACTTTAATAGGACATATGGAAATGCTTTCTAAATTTTAAAGAAAAAGAAAATATATCTTTTTTTAAAAAAGCTTAATTTTAGTAAATATATCTGAATTACAAAAAAAATCTACTGACTTGTCTCTTACATTTTGTAATGATTTTCATCTCAGAACATTTCGTCTATAGTGGTTTTAAATATCATGAAATATCAATAATTGACATTAAAAATATCATCATCCCTCTTCTCTTTTAAAATTGATTTGAAATTTTCTTAGAATAATTTCATATGAATTTGGAAGAGGCACTGTGGTATATATATGTATGTGGAAATATATGACCTTTTAAAAAAAATCTTTAGTTTTAGTTGTAGTTGGACACAATACCTTTGTTTTATTTACTTATTTTTATGTGGTGCCAAGGATCGAACCCAGGTCCTCCCATGTGGTAGGTGAGTGCTCTACTACTGAGCCACAACCCCAGCCCCAATACATGATCTTTTTAAAGCATACCTCTCATGCTTGAGTCCTGTCAAAGACATCTTCTGTGTGTGTGGTGCTGGGATGGACTCCATGCCTCTCACATGCCAGGCAAGTGCTCTGCCACTGAGCTGCACATCCAGTCTCTAAAGATACCTTAATAAGTGGAAATTAATTAAAATCACTTGATTATGAGCACTTCCAAACAAGACAATTCTCTCAAACAAGCCAATTCTCTCAATCAAAAACAAAGTAAGCTAAAAGTTATTTTTAAAATATTCCTTATAAAAAAATAGAAGTTCACAGAATTAAAAATTCTATAAAGGGCTAGCGTTTGCCTGGCAGGTGTTAGGCCCTGAGTTCAATCCTCAGCACCACATATAAATAAATAAAATAAAAAGATCCACTGACAACTAAAACAATATTTTAAAAATTCTGTACAAAACTGAAAGAATATTAATCAAAAATTGAATTGGAAAAACCTACTGCACAGGACTGAAGACCTGGAGGCCATGGGGAATTACATTACAAAATAACTCTAAAATAACAAATGAATCAATTAACATACAGAACCTTGGACTGGTACTTAGAGTTCTCCCACTGGAAGGGATCCTGGGATCATCAGGGCTCAAGGCTGACTGTCATTTGCCCTTTAGTAAATTCTGACTTTATTTCAAATGTTCGTGATCTATAGAGAAAATAAAAAGAGAGAAAGATGACTTTTCTAAATTTATTTTATGGTATATTGAATTCTGATACAGTCAAGATAATTCATCCAATGCAGGATGTCAGTGTTTATACAACGGACGTTACTTGTGCACCATTACAAATATACTGCCAATTAGCACAGCAGCCAGGGAGCTGCTCATCCTAGACTAGCAAGGGCAGAGTCTGGAGGAGGGGGAAGGAAGGTCAGGAGGAGGAGGGGGCCTGGAAGATGGCTGGGGTCTGGAGAAGAGGCAGGGTCTTAAAGAGGAGGAGGGTTGGCCTGGGGTTATGGCTCCATGATAGAGCACTTGCCCAGCATGTGTGAGGCACTGGGTTCAAACCTTAGCACCACATAAAAATAAATAAACAAAATAAAGGCATTGTGTCCATGTGCAAAACAAAAATTTTTTAAAAAGAGAGAGAGAGGAAGGTGAGGTCTGCAGACAGAGCAGGACAGGAAGAAGGGAAAGATCTGAGGAGAGACAGGGTCTGAAGGAGGGGGAGAATGAGTCACAAGGGGCAGAGCTTGGCAGATGGGTGGGAACTGAGGGAGGGACAGGCCCTAGAACATGAGTAAGACATAGAAGAGAGGCAGGGTAGGAAGGAGGGGGAAGGTGGTTCAGGAGGCAAGGCAGGGCCGAAGAATATGGGTGGGGTCTGGAGAAGAGGCAGGGTCTGGAGGGGGAAGACTTAGCAAGAGGGTCCTGGAGGGGTGGCTTCTTGCTAATTAAACTCTCCACCAAAAGAAAAATGTGTGGCTGTGGTAGCTCAGTGGTAGAGTGCCTGCCTAGCATGTGTGAGGCACTGGGTTTGATCCTCAGCACCACATATAAATAAATAAAATAAATGTATTGTGCCATTCTATAACTAAAAAAAAAATTTAAACAAAACTAAGCAAAGATTAAAGAATAAAAATGTGGTTCATTATTAAAAATACAGGGGATGTATTTTTAATAAATTCTGGCTTTGTTAGAAGTAATATATTTAAACCTAAGTGGTTCAGAAGGCTGAGGCAGAAGGATCTTGAGTTCAAAACCAGCCTCAGCAAAAACAAGGCATGAAGCAACTCAGTGAAACCCTGTATCTATAATACAAAATAGGGCAGCTCCATACCAGGCATCTCCCTCAGGCTGCTCTGAGGAGAATGGAACCCCGGGCATCCTGAGAGACACGACCCATGAGACTCCTCACACCAGGAGTCTTCCTCAGCCACTCTGAAGAGAAGGGAACCCCGGGCATCCCTAGAGACGTGACCTAAGAGAGTCCCCACACTGGCGTCTCCTCCAGACCGCTTTGAGGAGAAGGGAACCCTGGGCCTACTTAGAGACATGACCTGTGAGGGTCCCCAACCCTGGCATCTCCCTCAGGAAACCCTGGACACCCTAGAAACATGCCACATGAGGGTCCCCAAGACAAGCGTCCCCCTCAGGCTGATCTGAAGACAAAGAAACCCCAGGCATTCCTAGCGCCATGATTCACGAAGTCTCTAAGCCAAAAGTCCGCTGAGGCTGCTCTAAGGAAAAGGGAGCTCCGGGAGTCCCTGGAGGCATGACCCACGAAGGTCCCCAACCTGGGTCTCTCTCACAATCTGCTCTGAGAAGGGAGCTCTGCCCCTCTCTGTGGAGTGACCCAACACTCCAGTGAGCTGGGGCTCTCCCGGGTTGGTCGTGAGGGGGAAGCCAGCTCTCCTCACTCTCAGGGAGGCAGCATTAAAGATGGCAGCGAGGCCCTGCCCCTTCTTGACCACGCCCCTTTGGCCACGTGCACGTGCACCAGCTGCTCACGGCTAAAAGGCGGGACCTCTCCTGGCTCCCTGGTGAATGTCAGCACCTTCTTCCACCCTCAGCAGTTACTGAATAAAATCTGTTGCCACTGCTGTAAGTAGGTCTGCCTGTGGCACCATGAGGAGTGGAATCTCAGGAGAAGAGAAATGGAGTCCAGGAGACTCCTCCCTGCACTCCACCAGGCCAAGGGCTGCAGCAGCCTGAGCCAGGTGGGCAGAGGCACAGAGGGAGGCTTCCAAGGGGAGTCTAGACCCTCACTTAGGCGCCCAAGGTCAGAGACCACCACAAAGGCTTCTGGGACATGTAGTCTTTGAGACAGAATGACTTAGCCAGGGTCTGCCCCATTTTAGCATCAGGAATTTTAAGAAAATCTGTTAATTCCCAGCCCAGTGTGACCACTGTAGGAGGGTAGAAGAACCTGAGCTCAGACCAAATTCCCAGTAGCCTCTGAGAGCATTCTAGGTCATTCAGTCTGTCCTGCCTGTCCAGCTCTCACCATAGATGCCTCTGGGAGCTGCAGGCTACACAGATTCAGGGTTCTCAGGGATTCTAGATAGTGTAGTCTGGTACTCTGCTCACACAGTCTTTGCCCTTCAGGACCATGGAATCTGTGTGCCATGTACTGGCCCAGGCACCCTGGAGGACTCTGACAGTGGACTCTGGTGTTCTATCCATGCAGCCCTCACCCCAGAAGCCTAGGGGCTGCAAGTAGCACATTTACTCTCATACCCCCAGGATTCTGGGTAGTGCAGTCTTGTATTCCATAATGTAGCCCAGCTGCAGAGGTCTCTGTGAGTTTCAGGCTACTCAGGCACTCCTAGTGATTCTGAATAGTGTAGTCTGACATTCTGCCCATTCAGCCCTCACTCCAGAAGCCTATGGGGGCTTCAAGTACCACATTCACCCTCATACACCCACCCAGGATTCTGGGCAGTGTAATCCAGTCTTCTACAATGCAGCCCCCCACCCCAGCAGAGGTCTCTAGAAATTGCAGGCTACACAGTCACTTAGGCAACCCTAGGGATTCTGGACAGTGTAGTCTGGTGTTCTGCAAATGCAACCATCACTACAGTGGATTCTGGGAGCTGCAAGCCCCCAAGGATCATGGGTATTATAGCCTTGTGCTGTTTAACTGTACAGTGACTACTTAGAGCTCAGAGCCCACAGGAATTCTGAGTATTGTAGTCAGTTCTACTCAGTCAGTCCTGACCACAGAGGTCTCTGAGAGCTGTGGGCCATTGATTATTCTGGGTTGTGCAGTCCATCCTACCTAAGTGGACTTCACCATCAAAGCTCTGGGATCTGTGTAGCACAAGCCTGCCTAGAAACCCCTGGGAGTCTGTGTAGTGCAATACAAAGCTTGCCCCGGTAATACTCCAAAGGTAGGTGTCTGGGAGCTGTAGGCCTCCAGGGATTCTGGGAAGCATAGTCTTGCCTTCTGCCTCCATAGCCCTCACTGTGGAAGCCTCTGAGAGTTCCAGGCCACATGGACACCGGGCACCTCCAAGAATTCTAGGTAGTGTAGTTCAGCTCCCTACTCTGCAGCCCTCACTATAGCAGATCTTGGGAATTGCAATTCCCCCTGAGGATTCTGGATAAGGTAATCCAGTGTTTTTCTGGCAGGCCCCTACTGCAAGGGCCATGAGAACTGAAGGCTACATGCTTGCCTTGGTACTGAAGACCTCACTGTGGAAGCCTCCTGGAATTGCAGACAGCACGTTCACCAGTGTGTCCCCAGAAATTGTAGGTAGTATAGTCTGACCTGCAATAATGCACAGCTCTCACTTGGTTGGCCTCTGGGAGTTGTCACCTGGGCAACACACCCCACCAAGGATTCTGGATACTGTAGTTAATCTCTCAGTCCAACAGTCCTCACAACAGAGGATCCTGAGAGCTGCTGGCACCAAGATTTGTGGGTAATATAATCCTGTGTTCTTCCTACTCACTGCAGAAAATTCTGAAACTCAAATTCCCCCTTAGGATTGTGGGTAATGCAGTTCAATGGTTTGCTCACTCACCACAGAGGATTCTGGGAGCTGCAGTCCCTGAGGGTTCTGGATAATGCAATCTAGGGTTTGCCTGCACAGTCCTGCTGAGGATCGCAGAAGCTGAAGACCCCATGCTTTCCCTGGTACCCTGGAGATTCTAGCTAGTGTGTTCTACCAATACAACCGTCACCAAAGAAACCTCTGGGACTTACAGGATTACAGGGTATGTAGGCATCCCAGAGGTTCTGAGCATTGAAGTCTGGTATTCTCCCCTTGCAATTCTCACCCCAGAAGCTCCTGGGCAGAGCAGGCACCCAAAAGTAATTGGTACCATAGTTTAATTTTTTGTCAGTACAGACCTCTGTGCACAGGTCTCTCTGCAAGCTGCAGGTCCCCAAGAATTAGGGGTAGTACAGTTTGTCATTTGCCCTCACTGTTTTTCTGGCAGGCCCCTACTGCAAGGGCCATGAGAAGGCTCTGGTAACTGCAATGAGGATACTGCAGTTACCCAGGATTCAGGGTAGTGCAATCCATTGTAATCTTTACATCTCTCACCCTAGAGGCTCCTGAGGGCTTCTTACTACATTTTCATGAGCCCTTACCCTCAGGCCCCAGTGAGACTCCAGGCACTGGGCCCTCCCTGCACCATCTTGAGGGAGCATTTGTGTCCTTAGACACTCAAGCCACACAAAATACATTGACATACCATGATAATGAGCAGCCAAAGCCTCAATAAGAAATACTGTTGTAAAATAAGTTCTGCTAAAATATTACCTGAGAAAGTAAAGAACATGGCAGAACTTCCTTCTCAGCACACCACACAGTGCCCAGGAAGCTTCTTCGTCATGTTTTCCTCACATGGACCTCAGTCATCCTGAATCAACACTGGAGTCTCCATGGGTAGGTGCCAAGGAGAAGAAAGCTCTGGTCCTCACCATAGACATATCCACCAGGCATCCCCAGGCCATGGTATCTTTCCATGTATGGCCCCAGAATAAAAAAAAAAAAAAAAAACACCTCTGGTCTACACCTTAGATAGAGGCCCTAGAAGTCCTTACATGTGGCATCTCTCAGGTGGGTCCCCAGGAGAAGGAAGTTTGATTAGGGCACAGAACACAGACCCCAAAAGCAGTTGATCAGAGAAAGTTGTTCTGAGTGCCCCCTGCTGGCCACTGTGGGTAGTGCAGGATGCTGGGTGTTCACTGTTCAGAGCTGCACCCCCTTGTGCTAGGCACAGTGAAGCTCTGAAATTCTTAGTTCTGACTATTCCAGGTCATGATTTTGGAAATCAAAAAGAAATAGAGCCTACCATCCTATGTCTTGATCAGAATAGATGGAGAGAGCAAGCAGCAAAGTCCATGGCCCATAGACAACGTTTCATTGATTTAAGCAATCATGTAGAGGAAACAGTGAGATTTGTAAACTGGAATAAGAAAAATTTTAACACATTAATATTTAAAACAGAGACCCCAAAATTAAAGTACTTTCATGTAAGTCTTAAAGTACAATCATACTTTCAGAAAATCTTGAAATGTTTAGAAAGGAATCAAATGAAATATAAATAAATGCAGAGATATTCTTTGTTCAGGTCTCAATATAATTAAGATGAAATTATCTCAAACCTGACCTGAAGATTCAGGTCAGAAATTCTGGACAAGCTGTTTTTAAACCTAGACTAGACAGCACTGACTGCAAAAGGACACACTTCAAGAAGCCACACATATGGATGCCAGAATATAACAAAATACTCTCTAGACTTGAATTTAAAATGGGAAACTGTAAAACTCCAGAAGATGTGAATGACCACATATTTCATGATGAGGTTCTAAATATGCCCTCCCCCCCGAAAAAATAATAATCCATGAAAGCTGGGGATGTGGCTCAGTGGTTAAGCACCCCTGGGTTCAATCCCTGCTACCAAACAAATAAACAATAACAACAAATCCATGAAAGAAAAACCTAATAATGTAGACTTATTAAATTACTCTGTAAAGAATCATATTAAGGAAATGAAAAGACAAGTCAAAGACTGGGGGAAACTTTGGATAGTATATGTCTAAAACAAACTTGTGTACAAAATATTGTTAAGACACTCAACAATAAGACAACATAGTGGGTAAAGATCTGAACAGGCAACTCACAAGAAAGACATGAGATGGCAAAGAAGCATAGAAATGATTCTTAGTATATCCTGTCATGAGGAAAGCACAAACTAAGACCCCAAGGTGCACTGCACACCTACTAAGCTGCTAAGGTCTTTACTAAATGTAGTATCAACCATGAGGATGATAAGCAGCCACAGGCACTCTTGTGCATTGTTGGTAGAGCACACAACAGCTCACCACTATAAAAAAAACTGGCCATTTTCCCCAAAGTTAGAGGTGCCACCACATGATCCTAAAAATATAGACAACTGCCTCAAAAATGTATATCTACATAACAGCATGCAATTACGTATAGTAGTTCTATTCACAATGCCCCAATACCTTAAGAAATCAGGATGTGCTTCAATGGATGAACAAATAACATAACTCTTATGAATCCATGCCATGGAGGCCCTGGTGTCTCTGAGCTCCCTCAGGTCTCTAGTCTGGTCTGGACTCTGCACTGCTCTTACCTTTGTACACCTCAGAGGGAAAAATGAATTCTGAATAGAAACACCAGTACATGCAGCTGGATAAACTCAGGCTCAGTATGCAGTTGCTGCCTATGGAAAGAGATTTCAAAGTTCTGGATGTGGGTGGTAAACTCAGAAAAATGCAAGCACAACAACCCAGGCCTGCATCTTTGTCCATAGGAGTTTCCTGGGGAACAACAGACAAACATGGAGGCAACTGTAGGATCCCCACAGAACCACATCTAGGGAAGAACCTGGAGGTGGCTGCCATTAGGGCCCCTGTGACCCACCTCTGATCAGCTTAGAGGACATTATGCTACAGCTTCATACCCCAATTCCAACTTTTAATTTCATCTCTTTCCACAGGTTGCAAATGCATCCTGAGCTTGGATTCTGTTGATTGATTAGCTTGTTAATCAATCAACAGAATCTGTGTCACTACCTAGTCCTGATGCACAACCTCTGAAATTCACTGTTCTGGTTATTCAACATATGTTTGCATATTTTAGCTAAAATAGAGCCCATCATCCCATGTTTTGATCTAAAAGGATGGTGCTATGGTTTAAATATTTTCAACCCATATTTTAAGTTCCCAAAGCCCTGGAGCACAGAAAGTCCAGGGCTGGACAAACCACCCCTCATATTCACTTTCAGCTTCCCTCTTACCATCCACACTTTGGAACAGACAAAATATCTCTTTTTAATCTCAGCAGGGAGAAACCCTCAGGAATGTACAGAAGATGATACTCAGGCTGGGGATGTGACTCAAGTGGTAGCGCACTCGCCTGGCATGCGTGTGGCCTGGGTTCGATCCTTACCACCCTTACCACCACATACAAACAAAGATGTTTTTTAGTTTTAATAAATATTTAGTTTTAATAAATATTTAAAAATTCTCTCTCTCTCTCTCTCTCTCTCTCTCTCTCTCTCTCTCTCTCTCTCTCTCTCTTAAAAAAAAAGAAGATGATACTCCACATGGTCATGGTGTCTCACTGTGCCCACTGGGCCCAGCTGGCCCTTTAAGGAAGTGAGCATAGAACAGGCTGGGAGCCACACCCATAAGAGTAGTTCATGACAAAGTCAGATGGATGGAAGGTAAGGGGTCTGGCTGTCAGTATAATGAGAATAGACACCTTTCCACAAAGGGGCTGAGCACAGGGACTAAGGAGGTACTTCCTGCCTCCATCCAGATGAAATCTGGACAGTGCACAGGTACCCCTTCCCAGGAGGTCCTGTCCTAGTCAAAGGTCAGCTGCAGGCACTTTAGTCCATTTTTCCAAAAATGGACATGATGAAGTCAGATGGTGAAGTTGCAGGGTTCTGGAAATTTCAGGACTGCACCCACTGCCTGTCCAGCATAGGAAGCAAAATGACCTGGAGGGTCATCACTCACTGCCTGTCTCTAATTGACCAGCCCCTCACATGCTTCACCCTACTGGAATTCTAGACCCTCCCATCTTCAGAAAAGGCCACAGGCTGAGGCTGGGATGAGCCCAGGGCTCTGAATGTTTCCTGAGAGGGCTGAGAGCTGCCACACCCTATAGCAGACACAATAGTCACTCCCTCTGCCCTGACTCTGGGAGAGACTTTCCGGTGGGGTCACAGGGGTCCAGTGCTGCTATGGAAGGCAGGCAGATAGCTATTCCCCCAACTCCACACACCCTGATGAGCTCAGCAAACCTGAAAGGCCAGGACTAGTGCCCTCCTCTTTCTCCAGGCTTGAGAATTTCCTGGGGCATGCCAGGACATAGGTGAGAAATATGTTGGCCTCCCAGAAGCTGGACTCTGAGGCTCCTTGTAGGGTGTTGACACATCCTGGGTCAGCTGTGTTCTGGCTCTGTGGACTCCTATCCAGGTCTATATCTGAGCATAGGGAGGAGGGAAGGGCTCAGAAAACAGCTTCAGGATTCACTCCAGGGCAAGCAGAGATCCTGTCTCCAAATATGGTCACATTCTGAGCTACTGAGTTAGGACTTCAACATAAAGACTGTGAGAGCTAAGAGTCAGCCCATCACACAGATTGGGCTCATTCCTATCCAAACATTGGGCCACAATGAGAAGTTACATGATCCAAGCCCTGTGAAAACTGCTTAATCAATATCAACATGGTAAGGCCATTTTGAACTATGCCAATACTGTGAGGAGATTTTAATCAATACCAATCCAATAAGGAAAATTTAATCTCTACCAATCCAGTAATGCCACTTTAATCAATACTAATATTATAGGCCACTTTAATCTATAATCTAATCTATAATCCTGTGAGGACTTTTTAATCAACACCAGTCCTATGAGGATAATCCTATTGACATGAGTCTTTTCATCAAGACAAAGTGGGGAGGACATTGCCCCTCTATGTGGTTGAACTGCTGTGCTCTAACTTCTCAGGATAATACCAACATATGTCCAATTACTAAGTGACAATTAGGAATACAATTACTTTTATAAATCAAACAAAAAAACCCACTTAGGATGTTAAGAAAAAGACAGACTTGGGCTGGGTCATGGCTCAGTGGTATAGTGCTTGCCTAGCATGCATGAGGCACTGGGTTTGATCACCAACACCACATTAAAATAAATAAATAAATACACAGAATAAAGTTATCATGTCCATCTGCATCTAAAGATCTGGGGGGAAAACAGACTTAAGGGGAAACAATCCTCCCCAGGATAGGAAAGAAAATCCCAGATAGCAGCAGTGGACTTGACTGCTGCCACCCTCAGAGTCACCTGCCTTCTACACTGTCAGCAGCTACACAGATGGTCCCTAAGTAAAGGAGACAGGACATGGCTGGTGGAGGTTGCTGTGCCTAACCAGGCCTGCCTATGAAGTCTCCTCTCTGACTTTTTTTTTTCCTGGTCCAAAGGACAGGCTGGCTGGGGCTCCTTCCACAGGGAGTAATCAGGGACCCCACATTCTTACTCAATGGTGGTGCTTTGCAAAGAATGGGTCTCTCTGATTTACTATAGTCCACAGTGTGAAATAATTCTTCCCCTCCTCCTCCTCCTCCTTCACTCCTCCTCCTCCTTTATCTTCTTTCACTTTCTCTTCCTTCTCCTCCTCCTCCTCTTCCTGTCCTTCTATTCTATGCCATTTTACACTTCTTTCCTCCTTTTCCTTTTCTTCCCCTGTCTCCTCCTCTCCCTCCACCTCATTCATTTTCTCTTACAGGTGAAATAAGAGGAAGAATCCATTGTGCTTTATTTCTATGACTGTGGACACCAGACATTACCCTGGAATTGCTTTTGCCAGTTCACCTCTTTTTACCTATTTGACTTCTGGTTGCTTCCCTCAGTAGCTGTGCCAGGCACACTCATGAAACTGGCACTGAGATAAGCATTTGCTTTCAGTGCTCAGTGCTGAAGGATAATCAGGAGAATGACATTCTGCCTGCAGGAAAGGCCTTCCAGCAACTTCTTTAGGTCTTACTCCCACGTTCTGAGACTGGTGGGTGTCCTGATGCCCATACTTTCAGGGAACCAGGGTGCTCATCACTGCTGTTGAGAGGCCACTGGCCTTACATCACTTACCTACAATGTCCTTAACACAGAAGGGCCTACTGCTAGTGATTGAGGACCTAATATGGCCTTGAGACCACAGGTCCTGGGCACCCAGAACACCATTCCCCTGCATCTTCTCTACCCCCACCTCTGACAGGCTGGTCTTGTTTCCACAGAGCAGCCTCTATCGTGAGGGTGGCTTTGGGTTGGCAATACACAGCACACTCTATGGTCCTGTCCTCCATGTTTCTCCTAGCTCCTGAGTCATCTGTCTCCATTCAGCATCCCTGCCCCATGTGGGCATGGGTGGCCCTCAGGGACTTCTCTTAGGAAAGTAGGTATCTATGATGTCCAAATCTCTTCACATCCCCAGAGTCCTACGAAGTAGCCATCTGCCACATGTAATTATTTCCATTCTAAATAATTAAAACCAAAAGTCTGTTTCTAAGTCTCCCCAGCCACTATTCACAATCTCAATGGCCACATGGAACTAGTAGATACCATAAAAGACACTATCCAGGAAACCAAAGCATGCTGGGCTAACTCTGCCCACATAACCCTGAAAGGACAGACTCTCTAAAAATTGTCATTTCCTCTGAGAAAATATTTGACCCTTAGCCCGAGATGAGGTCTGTGGCTCTCCATCACTGCCATCCAGCTCCTGAGGGTGCACAGATTTTGCATGTTCATAAATAAGTGGTTGACAAAAGAAAATGTCACAAGACTCATTCTCAGAAATTTGCTTAATGAAATAACTTACATAGAATGCTGACTATGAGAATTTAAGCATATTCATAGATTTACTACTACTTTAAAGAGGATACTTTTAGACATTTCTAAAAAAAATTGTGAAAGGTATTTAAATGTACTTGTGTCATTCTTGAATTTTGGAATTCATAAAGACCTTGGGATGTGCCTTAAAGATCTAAAGTCAAACAGATCAGATTGGTAGAACTGAATTCTCACTCAGTGGAAATGGAAAGTCAGGAAATTCAGTATGGGGGGGTGGAGTGTCATCCTCTTGCACTTGAGCTGACCAAAGTCAGAGGTACTCAGCATGTGCATGAATAATCGCCTCAAGGGGACAGAGCCTAGGGCCTCAGGCTGTAATGCAAAAGGCTGCTGACAGCCCACATTCTCATATATCATGCAAAATTCTAGACACAGTTGACAAGAAGTCACCTTTGAGTAATCTTAGAGTGTGGAAGAGGACATAGAGTTTCATTCCACTAACCAGAATGTGACAGAGTTCCCAGAGCTCCTCAGAGTTCCCAAATGACACTTTAGGGATCTACCTTCAGGGAAGTTTCCAAGAGGGGCTGTCCTCAAAATTGATCTGGAAGGCCAGGAAGAGGTGCTAAGGGCAGAGAAGGAGGTGAGGAAGGTTCAGAGACAACACTGGGGAGGCATTATGGAGTGTCAGAGACAGGTGGTCAGAATGGTCAAGCTTCCACTGCACTTTGCTCCACATTATATGGGAAGATCTCCCAGTACACAGGCAGGATAGCCATGTACATGTGGGGTAGGTAGTCCCATCATGAGGCTTGCCAGAGTCTGACAGCCAGTGTGGTCAGGGCTGGCACCCTCTGAGGCTTCTCTGAGCTTGCAGATGGCCTCCCTCTCTATGTCCTTATATTGGTACCTCTGGAAATCTGTGCCCAGTTTTCTCAGCTCAGTGCTCACATCTGAATAGAGCCACCCAGAAAGCCTCATTAAATTTAATAATCACTGAAAAAAAACCCTGTCTCCAAATATGGGAATATTTTGAGCTACTAGGTTAGGACTTCAAAGTAAGAATTGTGAGAGGTTAGGAATCAGCCCTTCACACAGACAGGGCTTATTCCACTTCAAACAAAAGGCTACTGCAAGAAGTTATGTGATCCTGGCCCTGTGAAGACAGCTTAATCAGTATCAATGTAGTAAATACATTTTGATCTATACAATCCTGTGAGAAAAGTTCAATCAATATGAATCCTGTAAGGCTACATTAATCTATTCCAATCCTATAAAGACACTTTAATCTTTACAAATATAATAAGGACATGACAATCTATGTCAATCCAGTAAGGCCACTTTAATGTATCCCAATCTTGTAAGGAATCAACACCAGTCCTGTGAGGACAGTTCCATCTACATGAGTCCCCTCACCAAGGCAAAGAGAGGGGGTCTTTGACCCTGTACATGTTGATTGAACTCTTCTGCTCTAATGTCTCAGGATAACACCAACATATGTCCAATTACTATGTGACAATTAGTAATAAAAATGCTTTTATAAATTAAATTTTAAAACATTAAGAAAAAGAAAGACATGAGGGAAAAAACCCTCCCCAGGATAGGAAAGAAAATCTCAGGTAGTAGCAGTGACCTTGACTGTTGCTACCCTCTGAAAACTTGGAGTTGAGGTCATGGGCCTGCTAAACTTCCCAGTAGCTCCTCAGATGGTCCCTAAATGAAGGATCCAGGTCTAGCACTACACACTGGCTGGGTCATGGGTGGTGGAGGGTGCTATGCCTGGCTAGGCCTGGTCATTCTGCTTTGTTTCCCTTGTCCAAAGGGCAGGCTGGATGGGGTTGCTTCCACAGGGAGCACTCAGGAACCTCACATTATTATTCAATGGTGGTACCTTGTAAGACCAGGATGCAAGAAAAGACCACTGACTCCAATTAAAATCAAATTAAAGCAAGCTTATTATTTCAACCAGCTGGGCTGCTTCTCCCTCCCAAAACTGCAGGAACAAGACAGTACTACAACTTTCTTGCTGCCCATTTTTATAGCCCAGAAAGTTACACAAAGGGGGGTTACAGATAACAGAACTCTGACAAGCATCACACTAATGGTAGTTTACATATTTTTGCTGGCCCCAACATCAGAATTTATGAGGACCATTAGAGCCTCAGAGAGGGTCATTGTCTGGCCAGGGAAGGCCAAGATTTGTGAGGTATCACTAAAGTTTCAGAGAGGGATGCTATTTGGTCAGAGAGCCAGGCATGGGTGAGTTCAAGGCACGGGCAGGCATTTCAAGCAGGTTCAGAATTTGCAGTAATTTATAGTAAAGCCAAAATTATCTTTTCATGGCTTTGTGGCAAGATGGCTCCCAATTTTAATAAAAGATCAGGTTGGGTCTATCACCTCACACCTATCATGTCTCTCTGACTTGCTGTCATCTACAATGTTCTCTTTTGTTAAAAGATAAATTCTTAAAATAATTCTCTTTTCTTAAAAGGAAAATATGATTTTGGGGAAAAATACATTTTGAGGGAACTGGGTCATGGCTAGGCAGCTGGAATGTCACCATGGCTGGAGGTCTGTATGAACTTTCATTCCTGCCTCCTCCTTTATCTCTTTACAGTATTCTGTTTGAGAAGAATTAGGAAGCTGCTTTCACCAGTTTCTGCTGCTTTCACAAGTTTCTGCCTGTGGGAGCCCCTGGGGTTCATCACTGTCTTTGGTTACAACTCCTTTCTTGGTGTCAGCATCATGCTCTATATTCTGCTGGGAGTCCTGAGTCTCCATGGTCTCCTATACAGGAATGTTAAATACCTGGTCAAGACCCTTACTGCCCAGACAGACTGGCCAAGCAGTGGAAGGAGAGACAGGGACAGAGATGTGACAGCAGTGGGCCATGGCAGGGGATGTCTAATACCCAAGTTCAAAAGAGGTACAGATGAGTGAGCCGAGTACAGAAACAGCAGGCCTCCTGAGACCCGCAATGGTGTCTCCACATGCATGCAGTGACTTTAGGACTAGCTTTCTGTCCTGATGCTTATCTCCCAGAGGCTCTCATGTCATCAAGAAAGTGACTGGGCATACAACAGGCCATCAGAGTCATCAAGAATTCTTCTGAATGCGGGCAGTGACAGAGGATCTCACCATGACAGAGCTGGACATACATGTGCATGTCATCATTGCCTGGGTACCCCATCCCTTCTGTCTCTCCTCCTTCCCAACACTGGCAATGCTATCCAGTGACAGAAGCCATGCGTCACTGCAAAGCACCATAAAAGACTAGACCCCCAAAAAAATCCCCTAGAGTAAGGTCAGAGTACAATACTTTTTTGTGCACCCCTCAATGCAATGGAGTTCTTACAAGCTTTGATTAGGTTTGAGGTATCCATCTTAAATACCTGTGGCCCAACTCCCAGGGCTCAGCAACAAATCCATCAATACATATCTTTGGTACTTGCTCAGAGTAAGTAGGGAAGGCAAGATTTTCAAAAATATAGTGTGTAAGGAACACTCTAAAGAGGCAAGCACCCAGAAAGTGCAAGCTGAACTTGGAGACGTGACAACAATCTGCTGTCTTTTCCTTCTGTCCTTTTGTGAATAGCAGAAGGTAGCAACTATAAGGATGACAACAAGGCCCTGCAGACTGAAAGGTGACCTATATAAGCTCTCAAAGAAGCTCAACTCCTCAGAGAGAGGCACATAGGAAGGCAAATGCTCAGAGACTTTCTACTCTACAACCATCAGCCACCGGAAGGGGACACTCAGGGAAGTGAACATTCAGAGACTTCCTAACCTTGCCATGTATGCACTCTCACTCTCCCCACAGTGCCACTAGTGTCACCCTGCTGTCACCATGAACTGCTGCTGCTCAGGTTCCCAACTGAGCTACTAGCATTCAACAGTCAAGATTCCACTTCTGTGGCCCAGAGATATAGCACTATGGTGGAACATTGTCTTGTTACATCTGAGGAATTTGCTGGCTGGGTGGAATGGGAATACTACCATTCTCTGAGTATTAAGAGTATGTTCAAATATAATTGCATTTGAAAAGCATCTAGCTTTAGTATAGTTCCTCCAACACTGCTCACAACAGTGTGCCCCATGATATTACAAAATTTTCTAAAAACTGAATGTGTATCTAAAAGGAAATAAATCTAGAAATAATGAAAATAAGAGCACACAGAAAGAGAAAAGGATATGTCAACAATCTGGGCATGGCTATGGCTAATATGAAGTCATGGCCATGTGCTGAGGTTGGCTTGGAGGTCACCTGCCTCCCAGGTCAAGACAGAAGCCTGGGTCAAATAAGCACCATCATCTGACAAAAGGCAACATACCAAAATTTTAAAATAAATTGATTTTCTAGGTACTACAGTGTAAAGGAGATTTTTATGTGAGCCTAACCAGAGAAGATGAACCAAACAAAGTGGGCCCTGTCTTAGATGAATGACTTGTTTTATATCAGTGTGATAAAAGCTGAGGTCCCTCTGTGAGGATGTGACTGTAAATATGTTTGAGCAAAGCAAGCTTGAGAGGCCTGAGCAGAGCTTTTAGTGTCCCTGGGTTTAATACCCCAATCTCCCCCACCCCCCACACATCAAACACACAAACAACCAAAACACCAGGTAGAACCTGAAGGATGGACTTGGTCATTTCCTGATGCCTCCCACAGAAGACTGGAGCCTTCTACTCCTTGACCTGTACACCTCAGCCTTCATGAAGCTGTTCCAACCAGCGTTATTTACACAGTGAGGTAAATTGCTCAAAGTATATTACTAAGAGAGATGCCAGGAAAATAAAGAGAGATGCCAAGGAAATACTTAATATGAAATAAGACTTGGAGAAGAAAATGGCATTCAACAAGCTCTTCTAATTTCATGTCTAAACCAAGAACAAGAGATTACTTTTCTTCCACATTCACTTCCAGGCCCAAGTCTAAATGGTTCCCTTGTTACTGGACCCAAACTCCAGCCACTCCAGAACATTATCTTACAGATCCCTGAGCACCTTCTCCCAGGTCTGGGGGAATAACACAGCACCAACCCACTCTAGGCCTGAGGCCTACTGGGGGACTCTGTTAAGTCAGCTCCTGAGAGCCAAGGGGAGTCTCCTGGTGTGCAGGGCTAAACAGATATATTCAGAGCACCCCATCATTCAGGTTCTACCTGGTGTTTTGGTTGGTTGTGTGCTTGGTGTGTGGGGGGTTGGGGGATCGGGGGATTAAACCCAGGGACACTAAACCCTAAACCACAAAGCTATCCCTAGCCCTTTTTGTTTATTTTTTTAAATTTTGAGACAGGTCTTTCTAAGTTGTTTAGGATCTCACTAAGTTCAGAAGGTTAGCTTTGTACTTGTCATCCTCCTGCTTCAACCTCCTAAGCTGCTGAGATTACAGGTGTATGCCACCTTGCCAGGTACAGCCTTGTATTTTGAGAGAACAGCTCCTGCTCTGATTTGTAATTGTTCCCATGCCATAGGTCCTTCATTTTGCACCCTATGGATCATCTTTTTCACTAGGGAAGACTCCCAACATAATGTTCCCTCACTTCTGCTCCATGACTTCCTCCCCTTTCTTTGATTACATTCTGTTTGCAAAAAAATAAAGTAAGACAAAAACCTACCAGGCCTTCCCCTTGGTCTCCAGTGGTCTTTTTGGGGTCCTGAGCTTGAGCATAACAGTATAATACATTATTTGCCTTTTTATTGTCATCATTTCATATTTGTATAGCAGAATTTGAGAGAGACTACCAGACTTACATTAACCCTAGAAACTGAATGCAGAAGCAAATTTCAAGAATCTGGTATTTTATCATGCTAGACTTTAAAATATTTGCAAAAGAGTAAAACAATACTGCTCTTCTCACTTTTTTGATTATTATTTATAACAATTTTATGTAAACTTGTAATGCATTTATGACTGTGTGTGTGTGTGTGTGTGTGTGTGTGTGTGTATGTGTTGTGGTACTGAGGTGTGAGCCCAGGGATGTAGGCCACTAAGCTACATCCCCAGCCCTCTGTTTTATTTTGAAACAGGGTCTGGCTAAGTGTCCCAGGCTCTCCTCAAACTTTTGATCCACTTGCCTCAATTTCCCAAGTCCCTAGAATTTATGAGTGTGTGCCAATGTGCTAAATTACTAATAAATAATGATTACTAATAAATTACTAATTGTGATAAGCAGAATAATCATCTTTCAAAGATATATACATGTTTCATCTGTGGAACCTTTCAATATGTTATCTTAAGTGAGACAAAAGGGATTTTGTAGATATGATTAAGAATCTTTTGCTGGGCTTGGTGGTGCACATCTATAATCCCAGGGAGCTGAGGTTGATCTTGGGAGTGAGACATCAAGATATTTCTGCCTGGCATACCTTCATTTTAGCCCTATAAAACTCATCTTAGACTTCTTACTACAAGAGCCTAGATAATAATTTTTTGTCATTTAAGTCACCATCTGTGGCAACTTCCTTGAGCAGCCATAGGGAATTGACACAGTAACTCAAAGTTTACTCAATTTTAATTTCCAAAACAATAAAAACTAATTGATGTCATCTTATGATAAAGGCTCTTCATGATAAATAATGTTTTTTTAAAAAAATAGGATTGTGCTGTTTCCCAGAATTTGTCTCAAATTCAAGACCTCTCAAGTGATCCTCCTGCCTCAGCCTCTGAGACAAAAAAAATTAAGAACCACTCCTCTAAATAAATCCTGTGTCTTTATGACTTGCCACCTCTCTTTTCACCTTGATTCTTGCTGCTCTGAATTCCTAGAATGTCCTGAAAAACCAGCCTCTACCTCAGAGCAAAGCCTGTCCAATGAAGGGACATGACCTTTGTCCTTGGAAAGACCCACAGAGCCCTCCTAGGCACATTCCCACCCTGCTAAGTTGTTTATATACAAATAACAGGAGAGATCTGCTGTGCCAGGTGTCCCTGACTCAGTCAGGCTAGGTGGGGATCCATAACAACCTCCTAGCAGCCACCAATCAGCATGAGACAGGGAAATACCTGGGATGCCAGATGACCCTCCCAGTAGTTTATGGTGGTTGATAACGTGTTGGGAAACCATGAAATTCAGCATGAACACCCCTCTTGGCTTAAACCAATCAGTTCAAATGAATACCCCTTTTGTACTGACCAATCACCCTTACCCAACTTGTTCCTGCCAGTGAATGTGCTAATCATGTTTTAGAGTTGTTATTTGATTTTCCCGCGGTGTGTGATGATTTGCTAAGACATGCTGTGATGTATGTGGGGGTCCCTCCCTTCTCCAAAGAATGTATAAAACTGCTGCAAACCCTGGGCTCAAGGACTCTCAGTGTCACCAGTTGCTGTGTATGTGCACGGAGGACCGAGCTAGCTCGCAATAAACAACTCTTTGCTGTTTACATTGACCTTGGTCTCTGGTGGTCTTTTGGTGGTCCAGAATTCGAGCATAACAGTCCTTGCCTTAATTAAAATCCTTACCATTGTTTAAGGTCCATTTTACTGTATACCTCATCATCACTCCAGCCAGAAGGCTCCCTCAATCTTGTTATCTGACATTCGATGAGGAGGTAACCATCTCTGCAAATCCTTCTCTCCACAATTCAAGGTCCTTGGTTCTCTACATAGACCCCAGCTATATGCCATAATAAAATCCCAGGTTCTGGATGCTCCACAAAAAGTCAAGATTCCCAGTGAGTACTGCTGTCATAGACTCTAATTTACAAGCTCATCATGTAAAGTCCAGCATCACTGTGAGTGCTACCATCAAGAGAACCCCAGTACCATTTTTCTAAACATAGAGTTCAGAGGAACTGAGTGCACTGCTGATACTGCTGAAGCCAGATTTAAAGATAGGTAGTTAGTGTAGTTACATAAATCTGGTCTAATATAGAGTAAGATTCTTGATAAGATCCCTCAGGGGACAATATCCAACTGCCCATATTCACTCAAATTGGCCTTCTAGATATGATCTGACTCGATTTACCTATCTACACTGACTGTCTGTCTAATTCTGGATTCACTGCTGCCAGAGAAACCCACTTACCTGTCTCTCTTGTAGAATCCAGGAGACCGGGAATTCTTCCATAAATAGAACCTCAGCTTCAATGTTTTCCACATAAATATTAGCAGGACAGATAGTCCTACCACCCTAGAATTGCAGTTTCCTGTGGGGTTTTTGTTGTTGTTGCTGTTGTTGTTGTTTTCGTGATATGGGTTGAACTCAGGGGCACTTGAACACTGAGCCACATCCCCAGCCCCTTTTTTGTATTTTATTTAGAGACAGAGTCTCACTGAGTTGCCTAGTGCCTCACTGTTGCTGAGGCTGGTTTTGAACTCATGATCCTTCTGCCTCCTGAGCCACTGGGATTACAGATGTGCTCCACTACACCTAGATTTTGAAGAAAAACCCACCCAGAAGCACTGTATATACTGTCATTATAAAAGTCACTTTTGTCTCTCTGCATGGAACCCAGCATCCCTGCCATCACAGAATTCAATTTCCCTGGCTCTCAACATAGACCTCAGCAGGCCTAAGAGTCCTGCCATCATATAACCCAAAGCCTCTTAAAGTACTGTGCTTTAGCCTGGGGAGTCTTGTCATGATAAAAACCCAGTTACTTGGCTCTAAAGATAGAGACAAACATCACTACAAGTCCTGTCATCATGGAATACCAGTTTCCTGGCTCTCCAGGTGAATTCTCAGAGGCCTGCAAGTATTGCAGTGAATAAAATCTGAGTCTAGAAGCCAAGATTCTATACTCTCAATGTAGACTTCAGTAGACCTATGTATCTTGTCATTATAAGCATCATTTTACACCTCTCCTCTCCATGTACAGCTTAGCAGTCATTCATGCCCTGACATCATAGAAACAAAGGTCTCTCCTTCTTTAAATAGATTCCAGAAGCCCTGTGATTCCTGCCAACATGTAATCCAAGACTCTAGCTCTGCATACAGATACCCAAAGCCTTGCCATCTTGTCATTATAGAAACCAGTTTTCTTCTCCCCATCTCTCATTGTAGAGTCCAGCAGATTCACTGGCCTGTGTGTGCTGCCACCATAGAACACAAGTTCACCAGCTCTCCACACAGGATATAGTAGTGCTGGGAGACACAAAATTATTGAAATCCCATGATCTTAATCTCCAAATAAAGCCTAGCAGCCCTATGAGACCCACCTTCATAGAACTTCAGTCCCCTGCCATCATAGAACCAAGTTCCCCTCTGTCTACATAGAGCTCAGTTGAATTGTGAATTCTGTTATAAAATCTCAGTTCTCTGGATGTCCACATAGAAGTGTCCAGTAACATTACAAATACTGCAAGCAATGGAATCCCACTGTACTTTTACTCCACATAAAGCCCAGAAGCTCCAGGTTTGCTGTAACCACAGAAACATAGTTTCCTGTCTCTGCACATAGAGCCCATAAGCTTTGGGAGTCACTCCAACAATACAACCCTTTTCCCTTTTTTTTTTACCAAGAGCCCAAAAGTACTGAGAGTCCTGGCATCATATAACCCCAGTTCCTTGTGACTTCCATGTAAACTCCACCAGACTTGAATTTCCTGGAAACATTTTAAAAAATAGTGTACTTGCTATATCCATGGAGAACAGCAGTCCTGAGAGTCATTCAATCATAGAAACCATATACAGACCTGCAGAACTGTGAGTTCTGACACGATAGAACCCCATTTCTCTGTCTCCAAGTAAAGCCAACAAAACATGGAAGGCCAATTTATCAAACCTCTGTTTCGTGGCTTTCCACATATCTCATAGCAGCTCTGGTGTTTATGCTATCATAGAAAACAGTTTCTTGAGCTGGGTATGTGGCTCAAGTGGTAGCGTGCTCACCTGGCATGCGTGCAGCCCAGGTTTCCTCAGCACCACATACAAACAAGGATGTTGTGTCCACTGAAAACTAAAAAATAAATATTAAAATTCTCTCTCTCTTTTTTTTAATATTTATTTTTTAGTTATTGGCGGACACAACATCTTTGTTTGTATGTGGTGCTGAGGATCGAACCCGGGCCACATGCATGCCAGGCAAGCGAGCTACCGCTTGAGCCACATCCCCAGCCCTCTCTCTCTCTCTTAAAAAAAGAAAACAGTTTCTTTTCTCTATATCAAGCTCAGTTGTCCTGCTGTCATAGAACACCAGTTTTTCATCTCTCATTGTAGAGTCCAGGAGCCCTGTGCATCATGTCATAAACAGAAAACCTGTTTTGTTGTTGTTTTGGTTTTTCACGTACAGCTCATACAGGATGGGAATTCTACCATCGATTTAATTTCATCCCTTTGTTCTCTGCATGTACCACAGTAGCACTTTGAGTCCTGTCAACATAAAATCAAGATCTCTCAATTTTCACCAAGAGACCAAAAAAATGTGAATTCTGCCATAATATAACCTCATTTCCCTAGGATACATAAATCTCAACCACTTTGTGAGTTTCACCATTATAGTGTCAAATCTCAAGTTATGTCATGATAGAACCTCAAATCCCTGGAACTCCACAAAGAGTCCTGCACCATGGAGATTCCTGTCATCAGTACTCCAGTTCCTTGACTCTCCAAATATGATCATGAAGGCTTGGAATTCCTGGTATTTTTATTTCTCCTATTCTCTGGCTATCCCTGAAAAACCTAACAATTCTATAAGTTTTTTCATCATAGAATTTGTCATTTTTTACTCTCCACAGAGATTCAAGTAGCTTTGGGTGTCCTGTCATCAAAAAAACCCAGTTCTATGACTCCACATTTTTTAAGGCAGCTTTGGGTATTAGGAAATCATAGATTGCAATTGACCAAGCCTCCATGGAGAGCCATGCAGTCCTTGGAGTCAGTCTTAATTTAAACCCTGTTGTCTGGATTTCAAAATAAAGTCCAGCAGCCTTCAAACACCTATCATCATAAAACCCTATTTCCCTGACTCTCAAAGTAGAATCTGGCAGTTTTGCATGTCTTGCCATCCTATAGTGCCAGTTACCTATCTCTATATGTAGACCCAGCAACAATAATCACATTGTCAACAAAAGAAACTCAGATTCCTGGCTGGCCACCACAGAGTTTAGAAGCACTGGGGTACCTACCATCACAGAAACCCATTTTTCTGTCTTCACATACAGTTGAGCACATCTGTGTGTTATGATATGAGAGAAACCCAGTTCCCTAGCTTTGGACGCACAGTAAATCAGTCATTTGACTTCTACCACAATTGAACCCTATTTCACTTGCTTTTCACATGGAGACCAGCATAGCTTTTATAACTGCTATTATAAGACACTACTTATCTGGATCTCCAAGTAAAGTGCAGAAGACCTGGGGATCCTTAGAAAATACAACACCACTTTTCTGAGTCTCTTTGTAGATACAGCAGCTTTGCTTTCCTCCCATCATAGAAACTGGTTCCTTTTTCTACACATAAAGGTCAGCAGATCTATGAATCCTGCCATAATGGAAAGCTCCGATATGGCTCCCATAGACCCTATGGTAGATTTTTCATCATAAATCCCAAGAACCATAGATAGATCTCAATAGTTCTGGGAATTCTAACATATTAGAAACAGTTAACTATGTTCTACATTTTGCTCACCAGGCTTGTGTATCCTACCATCATATAAGATAAGTTATATGGTTTTTCACAGAGTTCATGAGCCAGTGAAACTGCCTATAATAGAAACCCTATTCTGTGGTTAGGCACATATAGCCAGTAACTCTGAGAGTGGTACCATCAATAGAGCCTAAATTCCCCAGGTTACCATGTAGAGTACAGTACTGCTGTGAGTCTTGGTATCATAGAAATCACTTCACTGACTCTAACTCTAATCCTAACCCCTGACCCTAACCCTAACCATAACCCTAACAATCTTACCTTAAACCTAACCCTGCAGTTAGCATTAAAATTGTTGAGCTACATTACCTATAATTTTTAGGGTACTAGTTCTTGGATTCTATGTAGCTAGGTGGCAGTTTTGAAAATTGCATTGTCCCCAGTCTTGTGATCCTTGAAGCTTTCAGGTGTTCCTGAAATGAGTGGTGAAATTGCTAGACTACATTACCCACCAATCCACATGGACATGTTTCCCAGAATCTCTGCAGTGTTCAATCAAAGTGTGAGACTACCTTACCCATGATCTTTAGGTAGGAATTTCCCCAGATCCTCTACATTGAGAAGGTAAATCCAAGGAATATATTGCCCACAGTTGTAAGGGTTAAGACCCTTCAAGTGTCCATCAGTGAGCAGTCAAATTGGACGAATTTGACTGCTCACTGATGGCCAGTTTTTTAATGCACAAGTTTCCTAGTAATCCATACAGTCATCTGGCAAATTACAAGACAACATTCACTACAATACTTAGTGAGGTAGTTCCCAGGATCCTCCACAATAAGAGGGCAATTTCAAGGACTACAAAACCCACAATGCTATGACACAGTATGCTCCTAAATTTTCCTGCTATGTGATAAATTGCAAATATTCATTACCCACAATCCTACATGGACAAATTTTCCAGAATTCTCTGAGGTAAGTAGGCAAATTTTGGGATTATATTACCCACAGTTCTTAGGGAGGAAGTTTCCATAATCCTCTACAGTAAGAGGGAAATTCCAATGACTATTGCTGACAATTGTAAGGGGCAGAAACTGCCATGGTTGCCCATCAGTGACCAGTCAAATTGAATTACTGTGCCCATGATCCTTTGTGAATAAGTTTTTAAGGAATCACTGCAGTTTGCAGTCAAAACTTGGGACTGCATTATCCATAATCCTGGGAAGTTCCCAGGATCCTCAACAGTGAGGGGCATTCCAAGGACTACATTTTCCACAATCCCAGGGGTAGTAAGCACCAAGATTATCTAATGGGCAGTCAAATAGGACTATAGTGCTCACAATAATTTTTAACAAGTTTCCCAGGAATCCCTGAAGCAAGCAAATAAATTTTGGAAATATATTACCTCCAATTCTAGAGAGGTAGGAAGGTCCAAGAATCCCCCATGTTGAGGGGTTAAACCCAGGACTAAATTAACCATAATTTAGTTATCCATAATTATCTATAATTTTCTTTTAAAAAAGGCTCCAAAATTCCTCATTGTGAGGCCACTTTACCCACAATCTTACTATGGGCAGAAATTCCTAAGATTCCCTATGTGATCAGGTAAAACATGGGACTACATTACCTACAATCCTAATGAGAGAAAGTTTCCAAGATCCTCTGTCATAAGTGGTAAACCCAGGAATGTATCATGTACAGACTAAGGTTTAGGAACTCCTATTTCCCTACTGTGGGCCAGCTAAACCAGGGATTACACTACCCACAATCCCAAGAAAAAAGGGAAGCTCCCAGCATTGCCAATGCTTATCAAGGAAAAATGGGGGCATGTTATTTATAAATCTCAGAACTGTATTACCTAAGGCAAAGATATTCCAGGAACCCCTTGGCCTGTGGTAAACCTGACACTGTATTTAAATCTTTATGGGGGGAGGAATCTCCCAGAATCCCCCAGTGAGTGATAAACCCAAGACTGCATTACCCACAATCCTCACTGGGAGAGTAACAAGTCCACAGGAAAGAAAGCTTCCACAAGTCCCCCACTATGTAATACGTGGGACTACATGACCCACAATTCTAAGGCACAGGAAGTTCCCAGAATTCTTTGAATGGAGAGGGCAAATCATGGGACTACATTACCCAAAATCCTCAGGGAGGAGGCTCCCAGAATACCCAGCAGTGGGCAGGCAATTTGGACTACATTACCCATAATCCTAGGAGGGAGGAAGTTCCCAAGATCCTCTGCACAGAGCCAATAAATCATGAAACTACACTACCCACAATCTCCCACAAGTCTCCACAGTTTGAATAAAACATGGGATTATATTACCCACAATTCCAGGTGAATTGGTAGGAGGAATTACCCAGAATTCCTCAACCTGAGCCATATTCCTCTTAATACTTCACCCACAATATTTTTTTTTTTTAAAGAGAGTGAGGGAGAGAGAGAGAGAGAGAATTTTAAGATTTATTTTTTAGTTATCGGCGGACACAACATCTTTGTTTTGTATGTTGTGCTGAGGATCGAACCCGGGCCGCACGCATGCCAGGCGAGTGCGCTACTGCTTGAGCCACATCCCCAGCCCCACCCACAATATTTGGGGAGAGCCTCCCACAATACCAAGCTAAGAGCAGGAAATATTGGGACTACATTATCCATAATCCTAAGGGGAAGAAGTTCCCAGGATCTCCAGTGTCAGTGGTTAAATGTGGGCCTATACTACCCATGGTCTTTAGTGGCAGAAATTCAAGAGTATCTCTTGGTTTTGTAAATCTCACTGACCTTTGCCCTCTGGCTAATTTTTGCCTGGCCCTACCCCTATCCCTACCCCTAAAATTACTCAGAATCCTCAGGGTATAAGGGCAAGCATGTGCATTCAGCTTTCATGGGTCTCCTGGAAGAGGTGTGTGGGTAAGATCAAGGACTACATCACCCATAATTCTTAGGGTGAGGAAGCGCCCAGGATCCCCCAAGGAGAGTCAGAAAAACCCAAACCTTAACTCCATTCTTGTTGTAAGGTAGTTCAGCATTTTGCTAGCTCTTCATGGGGGATCCTGGGGCTTCATCTTCCTTAGGATTGTAGGTCATTTAGTCCAGACTTTTTCCCACTCACAGGAAGAGGTGGAAATAATTCTCCTAAAAGTTTCTGACCCTGAGGGCTGTGGGTAATGTAGTCCAGCGTTTTGTCAATTTATTGGGGGTAGTGCTCCCATGAGGTGACCCCCCTATAGATTGTGGGTAATGTAGTCCAGTATTGGTTCTCTCTGCAGAACCCAGGGAACTTCTGCTCCATTAGGATGGTAATGAAGTCCCTGTATTTTCTGGCTCAGAGGGGTTGATTCTGTGCACTTCTACCTCCCCTTCCGTGGATTATAAATAATGTAGTTCAGCATTTTGCCTGCCTGGGGGGTGGAGAAAGGGGGCTCTTGAGAACTTCCACACCAGAGGGCTGAAGGCACTGTAGTGCAGCATTTTTCTGGCTCCTGTGGGAGAATCTGGAAGCATCTGCCACCTCAGGATTGTTAATAATTTAGTCGCTTGTTTTACCAGCTCACAGGAGGCATGGGAATCCTGTGATTTCTGTCCCCCAGGATTATGGGTAATGTAATCCCACGTTACAGCTAGTGGTGAAGAAATTCCTATGAACTTCCCATTCCCACCCCCACCCCAAGCATTGTGGGTAATGTAGTCTAGTGTTTTGCTGGTTCTCTGGTGGGATCCTGAGAGCTTCTTCCCCCTTAGCACTGTGGGTAATGTAGTCCCACACTTTGCTAGCTCACAGTGGGGGGCACACCTGTAAGCTTCTACTGCTCCCTGAGAATTATGGGTAATGTAGTCCAGTGTTTTTCCCACATACATCTCTGTCAGATGTCTATGTAAGCACAGTTATCACCACAGTGGCTTCTGGGAATTATCAGACAAATCACTCAACTGTGTACAGACTTACCCAGAATAAATATAAACAATGAAGCAACATTAGCCTTTGCCCTCAGGCACTAGTGAGTCCCCTGTGCTGGGAACCCCAGGCCTCCCCTGCACTACCCTGAGTTTGTGCCTCAATTTCTCCTTTTAGTGTGCTGGGTTTTCTCCCCATAAAATATACCTTCTCCCCATAAAATATACTATGACAGTGAGCAGTCAAAGCCTCACAAGGAATACTTTCATAAAATTAACTCCCACTAAAATATTATCTACAAAAGTAAAAACACAGCAGAGCTTTTTTTTCAGCACATGGGATAATGGACAAGAGGCTTTTCCTCATTCTTCCCCCACCTTTTCCTCAGATAGACTTCAGTTATCCCCAAACCACAGTGGCATCCACATGTAGATGCCAAGGGGAAGAAATCTCACGGTACACACGGTCCCTAGGTATCCCCAGCCAAGGCATCGCCCTGTGAGGGTATTAAGGAAGCTCTGTCACAACAGTCATTGTTCCAAGGTGCCTTTAGCCTGCACCCATGGTCCCTTCCTGGGTGGGTTCCCAGTTTTGAGTTAGAGTTACCTCACTGTGGACCTGGGCACCAGGTGTCCTCAGCTACAGCATTTCTCTGTGTGGGTCCCAAGGAGAAGGAAGCTTTTGTCACCACACTCATAGCCCCAAGGTGTCCACAGCAATGGTCTCCCTTGGTGGACCACAAGGGTGAGGGTTACAGCAGGTCTGAAAGGTTTGGGTTACCTCACTGTGGACATAGACCCCAGGTACTCCCAACCATGGATTTCCCCAGGTGAGTCCTGAGAAGAAAGTTTGCTGTGGGCATAGGACATCCATCCCTGGCAGTCATGATTCAAGGGGATCAGAAAAAGTCACTCTGAGAACCCTCTTCTGGCCATTGTGGGCAGTTGAGGATAATCAGTGCCTACTGTTCAGCACTGGCCCTGCGCCCCCTTGTGGCATTCCTGGTGAAGCTCTGAAATTCATGGTTTTGATTTTATGAGGCTATAATTTTGGAAATCAAACAGTAATAGAATCCACCATCCCATGTTCATAAAGGATAAAGATAGCAAAAAGCAAAATACATAGTCAAGGAAAAATCAATTGATTTCTTATATATCAGCAAAACTATATAGGAAAAATTGGAATTTAAAAACTAGAATAAGAAAAAAAATTGAACAATTCCATTTACAATAGCATCCCCAAAATCGATAAGTCATATATGTTTTAAATTATAACTACACTTTTAGAAAATCTTGAAACAATTGAAAGAAATCAAACAAGATATAAATAGAGATATTCGTTTTTCAGGTCTCTACATAGTAAAGATGAAATTCTCTCACAGTTGACTTGCAGATTCAGCACAATCACACTCAAATTTCCAGAAAATTGTTTCTGAACCTAGAATAGATGTCACAGACTACAGAAGGACAAAGAACTCACATATCTGTATCACAACACCTGTCAGAAAGCTGAAGTAGTGAGGAAAAAGTGATGCTGTGAAGGAATACACAGGTAGATAAATGGAGATGAGTGGAGAGCCCAAAATTCACACATGCCTAGAGGCAGCTGATTTTATCACGGGAAAAAGACCTTCATGAAAAAAACAGTATACACTGCACAGATGGTGATAGAGTGTTTGGAAACCCTATGGGAGAAATGGACAGGGAAAACCTTTATAAGGTTCACAAAACTCACTCTAAATAGTCCATGGCTTATATAAAAAATGTGAAACTATAATAATTATAGTAGAAACTACTATGACCATGTTTCATATTGAGATTTTATTTATAAAATACAGCTGCAAAAACAAATCCATGAAAGAAAGAATTGATAATGTGGACTTAATTTAAATTTAAATTGTCGCTGCGCATGGTGGGGCAGGCCTGTAGTCTCAACTATTAGGTAGCCTGAGGAGACTTAGCAAGACCCTGTCTCAAAGTAAAACAGTTAAGAAGAGCTGTAAATATAGCTCAGTGGTAGAACACCCCTGTGTTTTATGCTCAGTACCATTTTTTTAAAAAATATTTTTATTAGTTATTGATGGACATTTATTTATTTAATTGCTTATATGTGGTGCTGAGAATCGAACCCAGTGCCTCACACATGCTAGGCAAGTGCTCTACCACTGAGCCACAACTCCAGCCCCCCCCCCAATTTTTTTTAAATAAAAACATCTACTCTGAAAAATTCACATTAAGGGAACAAAAAAATTAAGCCAGAGACTGGTGAAAATATTTGGAAAATACATGAAGTCAATCTAAAGTGGACTTGTATCCTAAATATGGTAAGAAACAATCAAATTATAATGGGTTAATATCTGAACTGATAACTCACCAAAGAAGATATGAAAAGGGCAAAGAAGCATAGAAATGCTGCTCAGCTACACCTGACATGAGGGGAAATGACCTACAATGCTGTATGGAACTTCAATTGCATTCAATGGCTACAAACTTTTTCAATGAGTATTGATTGGTAGATGTAGAACCAGAACTCTCATTCATTGCTGGTGGAATGCATAATAGTTCATCACTTTTAAAAGTTTTAAGTTTTTTTCCAGAGAATACATAAGCACACCATATGATCCAATAAAAACTTAAGAATTTAAACAATTGCTTAGAAAACATGTCTTGAAAATATGTATATACAACATCAGTTATACACAGAAGTTCTATTCAGAATGGACAAAGAGATTCAGTGTTCTCTTTATTCCACAACATAAGTTTGCACATTGAAGCTGAAATTGAACCCATTATCCCATGCATTTTAAAAACATAGTGCCATGTTTTTAGATTTATCCCATAAATCTAAAAACATGGCACTATGACTTGAATGTTTGCATTCCACATGTGTTTAAAATTTAATGTGTTAGAAACTCAATCTCCAAAATCCCAGAATCCAGAAAGCCCACCAATCTCTCATGCCCCCCTAGCCATCCACAATTTGGAACAGCCGAGGGTGTCTCAGCAGGAAGGGTATCTCAGGAAGGCACAGAAGAGGATGCTCCACCTGCTCATGGTATCTCACCTGTGTCCACTGGGCCCAGCCAGCCTTTTAAGGCAGTGAGGGTAGAATAAGTTGGGGGCTACAACCCTCTTCTCAAACCCAGTGAATTACAATTTAATCAAAATCCACCCTTGTCAACCCTCCCTGGGCCTTCCTCAGTCAGGTTTCCCTCTCAGTACTCAAAGGAGATGCCCCATGGACACAAGCATTTCAGAATGCAGCCCACACCCCATTCAGAAGACTAATGGGGTGCAGGAATGTGATCTTGTGCACAGGTGGTGGGAAGGAGGAACATTCCCCTCTCTAGGGAAGACTTCACTGCACAGAGGACACAGGGAGCTCAATTCTGACCTGTGGCTGCTGCTCAATTTCTGAACATTTCTCAAATGCTCCCTCTAACACAAGGAGCTTCCAAACACACTATTGAAGGGTGGAAGTATTTTTGTCTCCACAGAAACCTTAAGAAATTTCTGGGGACCTTTGTTTTTTACTCAACATGAAGCTCTATAACTGTTGTTGAAAAACTGAGAATCTTTACCTGCTCCTCATGGGGGGCTGACCTGGCTCCCCAGATATATTTCTGCCCAGATCCCCTTGAAAGTTCAAGTAGCCTTCTGCCTCCCCAGAAGGCATACAGGAGGCCCAATTTTAGGCCAATGTGCCCAGAAAGCCAACAAAGCATTACATACAGAGGCACCTCTCCCAAATCTTCCCCTGGCATCTCCTGGCCCTGTGCAGGCTATACTCTGGACTCTGGAGGGGACAATGCCCTGCAACAACCCCACTCCAGCTCTCAGTCTACTAACATCCAGCTGTGAGTTCTCTCTGATCTTTGTTAACCTCATCTATTCATATCAACAACACTAGCTGAGCTTTCCTCAGCCTTGAGCTCTAAATCATGCAGAAAGAGGGAAACATGTGGTGCTCATAGGAAGGCCTCACCTTGCTGGAGAGCAGGAGTTGGCTCCACTCTATGGCAGACAATGGGGCCTGGGATGGCAGATGGAGCTGGCAGCTGCTCTGGGGCCCTGTCAGAAGAACAGTGTTGAGACAGGCCCTGCCTCAGGGGGTGCTATGTGACAAGATATTGCAGTCCTCCTTTTTACACATCAGGATGTGTCCCTAACAAGATCACCCCACCAATGTGTTTCCACATTAGGAGTCATCCTAGGTGCTCAATGTGAATCCTGAATACTCTCTTCTGTCAGTGCTCAACCCTGTAAAGGGTGTCTGTTAAGATGAAAATGTGACACACCCTGAACAGAGTTGCTCCACAAGTCACAGGGCAAGAGAAAATAGGGTGTCAGAGCAAGTTTATGGAGATGGATCCAGTGCATGCGTGTGAAGGAGGAGATGGTGAAGGATAGGCCTGAGTTATGAAGGAGATGGGAGGCCATTAGGACAAAGTTAAGGAGCAGGAGGAGGGAGAGCAGAGAATGGGCAAATATAGTCACCCAGGACAACAGTTATTCCTAAACATGTCAACACATGCCTCCATGTTGGCGGTCAGTTGTGCACCAGGGAAAGTGAAGGTGTTTGCAGAGCACACATGCACAGGAATGTTCACAGCAGCCTATTTTGTAATGCTCTGTTATGGGTCAGGCTATATGGGCAATGATCAACAGACTCCATTTTATCCTGAGACTCCATATCCTGTAAGAAATACTTCTCCTATGGGAAAGACCTGCCTCTGTACTCATTAATATTTACCTAGCGTAGCATACTTTTCAATACAAAATGTCAATTCTTATACAAAGTAAAACTGTTCTCTTTTGGTCCCATTTTTCTTGGGCAATGTACCCTGACAGAGATTGTCTAGTAACCATTAGTAGTAACAGTAATTATTCTCTAACTTGTACTCAACTGGGGTCATTTTGACACACTTCCCTTTTGCTTGCTTGCTGCTATGGTCTGTACCCTACTTGCTTGCAGCTACATCAACCTGGATGTGGCTTTTGCCGTTAAATACCCTAAAATGTTGAAGTTCAAGGCTGTTTTCTGCAGACATAACTTGGTCCTATAGGAAGCAGTCCCAGCTGGTCAGAATAAAGACTCTTCAATTTGGACAAAACTGGGACTTGGTGTGTTTTCTGAGTTACCTGCCCCACAACATAACCACCAACATGCAAATGTCATCCACAGAAGAACAGGTAAGCAACTGTCAGCCACCCACAGGGACACAGGTGGCTCTGAGGCCATCTGTGCTACCCTGGCAACAGCAAGTTCATCTGTGTTCTAATAATTGTATCATTTCAGCAAGCAGAGGATGTGATGTGGGGGCTACTACCCTTTCCTCATATTTCCTAATTCTGCCCTCACTGAGCACCTGCCTTGGGTCCCCAGATCTTTAGCTCAATCCCAGGGACCTAGTCCTGGTGGACACTAATGGAGATAGGACAAGTGTGGTGGAGGTGATCCTCTCTCCACTTGAGAACCTCAGACCATCCCATCATATTTCTCCATCCCACCCCCTCTCTCTGCAACCCAAAACCTGTATTCTCAGTCTGGAGGCCTTGGTCATAATCTCTCCACAGAGGACCCCAGACCATTCCATCACAATGTCCAACCTGTCTCTGTGGTCTCCTACTTGTTTTCCCATCTTTGAACTTGGTCTATCTCTCCAAAGGGGACCCCAGATGACACCTTCACACTTTCAACCCCATCTCTGCAGTTCCCCAGAGACTTTAGTCATCTCTGTTGCATCTTCAATAGTACATAGCTTTGATGTCATCAAGAACAGTTTCTTACCTAGGCTGTTAAAGACCCTCCCCAGCCTGTTCTTTTATTAGAAGGCAAAACTGCTATTTTTGAAAGATGTAGGCAGGAACTATTAGAGTTTTCAGAAATCCTTGAGGAAGGCTTTATCTGCATATTCTGAGATGGCAAGTCTACAAATCAGGCAGTATCCAACCTCATGTCCTGCAGAAATGCTTATCTAGGCCGAAGGCTCTTGGGGCCTACCTCTGGGGACCATAAATCAGGAGTCGATGGTGGAAGCACTGTCACCAGGAAGCTGCCCACCTCTGTCAGCTCATCACTTGGGCCTGGACCCTTCTCCAGGAACACTCTGGTGATGGCTGTTGCATGGGTGGGTAAATCCTGTAAGGAAAGAAAATCCACAACCCACTGGAGGGAGGAGGGAGCATAGTTCACATGCACTATAACACAACCTCAAGTAGGGAGGCAGACATGGCATCCAGCCCAGCTATCCCAGGCCACTTGAGCCAAGTTCATCACTGCTGTGCCCCAGCCTCCCTCTCTAAACCCTGGTCTCCAACTAAGGAAGGAGGGGAACTGAGCAGGAGAGATGGCCCCACTGCCTGAGGGGATGACAGCACCTGGCAGCCAGTGGCCTTGAAATTGTGTTTGTCCTAGGAGATCTGTGCTGGAAATGCTATATGCCTGGGAATTGTGGTTCTGTAGATTATGATTTGGGGTCATCTGGCATTAGTGGTTGTGGTTGCGTGGGACAGGTTTTGTTGATCCTAATGGCTCAGCAATGGGTGAGTTTTAGGACAATGACCAGATCTGAGGGCAACAGCAGACATCCTTGTTTTGATTCTGCAGAAAAGAGGCTTTATCTCATTTACCCAAATTTCCAGTGAGAAAGAGGGTCATTGATCAGTTGTCCCCTGAACAGACATTGGCTGAGGTGCATCACCCCTACTTACCACATGGTAAGAGCCTCCAGGACCCTACTTATCAGGTCAGTGACCTCCCTTCTGTCACCCTGGCTCTTGACCACTTGAACGGAGCTTGCCTGTGGTTCACCCTGACCCTGATTATATGCACTTCACTCTCTTTGTACCTCAATGTCACCCTCAATCTCTCCTAGAAGCACAGTGGGCACCTGCCCCCAGGTTCTCTCAGTCATTTTTCACCCTTTACTCTCCTTATACCCCAAATGCTAGAGAGCACCCAATGCTCCAAGGATTCTCCACAATAAGCAGGCACATCATAGATTACCTTACCCACAATCTGAAGTGGCAGATACTGCCAGGATCCCATGTAGAAATCAGCAAAGGGCAAATATTAACCCAACCCCTAGCCCTTGCCCTAATCCTAGTCCTAACCCTAACTGCTCAGAATTCTCAGGGTATCAGGGCAAGCATGAGGCATTCATCTTTATGTGACTACTAGCAGAGGTATGTGGGCAAAACTCAGAATTATATCAACCATGATGCCAAGGGGCAGAAGTTGTCAGAGCCCTCCTCTTATAGTGAGTGGGCTAAACACAGGACTATATCACCCACAATTCTAATTGGAAAAAACCACCAGGATCCCTAGAAGATAATCGGCAAAATGCTAAACATTGTATTTAATCCCAGAGGTTTGGGAGGCTGAAGTTGAAGGATTACAAATTCAAAGCTGGCCTTAGCAATTTGGTGAGGCCCTAAGCAACTTAACAAAACCCTGTCTCAAAAAAATAAAAAGTTTGGAGATGTGGCTCAGTGCTTAAGCACCCCTGGGTTCAATCTCTAGTACCAAAACAAACCCTAAACTTACCATAGCCCTAATACTGGCCCTATCAATACTCAGAATCCTCAGGGCACCAGGGTATATGGCTTTAAGTTTCATGGGATTCCTGACAGAGGTAAGAGGGCAAAACTCACAATAACATTACTCATAATTGTTGCATTTCTCATGACTAAAACACTTAGGGTCACTCCAGGTAAATTGAACTGTGTTGCATGAAGTAATCACACAAGAGACAGAGAAACCTTTTTCTTTTGGTCCTGTGAAGGCTCCTCTGACCTTAGGGGTTCATGGAAAGAGAGAGAGAACATGTGCTAAACCCTTTAATTGGAGAGAAGCCATTTAAATGATGCAAGTGGTCAGGTTTCAGGGGGTTGAGTGTGGCTTCATGATATCTGCTGTCAGCAGGTTGACTGACAGCTAGAAAGGCCATGCTCAAAAGCATGGCCTTTTTATAGGGAGTTTCCATGGAACATTCTATCCCAAACAGGGCAAAGGGGTAGTGTTACAGAAGAATAGGTGAGTGTAGCTCAACCTCAGGGGTATGCCTACTCAGAAGACTGGCCTTGCAATCTGAGTGGGGAAAAAGACCGAGTCATGAGTCATGGCACTACCATGCCAACTACAGTGATCTTTCAGATCCTTGTGGTACATCAGGAATGGAAGGCATGGTAGCTCAATGTGGCTCCCCACATAATCCCCCTTTCTTAATATTTAAATACAATTGGGGAATTATATCTTTTAGTCACTGGATTCTTGGTCCGAAGTCATCATGATCTACTATTGAAACACAAAAGGAATTAGTAGAAAACATATTATCTTAATGAAACACCATGTGGAATGTTTTAACATATTTAGGATTAAAGTCATTTAATTAACTTTGGAAGATCCAGGTTATTATTATTATTTTGCCAATGCTTATCAGAAGATTCTTAATCTTTTCCCAATTTTATTGGGAAGCATTCTGTTTGGCCATAGTAACATAGACATTTTTATTTGGCATGGCATTTAGGCCTTTCCACAAACCATAGAGCAGAGAGCTCATTCACAGTATTTATTACAGTGGCTTTTTAGAGCATTTTAACTTTGTTCCAATCCTTTCATCAGCACTTATCTGACTATGAAGAATCTTGGAAGTAATATAAGTCAAATATTAAGAAAATCAATATAAGTTTTAAGATATAACCGCAAGAAATATTGTAGAAGCAAGGAATAATATTTAAAGTATCACTTCAAGGATCATGAGATCAAGAGCTTGCCTAGGTCTGGTTAATTGGCATGTACCTGTTTTAAAGCCTGAACATTAACTTCAACATATAATAGATCTGAAATATTAGCTAGAAATAACTAGAGATAACAATAATATAAGTTGTATTTTTCATCCTTACTCTTAATTCTCACATTTAAGGAGTTTCTTAGGTCTGTCAGTAATATAAATATTCTGAAGGTTGGAGTCAAACAAAAAAACATCTTTTTGGATGCCATCTCACTGAGAGTTTAAAGTTTCTAGGAGTTATGGCATCTTCATGCAATTGTTCTTGTCTATTCTAGGAGACCAGCCTAAAATATACTTTATTTCTAGATATCTTGTGTTGTACTGACAAGACATGCACAATCCATCCACTTAGAAAAGGTATCAACTTCTATTGTAGAAATATTAGGGCAATAATACATTGGTGGATATTCTATGTAAATAACAGTCTTGAATAGGAAAAAAACTATTTCATTAATTTTTCTGACAATTGTCTAGATAAGTAAATATAATCTTAATCTTAGAGACCAGCATGATTGGCTGGTTTAGGTTTTTTATATGCTGTCTTTTTCTCAAATGATACTTCCAGACATTCTGTTTACCATAGGATCAACATATAGGTGTAATTGACCACTACAGTCAGTGAAGACAGAATTAGACAGGCAGTCAGTATAGATAGGTACATTGAGTCAGGTCAGGTCAAGGAGGTCAATTTTGAGTGAGTCTGGGAAGTTGGAGACTGTCCCCTGAGGGATCTTATCAAGAACCTGCCTCTGCTCTAACCTGTTGCCAAGGTAACCTGTCCCAGGAATTTGCCCTCCCTACAGTGAGCTATATGGTTGTTAATATGTCCAGGACTATTCTACACTGCTTTTCTAAATATGGATAAAATATTAGCTCATATCAGCATAGTAAAATCAGGAAAATAGCCTGAAATATTCTTAAATTAATCAGTTAAAATTCTTATAGTCAGTCCAGTACATATAAATCTTTTTCTCAGTTGTTTTAACTTTCTATATGATCTGTCTTTCTAGATAATGATATAAAGATCTATTTAGGAAAATATCTTTATCATTAAAACCTAGAATAGAAAGACATTGTTTTACCCAGAGATGATTGTTTTCTTCTTCTGAGGACGTCCAATGTGTGCTTCTTCTCTGTTGAAGCATCTTCTTTTCTTTTAAAACTTTTCCTGGTTATACTTTGGAACAATTTCTGAAAACTTTAGAATCAAAACAAGTTATCATACCTTGATAAGAAAAAATATCTTAATGAAAATATAGTTAAAGTACAGAATTATATCTGTTTATCATCTAATACAGTTTGTATACTAATATGAGATTACTTGATTGTTGTTTGACTCTTGAAAAAAATATTGTAGTAAAATATTGTATTTATCTCAAATATCTGCAATTAAAAGGCAGAGCATCAGATAAATGCATGCATAAGAAATGTATAAATTATGTGTTTTATATTGAAGAAAAAAATTAGATAAACATATATTAACTAAACAATTAGACACTTAGACAACTAGACTGCTCTGGAAGGGAACCCAGGGGCGCGCCTAGAGACGAGGCCCACAGGGGTTTCCCGCATGGCCTCTCCTAGGGCTGCTCTGAGGAGAGGGGAGATCTGCCCTCTCTGTGGAATGACCCATGTTGTCCAGCAGCCAGGGTTCCTATGCTCAGCTCTGAAGAGAAAGCTCCCTTCTCAGCCTGAGACCCAGACAGCATCCAAGGGGGACCCAGGCCCCCCACTCAGCCTCCCACTATGGTAATCACCTGAAACTGCTTGGAGTGGAGATGCCCCATGGGAGAGGAGACACCCTGCTGGGAGGGAAGACACCCCCTCTAAGGGAGTCACACCCCATCTAGGGGTGATGCTCCTCCTAAGGGAGAGACACCAGCTGACAGGGAAGCCAACCCCTAGGAGGGGAGATACCCATATGTGAGGGGAGATGCATGCCCCCACAAACCCAGACAACCACCTATGGAAGAGAAACACCCTGCTAGAAGGAGAGACACCCCCAGGACTGGACCCACCCCCTAGAAGTAAAGACACCCTGCTAGGAGAGCAGAGGCCCCCACTTTAAGGCAGACACCCCCATGGGATGGGGAGACACCCTGCTGGGAAGGGAGAAGCTCCTGCTGGAAGGGAAGCATCCTGGGCTTCTGGGGACTCTGCTTCTTCCTTCACCCTGCAAATGTTCCCACTGCTGTCCCTAGGTCTGGCTGTACTTTCTGTGGCATAAGGAGGAATGAAATCTCTATAGAGCAGAAATGGGAGTCCAGGAGCCATCTCCCTGCACCCCAGCCTGATCCCCACCAGGTCAGGCCTGCTGTGGCCAGAGGCCAGGCAGCCACAGTGAGCCCTTCTTCACTCCTGCGCCCAAGGGCAGAGGCCAGAAAAGGGCCACCACAGAGGCCTCTGGAAGTGATCTTTGACAAGGGTGACAGAAGCCCACTTTAGGATCAGGGGTATTAAGAAAAAGCAGTGAAATCGCAGTCTATGGTGGCCAGTCTAGGAGTTGGGAAACCTGAACTCCGACCAAGTCCCAGCAGATTCTGGAAGCTGAAGACTTCACCTGCCCCCTGCCTCGAGTGTCCCAAGAGACATACTTATCCCACAAGGGTGCCTAGGCCTGGCATCTCCTCTAGGCTGACCTGAGGAGGGAATCCCAGGGATCGCTAGAGACATGGTCCATGAGGGTCCCCAGTCTGGCATTTCCAAAGGCTCCTCTGAGGAGAGGAAACACGGGCATCCCTAGAGACATGGTCCACCAGGGTCCCCAGGCCTGACATCTCCCCCAGGCTGCTCTGAGGAAAGGGAACCCCACGTGTCCCTAGAGAATTGGCCAAGTATGTACCCAAGCCAGGATTCTTCCTCAGGCTCGTCTGAGGAGAGGAACCCGAGGCATCCGTAGAGATATAGCCAAGAGGGTCTCCAGGCCTGGCATCTCCCCCAGGCTGCTCTCCGAGGGTACCCCTGAGATACTCTTAGAGATGTGGCCTGAGAGGTTTTTCTGGCTTGTCATCTATTCTGGCTGCTCTGATGAGAGGTGGACTCTGCCCTCCTTGTGGGATGACCCACCTTGTCCAGTAGTCAGGGTTCCTCTGCTCAGCTCTGAGAAGAAAGCTCCCTACTCAGCCTGATGGCGACACAGTTTCTAAGGTGGCAACCAGTTCCCGTCCTCAGCCCCTCTGCCCGCAAAACTCACCTGAATCTTGGCTGGCAGTGGAGATGCCCCCTAAGAGGGGAGACACACTGCAGGGAGGAGAGATGCTCACCCCCATGACCCCAGATGCCACCCCCCCAGCAAAGAGAGACTGGGAGGGGAGACACCCCTGGGAGTGGAGCAAGCCCCTGGGATTGGAGACATCCCACTAGGAGGGGAGAAGCTCCAACCATAGGGGAGATGGTGGCACTGTGGTCTCTAGCTCTGAGGAGAGGGAGAATGTGCCCTTCTTATGGAATGACTCACCTTTCCAGCAGTCAGTATTCCTCTGCTCAGCTCTGAGAAGAAAGCTCCCTACTCAGACTGAGGGTGACACAGAACCCCATGTGTTCCTAGAGACATGGCCTTCCTGGGATGTGAAGACTTCCTGCAGAGAGGGAAGAAGCTACCACTTGGAGGGGAGCTGCCAGGGCTTCCTGGGGACTCTGCTTCTTCCTCCTCCTCAGGAGTTACAGGATTAAACCTACTCCCACTACAGTATCTAGTTCTGGTTCTGTTGTCTCTGGCACCAAGAGGAATGGACTCTCTAGAGAGAATAAAAAGGAGTCTGGGAGTCACTTCCCTGTGCTAAGGTCTGTAAACAAGTCAGGATGGCACCTGGTATATTGACAGAGAATTGTTAGAGTCTGTAAACAAGTCTGCATGGCGCCTGACAAAATGCCAGAGGGAGTGGTTTGTGAAGTAACAAAAGCGAGCCATTAAGTGTGGAGATTCCTGATTGGTTGACTGCTGTATCTAGTTTATGCTAATTAAGATAAGCTGTGCAAAATGTATAAATACCTCTGTTATCCTACAATAAACGGCTTCCATTCCTGCTGCATCAACGTACACAAGTTATTCGTCACCCCCCCCCCCCCGCCGTTATTCTGCTGCAACCGGCCTGCAGCATCCCTGCACCCCAGCCAATCCTCCACCAGATCAGGCCTGCTGAGGCCAGGGGCCAGACAGCCACATGGAGCCCTGCTTCACTCCTTGCCCAAGGACAGAGGCCAGTAATGGGCCACCACAGAGGCCTCTTGGAACTGGTTTTGACACAGCGTGACATAACCCAACTTTGTGGCATCAGAGGTTTGAAGAAAACCAGTGAAATCCTAGCCCATGGTGGCCACTCTCAAGGTTGGGAAAACCTGAACTCACCAAGCCTCAGTGGCTTCCTCCCCAGAGTGTCCCTAGAGATGTGGCTCACCAGGGATCCAGGCCTGGCGCCTCCCCCTGGCTGCTCTGAGGAAAGGGAAGCCAAAGTGTCCATAGAGATGTGAAGACTGTCCCCAGGCCAGACATCTCTCTGTGGCTACTCTGAGGAGAGGGAACCTTGGGATTCCCTAGAGATGTAGCCCACCAGGGTGGCCAGGCCTAGCGACTCCCCCAGATGGCTCTGATAAGAGGGAACCCCAGGTGTCCATAGAGACATCACTCACCATTGTCCCCAGGCCTAGCATCTCTTCTAGGCTGCTCTGAGAAGAGTACCCCCCGCATCGCTAGAGATGTGGTCAAGAAGGTCCCAGGTCTGGTGTCTCCTCAGGCTGCTCTGAGGAGAGTGAACCCCGGGGTGTACCTAGAGTCATGCCAAGAGTGTCCCCAGGCCTGGCATCTCCCCGAGGCGGTTCTGAGGAAAGGAAACCCGGCAGCCCTGGAGACTTGGCTCACCCGGGTCCCCAGGTCTTGCATCTCTCCCAGGCTGCTCAGGGAGGAAACCAAGGGGCACACCTAGAAATGAGGTCCACGAGGGATTCCCAGCTGGCAAGCCCTGAGGCTGCTCGGAGGAGAGGGGACCTCTGCCCTCCATGTGGAATGACCCATGTTGTCCAGTAGAAAGGGTTCCTCTGCTCAGCTCTGAGGAGAAAGCTCCCTCCTCAGCCTGAGGCCCAGACAGCACCCAAGGTGGCACCCAGGCCCCGCCCTCAGTCCCCCACTATGCTACTCACCTGAAGCTTGGCTGGGAATGGAGATGCCCCCTAGGAGGGGAGACACCCTACTGCTAGGGGAAACACCCCTCTAGGGGAGTCACAACACTCTAGGGGAGAGACACCTGCTGAGAGGGAAGCCAACCCCTGGGAGGGGAGATTCCCTGCTGGGAGGGGAGATGCTTGCCCCACCAACCCAGACAACCCCTAGGGAAGACAGATACTCGGCAAGGAGGGGAGACACTCCTGGGAGTGGAGCCACCCCCTAGATGTGGAGACCCTGCTGGGAGGGGAAATGCCCTGCTGGGAGGGCAGAGGCCCCCAAACTAGGGGAGACAATTCCCTGGGATGGGGAGACACCCTGCTGGGAGGGGAGAAACTCCTGCTGGAAGGGGAGCATCCTAGGCTTCCTGGGGACTCTGCCCCCTGCCTTGAGTGTCCCAATAGACATACATAGCCCACCAGGGTGCCTAGGCCTTGAGTCTCCCCTAGGCTGACCTGAGGAGGGAACCCCGGGTATAGCTAGATACCCTCCACCCCAGGAGTGTTCCCTAGGCTGACACTAGGTCTGGCTGTGCTGTCTGTGGCATGAGGAGGAGTGAAATCTCTAGAGAGCAGAAAAGGGAGTTCAGGAGCCACCTTCTTACACCCCAGCCTGTCCCCCACCAGGTAAGGCCTGCTGCGGCCAGGGCCAGGCATCCACAGTGAGCCCTTCTTCACTCCTGCACTCAAGGGCAGAGGCCAGAAAGGGGCCACCACAGAGGCCTCTGGAAGTGGTCTTTGACACAGGTGACAGAAGCCCATTTTAGGAAAAGGAGTATGAAGAAAAGCAGTGAAATCCCAGCCCATGGTGGCCAGTCTAGGAGTTAGGAAACCTGAACTCAGACCAAGCCCCAGCAGCTTCTGGGAGCTGCAGGCTGTCCCTGCCCCCTGCCTCGAGTGTCCCAAGAGACATACTTAGCACACCAGGGTGCCTAGGCCTGGCATCTCCCCTAGGCTGATCTAAGGAGGGAACCCCGGGCATTGCTAGAGACATGGTCCATGAGGATCCCCAGGCCAGATAACTCCCTGAGGCTGCTCTGAGGAAAGGGAACCCCATGTATCCCTAGACACATGGCTAAGAGTGTCCCCAAACCAGGAATCTTCCTTGGGTTGGTCTGAGGAGAGGAACCCCAGGCATCTGTAGATTTGTAGCCAAGAGGGTCTCCAGGCCTGGCATATCCCCCAGGCTACTCTCCGTGGGTACCCCCAGGATCCCCTAGAGATGTGGTCCATGAGGGTTTTCTGGCTTGTCATCTTTTCTGGCTGCTCTGATGAGAGGGGAACTCTGCCCTCCTTGTGGAATGACCCACCTTGTCCTGCAGTAAGGGTTCCTCTGCTCACCTCTGAGAAGAAAGCTCCCTACTCACAATGAGGGTGACACAGTTTCCAAGATGGCAACCAGTTCCCACCCTCAGCCCCTCTGCCCGCAAAACTCACCTGAATCTTGGCTGGGAGTGGAGATGCCCCCTAAGAGGGGAGACACACTGCTGGGAGGAGAGATGCCCACCCCCTTTACCCCATATGCCCCCCAGAAAAGAGAGACACTTTATTCAGAGTGGGACACCCCTGGGAGTGGAGCAAGCCCCTGGGATTGAAGACACCCTGCTAGGAGGGGAGAAGCCACCACCATAGGGGAGATGCCTTCCTGGGATGGGAAGACACCCTGCAGAGAGGGGAAAAGCTCCCACTTGGAGGGGAGCTGCCAGGGCTTCCTGAGGACTCTGCTTCTTCCTCCACCTCAGGAGTTACTGGGTGAAACCTGTTCCCACTACAGTATCTAGCCTGGCTCTGTTGTCTCTGGCACCAAGAGGAGTGGAATCTCTAGAGAGAACAAAAGGGAGTCCAGGAACCACCTCCCTGCACCCCAGGCAGTCCTCCACCAGATCAGGCCTGCTGCGGTCAGGGGCCAGACAGGCACATGGAGCCCTGCTTCACTCCTGTGCCCAAGGGCAGAGGCCAGCAATGAGCCACCACAGAGGCCTCTTGGAAGTGAATTTTTGACACAGGATGACATAACCCAACTTTGTGGCATCAGAGGTTTGAAGAAAACCAGTGAAATCCTAGCGCATGGTGACCACTCTCAAGGTTGGGAAAACCTGAACTCACCAAGCCTCAGTGGCTTCCTGCCCAGAGTGTCCTTAGATATGTGGCTCACCGGGGACCCAGGCCTGGCACCTCCCCCTGGGTGCTCTGAGGAAAGGGAAGCCAAGGTGTCACAGAGATGTGAAGAGGGTCCCTAGGCCAGACATCGCCTCCTGGCTGTTCCGAGGAGAGGGAAGCTTGAAATTCCCTAGAGATGTAGCCCACCAAGGTGGCCAGGCCTGGCCTCTCCCCCCAGACTGCTCTGATGAGAGGGTACCCTGGGCATCCCTAGAGACGTCACTCACCATTGTCCCCAGGCCTGGCATCTCTTCTAGGCTTCTCTAAGAGTATCCCCGGCATCGCTAGTGACGTCAAGAGGGTCCCAGGCCTGGCATCTCCTCATGCTGCTCTGAGGGAACCCCGAGGCATACCTAGAGTCATTGCCAACAGTGTCCCCAGGCCTGGCTTTTCCCCCCGGCTGTATTGAGGAGAGGAACCCCCGCAGCTCTGGAGACTTGGCCCACAAGGGTCCCCAGGCCTGGCTTCTCTCAAAGGCTGCTCAGGGAGGGAACCCAGGGGCACACCTAGAGATGAGGTCCAGGAGGGTTTCACAGCCTGGCATGTTTTGGGGCAGCTCTGAGGAGAGGGGAGCTCTGTGCTCCCTGTGGAATGACCCACATTGTGCAGCAGTCAGGGTTCCTCTGCTCAGCTCTGAGGAGAAAGCTCCCTCCTCAGCCTGAGGGCCAAACCGCATCCAAGGTGGCACCCAGGCCCCGCCCACATCTCCCCACTATGCTACTCACCTGAAGCTTGGCTGGGAGTGGAGATGCCCGCTAGAGGGTAGAAAACGGGCTGCCAGGGATGATACCCCCTCCAGGGGAGTCAACCCCTCTAGGGGAGACACACCTGCTGAGCGGGATGCCAACCCTTGGGAGGGGAGATTCCCTACTGGAAGGGGAGATGCTTGCCCCCACCAACCCAGACAACCCCTAGGGAAGAGAGACACTCTTCTAAAAGGGGAGACACCCTGGGAGTGGAGCCACCCCCTAGAAGTGGAGACACCCTGCTGGGAAGGCAGAGGCCCCCCCTCTAGGGGAGACACTTGCTTTGGATGGGGAGACACCCTGCAGGGAGGGGAGAAGTTCCCTCTGTAGGGGAGCATCCTGGGCTTCCTGGGGACTCTGCTTCTTCCTTCACCCCAAGAGTGTTCCTCCTGCTCTCACTTGGTCTGGGTGTGCTGTCTGTGGCATGAGGAGGAGTGAAATCTCTAGAGAGCAGAAAAGGGAGTCCAGGAGCTTCCTTCTTGCACCACAGCCTGTCCCGCACCAGGTCAGGCTTACTGCAGCCAGGGGCCAAGCAGCCTCAGTGAGCCCTTCTTCACTCTTGTGCCCAAGGGCAGAGGCCAGATAGGGGCCACCACCGAGGTCTCTGGAAGTGATCTTTGACATAGAGTAACAGAAGCCCACTTTAGGATCAGGAGTGTGAAGAGAAGCAGTGAAATCCCAGCCCATTGTGGCCAGTCTAGGAGTTGGGAAATCTGAACTCTGACCAAGCCCCAGCAGCTTCTGGGAGCTGCAGGCTGCACCTGCCCCCTGCCATGAGTGTCCCAAGAGAATATATAGCCCACAAGTGTGCCTAGTCCTGGCGTCTCCATAGGCTGACCTGAGGGGGGAAACTTGGGCATCGTTAGAAACATGGTCAATGAAGGTCCCCAGCCTGACATTTCCAAAGGCTCCTCTGAGGAAAGGAACCCTGGCATCCCTAGAGACATGGCCCACCAGGGTCCCCAGGCCTGACGACTCCTCCAGGCTGCTCTGAGGTAAGGGAGCCCCACGTGTCCATAGAGACATGGCCGAGTAGGTCCCCAAGCCAGTATTCTTCCTCAGGCTGGTCTGAGGAGAAGAACCAGAGGCATCTGTAGAGATACAGCCAAGATGGTCTCCAGGCCTGGCATCTCCCCCAGGCTGCTCTCTGAGGGTACCCCCGGGATACTCACAGTGACGTGGCCCAAGAGGGTTTTCTGGCTTGTCATCTATTCTGGCTGCTCTGATGATATGGGGACTCTGCCCTCCTTGTGGAATGACCCACCTTGTCCAGCAGTCAGGGTTCCTCTGCTCAGCTCTGAGAAGAAAGCTCCCTACTCAGCCTGATGGCGACAGTTTCTAAGGTGGCAACCAATTCCCGTCCTCAGCCCCTCTGCCCACAAAACTCACCTGAATCTTGGCTGGCAGTGGAGATGCCCCCTAAGAGGGGAGACACACGCAAGGGAGGAGAGATGCTCACCCCCATGACCCCAGATGCTTTCAAGCAAAGAGAGACACTTGCTGGGATGAGAGAAACCCCTGGGAGTGGAGCAAGCCCCTGGGATTGGAGCCACCCTGCTAGGAGGGGAGAAGCTCCAACCATAGGGGAGATGGTGGCACTGTGGTCTCTAGCTCTGAGGAGAGGGAGAGTGTGCCCTTCTTGTGGAATGACTCACATTTCCAGCAGTCAGTATTCCTCTGCTCAGCTCTGAGAAGAAAGCTCCCTACTCAGACTGAGGGTGACACAGAACCCCATGTGTCCCTAGAGCCATGGCCTTCCTGGGATGTGAAGACTTCCTGCAGAGAGGGAAGAAGCTACCACTTGGAGGGGAGCTGCCAGAGCTTCCTGGGGACTCTGCTTCTTCCTCCACCTCAGGAGTTACAGAATTAAACCTGCTCCCACTACAGTATCTAGTTCTGGTTCTGTTGTCTCTGGCACCAAGAGGAGTGGAATCTCTAGAAAGAACAAAAGGGAGTCCAGGAGCCACCTCTCTGCACCCCAGGCAGTCCTCCACCAGATCAGGCCTGCTGAGGCCAGGGGCCAGACAGGCACATGGAGCCCTGCTTCATTCCTGTGCCCAAGGACAGAGGCCAGCAATGGGCCACCACAGAGGCCTCTTGGAAGTAAATTTTTGACACAGGGTGACATAACCCAACTTTGTGGCATCAGAGGTTTGAAGAAAACCAGTGAAATCCTAGCCCATGGTGGCCACTCTCAAGGTTGGGAAAACCTGAACTCATCAAGCCTCAGTGGCTTCCTCCCCAGAGTGTCCCTAGATATGTGGCTCACCAGGGACCCAGGCCTGGTGCCTCTGCCTGGCTGCTCTGAGGAAAGGGAAGCCGAGGTGGCCATAGAGATATGAAGATGGTCCCCAAGCCAAACATCTCCTCCTGGCTGCACCAAGGAGAGGGAACCTTGGGATTCCCTAGAGATGTAGCCCACCAAGGTGGCCAGGCCTGGCATCTCCCCCCAGACTGTTCTGATGAGAGGGAACCCTGGGCGTCCCTAGAGAGGTCACTCACCATTGTCCCCAGGCCTGGCATCTCTTTTAGTCTGCTCTGAGAAGACTACCCCCAGCATCACTAGAGACGTGTTAATAGGGTCCAGGCCTGGCATCTCCTCATGCTTCTCTGAGGAGAGAGAACCCAGGGTGTATCTAGAGTCATGGCGAAGAGTGTCCCCAGGCCTGGCATCTCCCACACGCTGTTCTGAGGAGAGGAACAACGGCAGCCCTGGAGACTTGGCCCACCAGGGTCCCCAGGCCTGGCTTCTCTCCCAGTCTGCTCAGGGAGGGAACACTAGGGCACACCTAGAGATGAGGTCCAGGAGGGTTTCCCAGCCTGGTGTGTCCTGAGGCTGCTCTGAGGAGAGGGGAGCTCTGCCCTCCCTGTGGAATGTTCCATGTTGTGCAGCAGTCAGGGTTCCTCTGCTCAGCTCTGAGGAGAAAGCTCCCTCCTCAGCCTGAGGGCCAAACCGCACCCAAGGCTCAGCCCCCCACTATGCTACTCACCTGGAGCTTGGCTGGGAGTGGAGATGCCCCCTAGGAGGGGAAACACCCTGCTGCTAGGGGAGACACCCCATTCTAGGGGAGAGACACCTGCTGAGAGGGAAGCCAATCCCTGGGAGGGGAGATTGCCTCCTGGGAGAGGACATGCTTGCCCCAACCAAACTAGACAGCCCCTAGGGAAGGGACACACTCAGCTAGGAGGGGAGATACCCCTGGAAGTTTAGCCACCCCCTAAAAGTGGAGACAACCTTCTGGGAGGGCAGAGGCCCCCACTCTAGGAGAGATACCTCCCTGGGATGGGGAGACACCCTGCAGGGAGGGGAGAAGCTCCAGCTGGGAAGGGACCATCCTGGGCTTCCTGGGGACTCTGCTTCTTCTTCCACTCAGGAGTGTTCCCACTGCTGTCACTATGTCTGGCTGTGCTGTCTGTGCCATGAGGAGGAGTAAAATCTCTAGAGAGCAGAAGAGGGAGTCCAGGAGCCACCTCCCTACACCCCAGCCTGTCCCCAACCAGGTCAGTCTTGCTGCAACCATAGGCCAGGCATCCACAGTGAGCCCTTCTTCACTCCTGTGCCCAAGAGCAGAGGCCAGAAAGGGGCCAGCACAGAGGCCTCTGGAAGTGGTCGTTGACACAGGGTGACAGAATCCCACTTTCAGATCAGGGGTGTGAAGAAAAGCAGTGAAATTTCAACTCATGGTGGCTGCCAGGGCTTCCTGGGGACTCTGCTTCTTCCTCCACCTCAGGAGTTACTGGATGAAACCTGTTCCCACTACAGTATCTAGGTCTGGCTTGGTTATCTCTAGCACCAAGAGGAGTAGAATCTCTAGAGAAAACAAAAGGGAGTCCAGGAGCCACCTCCCTGCACCCCAGGCAGTCCTCAACCAGATCAGGCCTGCTGAGGCCAGGGGCCAGACAGCCACATGCAGCGCCACTTCACTTCTGTGCCCAAGGAGAGAGGCCAGTAATGGGTCACCACAGAGGCCTCTTGGAAGTGTTCTTTGACACAGGGTGACATAACCCAACTTCGTGGCATCAGAGGTTTGAAGAAAACCAGTGAAATCCTAGCCCATGGTGGCCACTCTCAAGGTTGGGAAAACCTGAACTCACCAAGCCTCAGTGGCTTCCTGCCCAGAGTGTCCCTAGAGATGTGGCTCCCAGGAGACCCAGGCCTGGTGCCTACCCAAATCTGCTCTGAGGAAAGGGAACCTTGGTATTCCCTAGAGAAGTAGCCCAACAGGGTGGCCAGGCCTGGCGTCTCCCCCCCCCCCCCCCGGGGCTGCTCTCATGAGAGAGAAGCCCGGGCATCCCTAGAGACATCACTCGTTATTGTCCCCAGGCCTGGCATCTCTTCTAGGCTGCTCTGAAATGAGTATCCCCAGCATTGCTAGAGACATCATCAAGAGGGTCCCAGGCCTGGCATCTCCTCATGCTGCTCTGAGGGAACCCCAGGGCATAACTAGAGTCATGGCCAAGAGTGTCCCCAGGCCTGGCATCTCCCTGAGGCTGTTCTGAAGAGAGGAACCCCAGCAACCCTGTAGACTTGGCCCACCAGGATCCCCAGGCCTGGCATCTCTCCCAGGCTGCTCAGGGAGGGAACCCAGGGGCACACCTAGAGATGAGGTCCAAGAGGGTTTCCTAGCCTGGCGTGTCCTAGGGCTGCTCTGAGGAGAGGGGACCTCTGCCCTCCCTGTGGAATGACCCAAGTTTTCCAGCAGTCAGGGTGCCTTTTCTCAGTTCTGAAGAGAAAACTCCTTCCTCAGCCTAAGGGCCAAACAGTATCCAAGGTGGCACCCAGGCCCTGCCTTCAGCCTCCCACTATGCTACTCACCAGAAGCTTGGCTGGGAGTGGAGATGCCCCCTAGGAGGGAGATACCCTGCTGCTAGGGGAGACACCCCATCTAGTGGAGTCACCCCCCTCTAGGGGAGAGACACCTGCTGAGAAGGAAGCCAAACCCTGGGAGGGAAGTTTCCCTTCTGGGAGGGGAGATGCTTGCCCCCACCAACCCTAAGACTGGAGACACCCTGCTAGGAGGGAAGAAGCCCACACCCTAGGGGAGATGCCTTCCTGGGATGGGAAGACATCCTGCAGAGAGGGGAAAAGCTCCCACTTGGAGGGGAGCTGCCTGGGGACTCAGCTTCTTCCTCCACCTCAGGAGTTACTGAATGAAACCTGTTCCCACTAGAGTATCTAGGTCTGGTTCTGTTGTCGCTAGCACCAAGAGGAGTGGAATCTCTAGAGAGAACAAAAGGGAGTCCAGGAGCCACCTCCCTGCACCCTAGCGAAGAGGCATACTCTGCTAGGAGGGGAGACACCCATGGGAATGGAGCCAGCCCCTAGAAGGGGAGACACCCCACTGGGAGGGAGACACCCTGCTAGGAGGGCAGAGGCCCCCACTCTAGAGGAGACACCTCCCTGGGATGGGGAGACACCCTGCAGGGAGAGGAGAAGCTCCCTCTGAGAGGGGAGCATCCTGGGCTTCCTGAAGACTCTGTTTCTTCCTCCACCCAGGAGTGTTCCCACTGCTATCACTAGGTCTGTGCTGTCTGTGGCATAAGGAGGAGTGATATCTCTAGAGAGCAGAAAAGGGAGTCCAGGAGCCACCTCCCTGCACCCCAGCCTGTCCCTACCAGGTCAGCCCTGCTGCAGCCAGGGGCCAGGCAGCCACATTGATCCCTTCTTTACTCCTGTGCCCAAGGGCAGAGGCCAGAAAGGGGCCACCACAGAGGCCTCTGGAAGTGGTCTTTGAAACAGGGTGACAGAATCCCACTTTAGTATCAGGGGTGTGAAGAAAAGGAGTGAAATCTCAGCTCATGGTGGCCAGTCTAGGAGTTGGGAAACCTGAACTCTGACCAAGCCCCAGCAGTTCCTGTGAGCTGTAGACTGCACCTGCCCCCTGGCTTGAGTGTCCCAAGAGAAGTACATAGCCCACCAGGGTGCCAGGGCCTGGCATCTCCCCTAGGCTGACCTGAGGAGGGAACCCCAGGCATTGCTAGAGACATGGTCCATGAGGGTCCCCAGCCTGACATTTCTGAAGGCTCCTCTGAGGAGAGGAAACCCGGGCATCCCAAGAGACATGGCCCACCAGGGTCCCCAGGCCTGACATCTCCCCCAGACTGCTCTGAGGAAAGGGAACCCCACGTGTCCCTAGAGACATGGCCGAGAGGGTCCCCAAGCCAGGAATCTTCCTCAGGCTGGTCTGAGGAGAGGAAACCCAGGCATCCATAGAGATATAGCCAAGAAGGTCTCCAGGCCTGGCATCTCCCCCTGGCTGCTGTACATGGATACCCCCAGGATGCCCTTAGAGATGTGGCCCAAGAGGGTTTTCTGGCTTGTCATCTTTTCTGTCTGCTCTGATGAGAGGCAGACTCTGCCCTCCTTGTGGAATGACCCACCTTGTCCAGCAGTCAGGGTTTCTCTGCTCAGCTCTGAGGAGAAAGCTCCCTCCTCAGCCTGAGGGCCAAAAAGCATCCAAGGTGGCACCCAGGTTATGCCCACTGCCCCCCACTATGCTACTCACCTGAAGCTTGGCTGGGAGTGGAGATGCCCTCTAGGAGGGGAGACACCCTGCTGCTAGGGGAGACACCCCCTGTAGGGGAGTCACCACCCTCTGGGGGAGAGACACCTGCTGAGAGAGAAGCCAACCCCTGGGAGGGAAATTCCCTGCTGGAAATGGAGATGCTTGCCCCCACCAACCCAGACAACCCCCAGGGAAGAGGAACACTCTGCTAGGAGGGGAGACACCCCTAGAAGTGGAGACACCCTGCTGGGAGGGCAGAGGTCCCCACTGTAGGGGAGACACTTCCTTGGGATGGGAGACATCCTGTTGGGAGGGGAGAAGCTCCCTCTGGGAGGGGAGCATTTGGGGCTTTGCTTCTTCCTTCACCCCAGAAATGTTCCCACTGCTGTCACTAGGTTTGGGTGTGCTGTCTGTGGTATGAAGAGAAGTGAAATTTCTATAGAGCAGAAAAGGGAGTCCAGGAGCCTCCTCCCTGCACCCCAGCCTGTCCTCCACCAGGTCAGGCCTACTGTGGCCAGGGGCCAAGCAGCCACAGTGAGCCCTTCTTCACTGCTGTACCCAAGGGCAGAGGCCAGAAAGGGGCCACCACAGAGGCCTCTGGAAGTGGTCTTTGACACAGGGTGGCAGAAGTCCACTTTAGGATCAGGGGTGTGAAGAAATGCAATGAAACCCCAGCTCATTGTAGCCAGTCTAGGAGTTGGGATACCTGAACTCTGACCAAGCCCCAGCAGCTCCTGGGAGCTGCAGGCTATACCTGCCCCCTGCCTTGAGTGTCCCAAGAGACATACTTATCCCACCAGGGTGCCTAGGCCTGGCGTCTCCATAGGCTGACCTGAGGAGGGAACCCCGGGCATCACTAGAGATGTGGTCCATGAGAGTCCCAAAAGTGGCATTTCAAAAGGCTCCTTGAGGAGAGGAAACCTGGGCATCCCTAGAGACATGGCCCAACAGGGTCTGCAAGCCTGACATCTCCCCCAGGCTGCTCTGAGGAAAGGGAACCCCACGTGTCCCTAGAAACATGGCTGAGAGCATCCCCAAGCCAGGCATCTTCCTCAGGCTGGTCTGAGGAGAGGAACCCTAGGCATCCACAGAGATGTAGCCAAGAAGGTCTCCAGGCCTGGCATCTCCCCCAGGATGTTCTCTGTGGGTACCCCCAGGATGCAGTTAGAGACGTGGCCTGTGGGGGTTTTCTGGCTTGTCATCTTTTCTGTCTGCTCGGATGAGAGGGGAACTCTGCCCTCCTTGTGGAATGACCCACCTTGTCCTGCAGTAAGGGTTCCTCTGCTCACCTCTGAGAAGAAAGCTCCCTACTCAGGCTGAGGGTGACACAGTTTCCAATATGGCAACCAGTTCCCACCCTCAGCCCCTCTGCCTGCAAAAGTCACCTGAATCTTGGCTGGGAGTGGAGATGCCCCCTAAGAGGGGAGACAGACTGATGGGAGGAGAGATGCCTACCCCCATTACCCCAGATGCCCCCGCCCCAGCAAAGAGAGACACTTTGTTGGGAGTGGGACACCCCTGGGAGTGGAGCAAGCCCCTGGAATTGAAGACACCCTGCTAGGAAGGGAAGCCATGACCATAGTGGATATGCCTTCCTGGGATGGGAAGACACCCTGCAGAGAGGGGAAGAGCTCCCACTTGGAGGGGAGCTGCCAGGGCTTCCTGGGGATTCTGCTTCTTCCTCCACCTCAGGAGTTACTGGATGAAACTTGTTCCCATTATAGTAGCTAGGTCTGGCTCTGTTGTCTCTAGCACCAAGAGGAGTGGAATCTCTAGAGAGAACAAAAGGGAGTCCAGGAGCCACCTCCCTGCACCCCAGCCAGTCCTCCATCAGATCAGGCCTGCTGAGGCCAGGGGCCAGACAGCCACATGAAGCCCCACTTCACTCCTGTGCCAAAGGAGAAAGGCCAGTAATGGGCCACCACAGAGGCCTCTTGGAAGTGTTCTTTGACACAGGGTGACATAACCCAACTTTGTGGCATCAGAGGTTTGAAGAAAACCAGTGAAATCCTAGCCCATGGTGGCCACTCTCAAGATTGGGAAAACCTGAACTCACCAAGCCTCAGTGGCTTCCTGCCCAGAGTGTCCCTAGATATGTGGCTCACCGGGGACCCAGGCCTGGCACCTCCCCCTGGCTGCTCTGAGGAAAGGGAAGCTAAGGTGTCCACAGAGATGTGAAGAGGGTCCCCAGGCCAGACATCTCCTCCTGGCTGCTCCAAGGAGAGGGAACCTTGGGATTCCCTAGAGATGTAGCCCACCAAGGTGGCCAGGCCTGGCCTCTCCCCCCAGACTGCTCTGATCAGAGGGTACCTCGGGCGTCCCTAGAGACATCACTCACCACTGTCCCCAGGCCTGGCATCTTCTCTAGGCTTCTCTAAGAGTATCCCCAGCATCGCTAGTGACGATGTCAAGAGGGTCCCTGGCCTGGCGTCTCCTCATGCTGCTCTGAGGGAACCCCGAGGCATACCTAGAGTCATTGCCAACAGTGTCCCCAGGCCTGGCTTTTCCCCCCGGCTGTATTGAGGAGAGGAACCCCCGCAGCTCTGGAGACTTGGCCCACCAGGGTCCCCAGCCCCGGCATCTCTCGAAGGCTGCTCAGGGAGGGAACCCAGGGGCACACCTAGAGATGAGGTCCAGGAGGGTTTCCCAGCCTGGCGTGTCCTGGGGCAACTCTGAGGAGAGGGGAGCTCTGTGCTCCCTGTGGAATGACCCATGTTGTGCAGCAGTCAGGGTTCCTCTGTTCAACTCTGAGGAGAAAGCTCCCTCCTCAGCCTGAGGGCCAAACCGCATCCAAGGTGGCACCCAGGCCCCGCCCACATCCCCCCACTATGCTACTCACCTGGAGCTTGGCTGGGGGTGGAGATGCTCCCTAGAGGGTAGAAAACGGGCTGCCAGGGATGATACCCCCTCCAGGGGAGTCACCCCCTCTAAGGGAGACACACCTGCTGAGCGGGAAGACAACCCTTGGGAGGAGAGATTACCTGCTGGGAGGGGAGATGCTTGCCCCCACCAACCCAGACACCCCCTAGGGAAGAGAGACACTCTGCTAAAAGGGGAGACACCACTGGGAGTGGAGCTACGCCCTAGAAGTGGAGACACCCTGCTGGGAAGGCAGAGGCCCCCCCTCTAGGGGAGACACTTGCTTTGGATGGGGAGACACCCTGCAGGGAGGGGAGAAGTTCCCTCTGTAGGGGAGCATCCTGGGCTTCCTGGGGACTCTGCTTCTTCCTTCACCCTAGGAGTGTTGCTCCTGCTCTCACTTGGTCTAGGTGTGCTGTCTGTGGCATGAGGAGGGGTGAAATCTCTAGAGAGCAGAAAAGGGAGTCCGGGAGCTTCCTTCTTGCACCACAGCCTGTCCCCAATCAGGTCAGGCTTACTGCGGCCAGGGGCCAGGCATCCTCAGTGAGCCCTTCTTCACTCCTGTGCCCAAGGGCAGAGGCTAGATAGGGGCCACCACAGAGGTCTCTGGAAGTGGTCTCTGACATAGGGTGACAGAAGCCCACTTTAGGATCAGGGGTGTGAAGAAAAGCAGTGAAATGCCAGCCCATGGTGGCCAGTCTAGGAGTTGGGAAATATGAACTCTGACCAAGCCCCAGCAGCTTCTGGGAGCTGCAGGCTGCACCTGCCCCCTGCCATGAGTGTCCCAAGAGACGTATATGGCCCACAAGTGTGCCTAGGCCTGGTGTCTCCATAGGCTGACCTGAGGGGGGAAACTCAGGTATCATTAGAGACGGTCCATGAGGGTTCCCAGCCTGGCATTTCCAAAGGCTCCTCTGAGGAGAGGAACCCTGGCATCCCTAGAGACATGGCCCACCAGGGTCCCCAGGCCTGACGACTCCCCCAGGCTGCTCTGAGGTCAGGGAGCCCCACGTGTCCCTAGAGACATGGCCGAGTAGGTACCCAAGCCAGGATTCTTCCTCAGGCTGGTCTGAGGAGAGGAACCAGAGGCATCTGTAGAGATACAGCCAAGATGGTCTCCTGGCCTGGCATCTCTTCTAGGCTGCTCTGAGAAGACTACACCAGTCATCGCTAGAGACGTGGTCATAGTGTCCAGGCCTGGTGTCTCCTCATGCTGCTCTGAGGAGAGGGAACACTGGTGCGTACCTAGAGTCAGGGCCAAGAGTGTCCCCAGGGCTGGCATCTCCCCCATGCTGTTCTGAGGAGAGGAACAATGGCAGCCCTGGAGACTTGGCCCACCAGGGTCCCCAGGCCTGGCTTCTCACCCAGGCTGCTCAGCTAGAGAACCCAGGGGCACACCTAGAGATGAGGTCCAGGAGGGTTTCCCAGCCTGGTGTGTCCCAGGGCTGCTCTGAGGGGAGGAGAGCTCTCCCCTCCCTGTGGAATGACCCAATTGGTAAAGCAGTCAGGGTGCCTCTGCTCAGCTCTGGGGAGAAAGCTCCCTCCTCAGCCTGAGGGCCAAACCGCATCCAAGGTGGCACCCAGGCCCCGCCCTCAGCCCCCCACTATGCTACTCACCTGGAGCTTGGCTGGGAGTGAAGATGACCCCTAAGAGGGGGACACCTGCTGCTAGGGGACACACCCCATTCTAGGGGAGAGACACCTGCTGAGAGGGAAGCCAATCCCTGGGAGGGGAGATTCCCTCCTGGGAGGGGATATGCTTGCCCCAACCAACCTAGACAGCCCCTAGGGAAGGGACACACTCAGCTAGGAGGGGAGATACCCCTGGAAGTTTAGCCACCCCCTAAAAGTGGAGACAACCTTCTGGGAGGGGAGAAACCCTGCTGGGAGGGCAGAGGCCCCACTCTAGGGGAGACACCTCCCTGGGATGGGTAGACACCCTGCAGGGAGGGGAGAAGCTCCTGCTGGGATGGGAGCATCCTGGGCTTCCTGGGGACTGTGCTTCTTCCTCCACCCCAGAAGTATTCCCACTGCTGTCACTAGGTCTGGCTGTGCTGTCTGTGGCATGAGGAGGAGTGAAATCTCTAGAGAGCAGAAAAGGGAGTCCAGGAGCCACCTCCCTGCACCCCAGCCTGTTCCCCACCAGGTCTGGCCTGCTGCGGCTAGGAGCCGGGCAACCACAGTGAACCCTTTTTCCTCCTGTGCCCAAGGGCAGAGGCCAGAAAAGGGCCACCACAGAGGCCTCTGGAAGTGATCTTTGACACAGGGTTACAGAAGCCCACTTTAGGAGCAGGGGTGTGAAGAACAACAGTGAAATATCAGCCTATGGTTGCCAGTGGAGGAGTTAGGAAACTTGAACTCCTACCAAGCCACAGCAGCTTCTGGGAGCTGCAGGCTGCACATGCCCCCTGCCTCAAGTGTCCCAAGTGATGTACATAGCCCACCAGGGTGCCTAGGCCTGGTATCTCCCCTAGGATGACTTGAGGAGGGAAGCCCAGGCATCACTAGGGATGTGGTCCATGAGGGTCCCCAGGCTGGCATTTCCAAAGGCTCCTCTGAGGAGAGGAAACACGGGTATCCCTAGAGACTTGGCCCACCAGGGTCCCCAGGCCTGACGTCTCCCCCAGGCTGCTCTGAGGTAAGGGAACCACCCATGTCCCTAGAGACATGGCCAAGAGGTTCCCCAAGTCAGGCATCTTCCTCAGGGAGGTCTGAGGAGAGGAAACAGAGGCATCTGTAGACATATAGACAAGAGAGTCTCCAGGCCTGGCATCCCCCTTAGGCCGCTCTCCGAGGGTACACCTGCAATACTCTTAGAAACATGGCCCGAGAGGGTTTTCTGGCTTGTTATCTATCCTGGCTTCTCTGATAAGAGAGGTACTCTGCCCTCTTTGTGGAATGACCCACCTTGTACAGCAGTCAGCTCTGAGAAGAAAGCTGCCTACTCAGCCTGAGGGTGACACAGAATCCAAGATGGCAACCAGTTCCCGTCCTCAGCCCCTCTGCCCGCAAAACTCACCCGAATCTTAGCTTGGAGTGGAGATGCCACCTAAGAGGGGAGACACGCTGTTTGGAGGAAAGATGACCACCCGCATATCCCAGATGCCTCGCCCAGCAAAGAGAGATACTTTGCTGGGAGGGGAGATACCCCTGGGAGTGGAGCCAGCCCCTGGGATTGGAGACACTCTGCTAGGAGGGGAGAAGCCCCCACAATAGGGGAGATGCCTTCCTGGGATGTGAAGGCATCTTGCAGAGAGGAGAAAAGCTCCCACTTGGAGGGGAACTGCCTGGGTTTCCTGGGACTCTGCTTCTTCCTCCACCTCAGGAGTTACTGGATGAAACTTGTTCCCACTACAGTATCTAGGTCTGGCTCTGTTGTCTCTAGCACCAAGAGGAGTAGAATCTCTAGAGAGAGAAAAAAAGGGGGGAGTCCAGGAGCTCCCTGCACCCCAGCAACACCACCAGATCAGGCCTGCTGCAGCCAGGGGCCAGGCAGCCATATGAGTACTGCTTCAGCCCTTTGCCCAAGGGCAGAGGCAAGCAATGGGCCACCACAGAGGCCATTTGGAAGTGGTCTTTGACACAGGGTGACATAACCCAAATTTTTGGCATCAGAAGTTTGAAGAAAAGTAGTGAAATCCTAGCCCATGTTGGCCACGCTCAAAGTTCGGAAATCCTGAACTCACCAAGCCTCAGCAGCTTCCTGCTCAGAGTGTCCATAAATATGTGGCTCACCAGGGACCCAGGCCTGGCACCTCCCCCTGGCTGCTCTGAGGAAAGGGAAGCCAATGTGGCCATAGAGATGTGAAGAGAGTCTCCATGCCAGACATCTCCTCCTGGCTGCTCCAAGGAGAGGGAACCTTGGGATTCCCTAGAGATGTAGCCCACAAGGGTGGCCAAGCCTGGCATCTCCCCCCATACTGCTCTGATGAGAGGGAACCCCGGGAATTCCTAGAGTTGTCACTCACCATTGTCCCCAGGCCTGGCATCTCTTCTAGGCTGCTCTGAGAAGAGTATCCCCGGCATCACTAGAGATGTGGTCACAAGAGTCCCAGGCCTGGTGTCTCCTCGTGCTGCTCTGAGAGGGAACCCTGGGGTGTACTTAGAGTCATGGCCAGGAATGTCCCCAGGATGTTCTGAGGAGAGAAGCAATGGCAACCCTGGAGACTTGGCCAACCAGGGTCCCCAGGCCTGGTATCACTCCAAGGCTGCTCAAGGAGGGAAACCAGGGGCACACCTAGAGATGAGGTCCATGAGGGTTTCCAAGCTTGGCGTGTCCTGGGGCTGCTCTGAGGAGAGGGTAGCTCTGCCCTCCCTGTGGAATGACCCAGGTTATCCAGCAGTCAGGGTCCCTGTGCTCAGCTCTGAGGAGAAACCTCTGTCCACAGCCTGAGGGCCAGACAGCATCTAAGGTGGCACCCAGGCCCCACCCTCAGCCCCCCACTATGCTACTCGTACCTGAAGTTTGGCTGGGAGTGGAGATGCCCCTAGAGGGGAGACACCTGGCTGCTAGGGAAGACACCCCTCTAGGGAACTCACCACCCTCTAGGGTAGAGACACCTGCTGAGAGGGAAGCCAACCCCTAGGAGGGGAGATTCCCTGCTGGGAGGGGAGATGCTTGCCCCCACCATCCCAGAGAACCCCTAGGGAAGAGATACACTCTGCTAGGAGGGGAGACACTCCTGGGAGTGGAGCCAGCCCCTAGAAGTGGAGCCACCCTGCTGGGAGGGAGACATCCTGCTGGGAGGGCAGAGGCTCCCACTCTAAGGAAAACCTCCCTGGGATGGGGAGACACCCAACTGGGAGGGGAGAGGAGAATGCTGCTGGGAGGAGAGATGCCCTCCCCAAGGAAATAGAGACACTTTGCTGGGAGGAAAGACCCGTGGGATTGGAGCCAGCCCGGGGGATTGGAAACACCCTGTTAGGAGGAGAGAAGCCCCCACATAGGGGAGATATTTTCCTGGGATGTGAAGACATCCTGCAGAGAGGGGGAAAAGCTCCCACTTGGAGGGGAGCTTCCTGGGCTTCCTTGGGACACTGCTTCTTCCTCCACCTCAGGAGTTACTGGGTGAAACCTGTTTCTACTACAGTATCTAGGTCTGGCTCTGTTGTCTCTAGCACCAAGAGGAGTGGAATCTCTAGAGAGAACAAAAGGGAGTCCAGGAGCCACCTCAGTGCACCCGAGCCAGTTTTCCTCCAGATCAGGCGTGCAGTGGCCAGGGGCTAGGTAGCCACATGGAGCCCTACTTCACTCCTGTGCCCAATGGAAGAGGCCAGCAATGGGCTACCACAGAGGTCTCTTGTCTGTGGTCTTTGACCCAGAGTGACATAACCCAAATTTGTGGCATCAGAGGTTTGAAGAAAACCAGTGAAATCCTAGCCCATGGTGGCCACTCTCAAGGTTGGGAAAACCTGAACTTACCAAGCCTCAGCGGCTTCCTACCCAAAATGTCTCTAAAGATGTGGCTCTCCGGGGACCCAGGCCTGGCACCTCCCCCTGGCTGCTCTGAGGAAAGGGAAGCCGAGGTGTCCATAGAGATGTGAAGAGTGTCCCCAGGCCAGACATCTCCTCCTGGTTGCATTGAGGAGAGGGAACCTTGGGATTCCCTAGAGATGTAGCCCACCAGGGTGGCCAGGCCTGGCGTCTCCTCCCAGACTGCTCTGATGAGAGGGAACACCGGGCATCCCTAGAGAGGTCACTCACCATTGTCCCCAGGCCTGGCATCTCTTCTAGGCTGCTCTGAGAAGAGTATCCCCGGCATCACTAGAGAAGTCATCAAGAGGGTCCCAGGCCTGGTGTCTCCTCATGCTGCTCTGAGAGGGAACCCAGGGCGTACCTACAGTCATGACCAAGAGTGTCTCCAGGTCTGGCATCTCCCACAGGCTGTTCTGAGGAAAGGTACCCTGGCAGCCCTGGAGACTTGGCCTCCCAGGGTCCACAGGCCTGGCATCTCTCAAAGGCTGCTCAGGGAGGGAACCTAGGGGCATAGGTAGAGATGAGGTTCATGAGGGTTTCCCAGCCTGGAGTCTTCTTGGGCAGCTCTGAGGAGAGGGGAGCTCTGCCCTCCCTGTGGAATAACCCACATTGTCCAGCAGTCAGGAATCCTCTGCTCAGCTCTGAGGAGAAAGCTCCCTTTTCAGCCTGAGGGGCAACAGCATCCTAGGTGGCACCCAGGCCCCACCCTCAGCCCCCCACTATGCTACTCACCTGAAGCTTGGCTGGGGGTGGAGAAGCCCCCTAGGAGGGGAGACACCTGGCTTCTAGGGGAGACACCCCTCTAGGGGAGTCACACGACTCTAGGGGAGAGACACCTGCTGAGAGGGAAGCCAACCCCTGGGAGGGGGATTCCCTGCTGGGAGGGCAGAGGCCCCCACTCTAGGGGAGACACCTCCCTGGGATGGGGATATACCTTGCTGGGAGGGGAGAAGCTCCTGCTGGGTGGGAAGAATCCTGGTCTTCCTGGGGACTCTGCTTCTTCCTCCACCCCAGGAGTGTTCCCACTGCTGTCACTAGGTCTGGCTGTACTGTCTGTGGCATGAGGAGGAGTGAAATCTCTAGAGAGCAGAAAAGGAAGTCCAGGAGCCATCTCCCTGCACCCCAGCCTGTCCTCCACCAGGTCAAGCCTGCTGTGGCCAGGGACCAGGCAGACACAGTGAGCCCTTCTTCACTCCTTTGCCCAAGGGCAGAGGCCAGAAAGGGGCCACTACAGAGGCCTCTGGATGTGGTCTTTGACACAGGGCAACAGAAGCCTACTTTAGGATCAAGGGTGTGAAGAAAAGCAGTGAAATCCCATACCATGGTGGCCAGTCTAGGAGTTGGGAAACCTGAACTCAGATTAAGCCCCAACAGCTTCTGGGAGCTGCAGGCTGCACCAGCCCCATGTCTCCAGTGTCCCAAGAGAAGTACATAGCCCACCAGGGTGCCTAGGCCTGGTGTCTCCATTAGGCTGATCTGAGGAGGGAACCCCAGGCATCGCTAGAGACGTGGTCCATGAGGGTCCCCAGCCTGGCAATTCTGAAGGCTCCTCTGAGGAGAGGAAACCGGGCATCCCTAGAGATGTAGCCCACCAGGATCCCCAGGCCTGACGTCTCCCCCAGGCTGCTCTGAGGAAAGGGAACCCCATGTGTCCCTAGACACATGGCCTAGAGGGTCCCCAAGCCAGGCATCTTCCTCAGCCTGGTCTGAGGAGAGGAACCCCAGACATCTGTATTGATGTAGTTAAGAGGGTTTCCAGGCTTGGCATCTCCTCCAGGCTGCTCTCCTGGATACCCCCAGGATGCCCTTACAGACGTGGCCTGGGAGGGTTTTCTGGATTATCATCTTTTCTGGTTGCTCTGAGGAGAGGGGGACTCTGTCCTCCTTGTGGAATGACCCACCTTGTCCAGCAGTCAGGGTTCCTCTGCTCAGCTCTGAGAAGAAAGCTCCCTACTCAGCCTGAGGGCGACACAGATTCCAAGATGGCAACCAGTTCCCGCCCTCAGCCCCTCTGTCCAAAAAACTCACCTGAATCTTGGCTGGCAGTGGAGATGCCCCCTAAGATGGGAGACATGCTGCTGGGAGGAGAGATGCCCACTCCATTACCCCAGATGCACCCCCAGCAATGGGAGACACTTTGCTGGGAGAGGAGACAACTCTGGGAGTGGAGCAAACCCCTAGGATCGGAGACACTCTGCTAGGAGGGGAAGAGCCCCACCATAGGGGAGATGCCTTCCTGGGATGTGAAGACATCCTGCAGAGAGGGGGAAAGCTCCCAGTTGGAGGGGAGCTGCCTGGGCTTCCTGGGGACTCTGCTTCTTCCTCCACCTCAGGAGTTACTGGATTAAACTTGCTTCCACTACAGTATCTAGGTCTGGCTTGGTTGTCTCTAGCACCAAGAGGAGTGGAATCTCTAGAGAGAACAAAAGGGAGTCCAGGAGCCACCTCCCTGCACCCCAGCCAGTCCTCCACCAGATCAGGCCTGCTGAGGCCAGGGGCCAGGCAGCCTCATGGAGCCCTGCTTCACTCCTGTGCCCAAGGGCAGAGGCCAGCAATGGGCCACCACAGAGACCTCTGGGAAGTGTTCTTTGACACAGGGTGACATAACCCAACTTTGTGTAATCAGAGGTTTGAAGAAAAGCAGTGAAATCCTAGCCCATGGTGGCCACTCTCAAGGTTGGGAAAACCTGAACTCACCAAGCCTCAGTGGCTTCCTGCCCAGAGTCTTCCTAGAGATGTGGCTCACTGGAGACCCAGGCCTGGTGCTTCCCCCTGGCAGCTCTGAGGAAAGGTAAGCCGAGGCATCCATAGAGATGTGAAGAGTGTCCCCAGGCCAGACATCTCCTCCTGGCTGCTCTGAGGAGAGGGAAACTTGGGATTCAGTAGAGATGTAGCCCACCAGGTGGCCAGGCCTGGCCTCTCCCCCCAGACTACTCTGATAAGAGGTAATCCCTGGCATCCCTAGAGAAGTCACTCACCATTGTCCCCAGGCCTGGCATCTCTTCTAGACCATTCTGAGAAGAGTACACCCAGCATCGCTAGAGATGTCATAAAGAGGGTCCCATATGTGGCATCTCCTAATGCTGCTCTGAGGAGAGGAAAGCTCTGCCCTCCTTGTGGAATGGCCCACCTTGTCCAGCAGTCAGGGTTCCTCTGATCAGCTCTGAGGAGAAAGCTCCCTCCTAAACTTGATGGCCAGACAGCATCCAAGGTGGCACCTAGGCCCCGCCCTAAGCCCCCCACTATGCTACTCACCTGAAGCTTGGCTGGGGGTGGAGATGCCCCCTAGGAGGGGAGACACCCTGCTGCTAGGGCAGACACCCCCTCGGAGTCACCCCACTCTAGGGGCGATGCTTCTCCTAGGTAGAGACACCTGCTGAGAGAGAAGCCAACCCCAGGGAGGGGAGATACCCTGATGCAAGGGGAGATGCTTGCCCCCACGAACCCAGACAACCCCCTAGGAAAGAGAGACACCCTGCTAGGAGGGGAGACACCCCTGGGAGTGGAGCCACCCCGTAGAAGTGGAGACACGCTGCTAGGAGTGGAGACACCCTACTGGGAAGTCAGAGGCCCCCATTCTAGGGGAGACACCTCCCTGAGATGGGGATATACCCTACTGGGAGGGGAGCATCCTGGGCTTCCTGGGGACTCTGCTTTTTTTCCACCCCCGAAGTTATTGGGTGAAACCTGGTCCCACTGCTGTCACTAGGTCTGGCTGTGCTTTCTGTGGCACAAGGAGGAGTGAAATTTCTAGAGAGCAGAAAAGGTAGTCCAGGAGCCACCTCCTTGCACCCCAGCCTGTCCTCCACCAGGTCAGCCCTGCTGCAGCCAGGTGCCAGGTAGCCACAGTGAGCCCTTCTTCACTCCTGCGCCCAAGGGCAGAGGCCAGAAAGGGTCACCACACAGGCCTCTGAAAGTGGTCTTTGACACAAGGTGTCAGAATCCCACTTTAGGATCAGGGGTGTGAAGAAAAGCAGTGAAATGCCAGCCCATGGTGGCCACTCTAGGGGTTGGGAAACCTGAACTAAGACCAAGCCCCAGCAGCTTCTGGGAGCTGCAGGCTTTACCTGTCCCCTGCCATGAGTGTCCCAAGAGACAAATGTAGCCCACCAGGGTGCCTAGGCCTGGCGTCTCCCCTAGTTTGGTCGAGGAGGGAACCCCAGGGAATTGTTAAAGACATGGTCCATGACGGTCCCTAGGCCTGGCATTTCCCCAGGCTCCTCTGAGGAGAGGAAACCCGGTCGTCCCTAGAGACATGGCCCACCAGGGTCCCCAGGCCTGGCATCTCCCCGAGGCTGCTCTGAGGAAAGGGAACCCCACGTGTCCCTGGAGACATGGCCAAGAGGGTCCCCAGGACAGGCATCTCCCTCAGGCTGGTCTGAGGAGAGGAACTTCAGTTGTCCCTACAGATGTATCCAAGAGGGTCTCCAGGCCTGGCATCACCCCCAGGCTGCTCTCTGTGGGTACCCCTGGGATGCCCTTAGAGACGTGGCCCATGAGGGTTTTCTGGCCTGGCATGTTTTCTGGCTGCTCTGAGGAGAGGAAAGCCCTGCCCTCCTTGTGGGATGACCTCCCTTGTCCAGCAGTCAGGGTTCCTCTGCTCAGCTCTGAGAAAAAAACTCCCTCCCCAGCCTGAGGGCAGCACAGGATCCAAGATGGTGACCAGGCCCTGCCCTCAGTCCCTCCCCCTACAAAACTCACCTGAATCTTGGCTGGGAATGGAGATGCCCCCTAAGAGGGGAGACAAGCTGCTGGGAGGGGAGATGCTCACCCCTATTACCCCAGATGCCCCCCCAGCAAAGAGAGACACTTTGTTGGGAGGGGAGACACCCTGGGAGTGGAGTCATCCCCTGGGTTTGGAGACAACCTGCTAGAAGGGAGAGGCCCCTCCCAGTAGAGATGAGACCCATGAGGGTCCCCACATCAGGCATCCTACTCATGCTGCTCTGATGAGAAGGGAACCCTGGGCATCCCTAGAGACATGACCCAGGAGGGTCCCCACACCAGTCTCTCTCAGGCCACTCAGTAGAAGGGAGCTCTGGGCATCCGTAGAGTCATGAACCAGGAAGGTCCCCACAATGGCATATCCCCCAGGCAACTCTGAGGAGAAAGGAACTACAGACCTACTTAGAGACATGACCTACGAGGGTCCCCAGGCCTGCCATCTCCCTCAGGCTGCTGTAAGGATGAGGGAGCCCTCCAATGTCCCTAGAATGTGACCCACAAGGGTCCCCACACCAGGCGTCTCCCTCAGGGTTCTCTGAGAACAGATCTCCAGTGTCCCAAGAGACACCACACAAGAGGGTGTCCACACCAGGAGTCTCCCTCAGGCCATTCTGAAGAGAAGGGAACCCCAGGCATCCCTAGAGATGCCACTCATGAGGATCCCCCCACTGGCGTCTCATCAAGGCACTCTGAGAAGGGAGGCCCAGGCGGCCCTAGAGCCGTGCATGGCACAGGAGGGTTCCTTCACCAGGCATCTCCCTCAGGCTGCTTTAAAGAGGAGGGAGCTGCCCAGCAACCCTAGAGATGTGATCCACAAGGGTCCTCAGGCTGCTGAGGAGAAGGGAACCCTGGGCATCCCTAGAGACATGACTCATGAAAGTCCCTAAGCCAAGAGTCCACTGAGGCTGCTCTGAGGAGAAGGGAGCTCTGGGAGTCCCTGGAGGCATGACCCACGAGGGTCCCCAACCTGGGTGTCTCTCTCAATCTGTTATGAGAAGGGAGCTCTGCCCCTCCCTATGGAGTGACCCAACACTCCCAGAACTGGGGCTCTCCCGGGTTGGTCCTGAGGGGGAAGCCAGCTCCTCACTCTAAATGAGGCGGCATTAAAGATGGTAGTGAGGGGCTGGGGATGTGGCTCAAGCGGTAACGCGCTCACCTGGCATGCGTGCAGCCCAGGTTCGATCCTCAGCACCACAAACAAACAAAGATGTTGTGTCCACAGAAAACTAAAAAAAAATAAAAAATAAAAAAAAGATGGCAGTGAGGCCCCTCCCCTGGTTGACCACTCCCCTTTGGCCATGTACACATGCACAAGCTGCTCACTGCTCAGAGGCGGGGCCTCTCTCCGCTCCCTGGTGAATGTCAGCACCTAATTAGACCCTCAGCAGTTACTGAATAATAAAATATGTTCCCACTGCTCTAACTAGGTCTGGCTGTGGCATCATGAGAAGTGGTATATTAGAGAGGAGAAATGGAGTTCAGGAGACCCCCTCCCTGAACTCCACCAGGCCAAGTGCTGAGCAGCCTGAGCCAGGTGGGCAGAGGTACAGAGGGAGGCCACCACAGGGAGTCTAGACCCTCTGCCCAAGGGCAGAGGCTAGAAACAGACCACCACAGAGGCTTTCGGAACATGTAGTCTTTTAGACAGAGTGACTTAGCCAGTGATTGCCCCATTATAGAATCAGGGGTTTTAAGAAAATCTGTTAATTCTCAGCCCAGGGGGACCACTGTAGAAGGGTAGAAGAACCTGAGCTCCGACCAAATTCCCAATAGCCTCTGAGAGCTTTCTAGGTCATTCAGTCTGTCCTGCCTGTCCAGCTCACACCATGGATGCCACTTGGAACTGCAGGCTACACAGATTCAGGGTTCTCAGGGATTCTGCCAAGTATAGTCTGGTGCTCTGCCCACACAGTCCTTGCCATTTAGGACCATGGAAGCTGTGTGCCATGTGCTGGCCCAGGCACCTTGGAGGACTGTGGCAGTGGAATCTGGTGTTCTACCCATGCAGCCCTCATCCCAGAAGCCTAGGGGCTGCAAGAAGCACATTTACCCTCATACCCCCAGGATTCTGGGTAATGCAGTCTTGTATTCCACATTGCAGCCCAGCTGCAGAGGTCTCTGTGAGCTGCAGGCTACTCAGGCACACCTAGTGATTCTGAACAGTGTAGTCTGGCATTCTGCCCATTCAGCCCTCACTCCAGAAGCCTATGGGAACTTCAAGTAACACATCCACCCTCATATCCCCAACCAGGATTCTGGGTAGTGCAATCCAGTCTTCTACAATGCAGCACCCTCTGCAGAGGTCTCTAGAAATTGCAGGCTACACAGTCACTCAGGCATCCCTAGGGATTCTGGACAGTGTAGTCTGGTGTTCTGCCTATGCAGCCATCACTACAATGGATTCTGGGAGCTGCAAGCCCCCAAGGATCATGGGTATTATAGCCTGGTGCTATGTTCACCTGTACAGTGACTACTTAGAGCTCGGAGCCCCCAGGAACTCTGAGTATTATAGTCAGTTATACTCAGTCAGCCCTGACCACAAGGTCTCTGAGAGCTGTGGGCCATTGATTATTCTGGGTAGTGCAGTCCATCCTACCTAAGTGGACTTCACCATCACAGCTCTGGGATCGGTGTAGCACAAGCCTAGACACCCCTGAGGAGTCTATGTAGTGCAATACAAAGCTTGCCTTGTCAGTACTCAAAAGGAAGGTGTCGGGGAGCTGCAGGCCACCAGGGATTCTGGGTAGTATAGTCTTGCCTTCTGCCTCCTTAGCCATCACTGTGGAGATTTCCAGGCCACATGGACACGGGGCACCTCCAAGAATTCTAGGTAGTGTAGTTCAGCTTCCTATCCAGCCACTCTCACTATTGCAGATCCTGGGAACTGTAATTCCCCCTGAGGATTGTGGATAAGGTAGTGCAGTATTTTTCCTGCATGCCACTACTGCAAGGGCATGAGAACTGAAGGCCACATGCTTGCCATGGTATAAAAGACCTCACTGTTGAAGCCTCCTAGAATTGGAGGCAGCACATTCACCAGTGTGTCCCCAGGAATTGTAGGTAGTGTAGTCTGACCTGCATAATGCACAGCTCTCACTTGGGATACCTCTGGGAGTTGCAGGCTGCATACTCACCTGGGCAACACACTCCACCAAGGATTCTGGATACTGTAGTTAAACTCTCAGTCCAACATACCTCACAACAGAGGATCCTGAGAGCTGCTGGCACCAAGATTTGTGGGTAATATGTCCTGTGGTTTTCCTACTCACTGCAGAAAATTATGAAACTAAAATTCTCCCTTAGGATTATGGGTAATGCAGTTCAATGGTTTGCCCACTCACCATAGAGGATTCTGGGAGCTGCAGTCCCTGAGGGTTCTAAATAATGCAGTCTAGGGGTTTTACTGAACAGTCCTGCTGATGATCACAGGAGCTGAAGACCCCATGCTTTCCCTGGTACCCTGGAGAGTCTAGGTAGTGTGCTCTACCAATACAACTGCCACCACAGAAACCTCTGGGACTTACAGGGTTACAGGGAATGTAGGCATCCCCAGGGGTTCTGAGCATTGAAGTCTGGTATTCTGCCCTTGCATTTTTCACCACAGAGGCTCCTGGGCAGAGCAGGCACCCAAAAGTAATTGGTAGCATAGTTTGATTTTTTGCTAGTACAGCCTTCTCTGCAGAGGGCTCTGCAAGCTACAGATCCCTAAGAATTATGGGTAGTACAGTCTGTCATTTGACCCATGCTGCCCTCACTGCAGAAAGTTCTGGTAACTGCAATGAGGATTCTGCAATTACCTAGGATTCTGGGTAATGCAATCCATCGTAATCTATATCTCTCACTCTAGATGCTCCTGAGAGCTTCTTGCTACATTTTCATGAGCCCTTACCCTCAGGTCCCAGTGAGACTCCAGGCACTGGGTCCTCCCTGCACCATCTTGAGGGGGCATTTGTGTCCTTAGACACTCAAGCCACACAAAATACACTGACATACCATGATAATGAGCAGCCAAAGCCTCAGTAAGGAATACTGTTGTAAAATAAGTTCTGCTAAAATATTACCTGAGAAAGTAAAGAACATGGCAGAACCTCCTTCTCAGCACACCAGGCAGTGCACAGGAAGCTTCTTCTTCATGTTTTCCTCACATGGACCTCAGTCATCCTGAATCCACAGTGGAGTCTCCTTGGGTAGGTGCCAAGGAGAAGGAAGCTCTGGTCCTCACCATAGACATACCCACCAGGCATCCCCAGGTCATGGTATCTTTCCAGGTGTGTCCCCAGGATAAAAAAAAAAAAAAAAAAAAAAGAACAACCTCTGGTCTACACCTTAGATAGAGCCTCTAGGAGTTCCTAGATGTGGCATCTCTCAGGTGGGTCCCCAGGAGAAGGAAGTTGGATTAGGGTACAGAACACAGACCCCAAAAGCAGTTGATCAGAGAAAGTTGTTCTGAATGGCCCCTGCTAACAGTGCAGGATGCTGGGTGTTCACTATTCAGAGCTGCATCCCCTTGTGCTAGGCACAGTAAAGCTCTGAAATTCATAGTTCTGACTATTCCAGGTCATGATTTTGGAAATCAAAAAGAAATAGAGCATACCGGTAATCCTATGTCTTGATCAGAATAGATGGAGAGAGCAAGCAGCAAAATACATGGCCCATAGACAAAGTTTCATTGATTTCAGCAATCATGTAGAGGAAACAGTGAAATTTGTACTGGAATAAGAAAAATTTTAAAGCATTAATATTTAAAACAGAGACCCCAAAATTAAAGTACTTTCATGTAAGTCTTAAAGTACAATCATACTTTCAGAAAATCTTGAAATGTTTAGAAAGGAATCAAATGAAATATAAATAAATGCAGAGATGTTCTTTGTTCAGGTCTCAGTATAATTAAGCCTTAGGTGCTACACTATGGATATCATATTAGTATTAAAGATCACAGGGAGATATTATTTTGTTTTATATGTTATGGTATATATATTATATTTGGATTAGAGACCACATGGCAGCTCTTATATTAGTTTTTGATGCCATGTTGTGAATATTATTTTAGTATTAGAGACCATGATGTGGACACTATATTAATAAGGAAGCTGTTGTATTAGAGTTCAAGGCTACTCTATGGATACTATATTTGTATTAGAGGCCACATGTGGACACAATAGCATCAAAGGCTACTATGGAAAATACATTAGCATTAGAGGCTGTACATGGACAACATGTTAATATTATCACTCCACCATAACAGTATTATGACACTGCCATATCCATGAAGGTGGCACATACCCTCTGGTGGTCATTAGGACTCAGCACAGAATGCTTCAATTCAGTGGTATATGGGAACCCCCTGACATTCCTGAGAAATGGATGAAATTCAGTACTGTATCTAGATTACTCAAGACCTTGATTTTGGAAATTCAAACTAAAATGAAAACCAGTATCCTTGTTTTTTAAGAAATGGTAATTAAACAAGTAATTCAGACCATATTGAGTGAAATGAATGCAAACAAAAACAGAAACTCCTACAAAAAATAACTCATAATAGTCCACAAATAAAATGTGATAAAACTAAAAGAAATCTGTAAAGAAATAAGAAAATCTATATGATCTTAGATTTAGTGATGGTAGTGTATATTTGTTTCTGGTACGAGGGATTGAATGCAGGGCCTCACCATGCTGTACAAACTTTATAATACTGAGCTACTTCCCCAGTCCTTGGTGATGAGTTTTAACTCACAATACCAAATACAAACTGACTGAAAAAAAATACCAATAACATGGACTTTATAAAGTACAATTTTTACAAAGCGCACTGTTGCAGGTCAACAATCCCAATTACTCAAAAGACTGAGGCAGGAAGATTGCAAACTTGAGCCCAGCCTAGGAAATTTTTTTTAAATGGGCATAGCTCAGTGGTAGAGCATTTGCCTAGTTTATGCGAAGCCTAGGGTTCAATCCCCAGCACTACACACACACACACACACACACACACACACACACACACACAATTTTTTTCCTACTCTATAAAAGATGGCAAATACTTATACAAATTGATGTTCAGCATCCCATATCATCATGAAATCATAAATTAAAACAATAGTGAGGTAGTATGGCAGCTATTAGAACTGCTGAACTCTAAGAAACAGCAGTGCACCAACAGCTGCAGGATGTGAGATACCAGCAGTCTCAGGCATTACTAGGAGAACATGTGGCATGGCCACTCTGGAAGATGATATTCCAGTTCTTCCCACAGCAAAAAAGTCCAATCTAGACCCAACAGTGTCCCTATAAATTATCTTCATTTAGAGAAATTCTTTGAAAAAGTATGTCAAAACAAAGTATGTCAAAAGTATGTCAAAACATGTAATTATGCATAGCAGCTCTACGATGCTGATCATATTATAAATAAGAATGTCCTCTCATAGCTGAATGCATAACCAACACAGAATATAAAGGAATGAACTGCACCCTACACAGAGACATAGATAAATTCTACCCGGTACACTAAGTGAAATAAGCCAGGCTGAAGAGGCTACATGCTGTATGGTTTACCTTTTATGACATTCTAGAAAAGACCAAATTACAGAGGAAGAGTTGTGCAGGATGAGGCTCAGGAGCCTCCCAGCACAGGAGTCTCAATCTACATGGAGTTGGGGTGCATCACCCTTCCTGTGGTTTTTCTCGTGACCATCCTCCATCCTGAAGCTGCCCTAGAGCCCACCAAAAGTCCTTACTAAAGCACAAGCCCCTCCTAGGCTCCCAGGAGATTCTGCAGAATTTAGGAGCTCTGTGCAAATAACCAAGATAAAAGAATCAATATTAGAACAAAAGATGCTCCTAACACCTCTGTCACTCAGCAAATATGAAGATTTTAGGAGTGCTGCACCAGGAACTGGGTGCAGAAGCTGAATGTGTATTTCTTATTATGTCACAGCCCATAATCTGGAGCAATAATAAATTCATTGCTCATAATGGAACAATGAATTAATTATATGGCAGAAACTGGGGGCTAGATTTCCCACTGATGGGGTGAGAAGTTATGATAAACAAGGGGTGAAGGCAGAGGGATCTATGTCATAATGGGTCAGAATCCATTGACTGCAGATCAGTATAAACTCACATTTTGCTTAAGACATTCACAGATGGTTCTACATAAACATAGTTATAACTAGGGGATATGAAAAGATTAGAATACACATACACTTCTTTGCATTGTCAGTTGTGTGGATCAAGATGCAAGATAAATTTTTTTTTAGAGAGAGAGAGAGAGAGAGAACTTTTTAATATTTATTTTTCAGTTCTCGGTGGACACAACATCTTTGTATGTGGTGCTGAAGATCAAAACAGGGCAGCATGCATGCCAGGCGAGTGCGCTACCACTTGAGCCACATCCCCAGCCCTGAAATATTTTTTATAGACTTTTTTAAATACCTTTATTTTACTTGTTTATTTTTATGTGGTGCTGAGGATCGAACCCAGTGCCTCAAAAATGCCAGACGGGTGCACTACCACTGAGCCATAATCCCAGCACACCTGCCAGATGAAAGATTTTAATATCACTCTCTAATCAAAGGAGTCACGACTCTTTGTCTTTCTCTTGATGCCAAGAGTAAGACAGTAAATATATATATATATATATATATATATATATATATATATATATATATTTTATATAACTTATATTTATAAGTTATATATTATATATAACTTATATATTTATATATATATTTATATATAACTTATAAATATATAAGTCAGGGTAATTTAAATATCAGAAAGAAAAAACTTTGGGACAAAACCAGAAAATATGTTAAAAGACAACAAGAGATAATGGAAAGATCTCCAATGGAAAGAATTCCCAATGATTAAAGTAGGGATGAATTGAACAGAAAAATACTATATAAGAAAGGGGGGGGGAGAACAAAAAAACAGCTTAAGGAAACTATCCAGATGAGTAGTATAAAGAAATGACTGAACACACAAACAAATGAGGTTGAGTAGAAACCTCTTGTGCAGAAGAATTCCATATAATTGAGAGACACACAGCCATCAAGGAGGTAGAGCTAACTCTCTGATCCCTAAGTGTGGGCTCTGCATTGTGACTTCCTCCAGAAGAACAGACAAAGTGGACATGCAAAAAAAGAGTAACTTCACAGTAAGAAACCTGAAAGGCCCTTCCTCAAGCAGGTGAGCACAATCAATACTAACATTTCACCTTGAGGGCATGAGATGATAGAGCTGCTCTTCATCTCAGTGACCAGCTTCCCCCAGTCCAATAGCCCCAGGCTAAATATGAGAAAAACAAAGAAACCTGAAAGGCACTGCCTCGGCCAGGTGAGCACAGTCAATACTAATATGACAATAAGGACAAGAGATGACAGAGCAGCTCTCCATCTCTGTGACCTGCCTCCCCCAGGCCCACAGCCCCAGTTTAAATATGAAAAAAAAAAAAAAAAAACAAGGAAAATTCAAAGGAGAACAATCTAAAAAATACCTGACAAGTCGTCCTTAATACTGTCAAGGTCATCAGAACAAAGAAGTTCATAGAAACTGTCACCCCAAAAGAAGTCTATGGAGACATGATTACTGGATGTCATGTTGGCTCCTAGATGGGATCCTAGAACAGGAAGACACAGAACTGAGAATCCAAAGGATATGTGACTTCAGTTAATTGTAACATACCAGTATTTTCTCTTCATGACAAATGGTCTAAGATGTTAACACTTTAGAGACAGCTCACCTAAGTCATAACAAGAGAAGAAACCAGGTTGAGGCTAACTGGGAAATCTCTGCCCTTTCTTTTCAATTTCTGTATAAAGATAAAACTAAGCCTGGCATGGTGGCACATCCTTGTAATCCCAGCACCTTGTGGGACTGAGGCAGGATGATTTCAAGTTCAAAGCCAGCCTCAGCAACTTAGTGAGGCCCTAAGTAACTCTGTGAGACCCTGCCTCTAAATAAAATACAAAAAAAAGGGCTGGGGATGTGGCTCAGTGATTAAGTGCCCCTGGATTCAATCCCCAGTACACTCACACCAAATATATATATAATATTAAACTACTCTAAGTAAAACCTTAGGACATGGTTATATTTTCTCAAACACCTACTTATTTAATTATTCACAGTTAATTACTGGTAACTGACACTCTTAGCTAGTTCTGTATTTTATTAGGAACATTTATAACACAAAATCAAATAGTTCAAACTAATATAAATATTCAAAGTATGTGCCTCTTTTACATACTTCTTGTTGAAGTAATAACATATATAAACTTATTATATTTTTATGCTGTCACTAGGTTCTAGGTTTGTCTTCTTAAAACCTGATCACTAGAGGGGGGGAAAATGACATTTTAGAGATTCTATTTCAACTCATGGTTTAACTTTCCTGAAAGAGTGACTTTAAAAAAAAAAAAAAGTTCTAATGCAAATTGACTCACTGTGACTGAATCACTTATCCCAAAGAATCCTTGTCTCTATTTTATTTCTATGCATACCTTTTAGCAGCAATATAATAAAATATTTGTCACTGGGACACATAGTCAAACAAATAGTCATTTCCTCCAAGACCTCTGCAGGAAGTGGTGAACCAAGAGAAGCAGAGATGTCAGCTCAATCCAGGAGTGATATTAGATGCTGCTTTGTTGTGGGAAAACACTCTACCTTTTAGAAATCACAAGGAGCTATGGATACCCAAACTCTTACATCAGGCTCAATCTAGTTGAAATTTTAAGTAATTTTATTTTATTGAAGCTAATAACAACTAAAGGATCTATGGAGCTGGGGATGTAGCTCAGTGGTAGAAAGATTTCCTAGCATGCAGGAAGCCCTAGGACCAACCCCCAGAACCACAAAAAGAAAAAAAGAAGAATTTGTGTCTTATTTGTGCAATCAAATAGAAAATGAATAATCATTCCTCTTAGAAAACATGTTGGGCCTAAAACACTTGAGACTCTCAGAATCAAAATACTCTCCTTATAGTGTATTGCAATAGCTAGACCATCATAAACAGTGGTGTCACATCATAAACCATGTTCACATTAAGCATACCATCAAAACAACAAAAAGGCTTTATTGACTATTGATAAGAAAAATGAACATAATCTAGCTTAGAAAATTATTAACACATTGGAAACATGTGATACTGACATCAAAATCCTCCAAAACAAGCCAGGCACTTTGACACGTGCCTGTCATCTCAGCTATTTGGGAGGATAAAGCAGAAGGATCACAAATTTGAGGCTGACATCAGCAATTCAGCTAGACCCTGTCTCAAAATGAAATTGTAACAAGGACTGGGGGCATATGTAGCTCAGGGCTTGCATAACACATGCAAGGCCCTAGGTTTAATCCCCAGTGCCAAAAAAGAGAAAAAAAAAATCTCCAGGTGAGACATCTGATAACAGACAACTATGGCAGGTAGAGAACAGGGCAGAAGCCATTATGTCAACCTCCTCAAAATGATTAAAGTAAATCTGCACTTTGTTCAGCTCACAATACTAACACGTCTGATTTCTGCTTCTAATAATTCAAATGTAACCATTTAAATATGATCAAAAGTGCATATACTTTTCTAATGAATACAACAAATATGAGAGAGATACTCAACTGTGTTCTAAAAGCCACCTTATAAGCACATAAGGGCACCAACATTAGGATAAAATGTAATCATGGCATTTCCCACATGAGATAACCCTAAATACTAATCAATACATAATTTCAAAAGAAAGACAAATTTCTGAAATCAAAAGCAAATTGATACATTTTTAAATGATATTTTTAAAAAATATTTATTTATTTATTTTTGTTTTTGGTGGACACAACATCTTTGTTTGTATGTGGTGCTGAGGATCGAACCCGGGCCTCACGCATGCCAGGCAAGCGCGCTACCGCTTGAGCCACATCCCCAGCCCCTTAAATGATATTTTGAACAGAGGCAAAACACTTAAAGAGTTCTCCCACAAGAATTCCTGACAACATAAAGTATCATGCTCATTAGAAGGCCCATCCCTTTGTATGCCAGGAATAAGAGAACTTTCTGATGAATGTAGAACTTTAATAGAACATATGGAAATGCTTTCTAAATTTGAAAAGAAGAAAATATCTGTTTTTTAAAAAGCTTATTTTTAGTAAATGTATCTGAATTACAAAAAAGCAGCTACTGACTTGTCTCTTACATTTTGTAATGATTTGCATCTCAGGAAATTTCATCAATAGTGGTTTTAAATATCATAAAATATCAATAGTTGACAGTTAAAAATATCATCATCCCTCTTCTCTTTTAAAACCGATTTGAAATTTTTTTAGAATAATTTTATATGAATTTGGAAGAGGCACTGTGGTATATGTATGTATGTGTAAATACATGACCTTTTTTAAAAATCTTTATTTATTTTTAGTTGCAGTTGGACAAAATACCTTTGTTTTATTTCCTTATTTTTATGTGGTGCTGAGGATCGAACCCAGGGCCTCGCATGTGCTGAGTGCTCTACTACTGAGCCACAACCCCAGCCCCAATACATGATCTTTTTCAAGCATAACTCTCATGCTTAAGTCCTGTCAAAGACATCTTCTGTGTCTGTGGTGCTGGGATGGACTCCATGGCCTCTCACATGACTGGAAAGTGCTCTGCCACTGAGCTGCACATCTTAGTCTCCAAAGATACCTTAATAAGTGGAAATTAATTAAAATCATTTGATTATGAGCATTTCCAAACAATATAATTCTCTCAAACAAGCCAATTCTCTCAATCAAAAACAAAGTAAGGTAAAAGTAATTTTTTAAATATTCCTTTAAAAAAAATAAGTTCACAGAATTAAAAATTCTATAGAGGGCTAGAGTTGTGGTGCAAAGGCAGAGTATTTGCCTGGCATATGTTAGGCCCTGGGTTCAATCCTCAGCACCACATATAAATAAACAAAATAAATAAATAAAATAAAAAGATCCACTGACAACTACAAATATATTTTGAAAATTTCTGTAGAAAACTGAAAGAATATTAATCAAAAATTGAATAGGAAAAACCTACTGCACAGAATTGGAGACCTGCAGGCCATGGAGAATACATTACAAAATAACTCTAAAATAAAAAAAACTAAACGAATCAATTAGCATACAAAACCTTTTACTGGTACTTAGAGTTCTCCCACTGGATGGGATCCTGGGATCATCAGGGCTCAAGGCTGACTGTCATCTGCCCTTTAACAAATTCTGATTTTATATCAAATGTTCATAATCTATAGAGAATAAGAGAGAGAAAGGTGACTTTTCTAAAGTTATTTTATGGTATATAGAATTCTGATATAGTCAAGATAATTCATCCAATGCAGGATGTCAGTGCTTATATAACAGACATTATTTGTGCACCATTACAAATATACTGCCAATTAGCACAGCAGCCATGGAGCTGCTCATCCTAGACTAGCAGGGGCAGAGTCTGGAGGAGGGGGAGGGAGAGCAGGAGGAAGAGGGGGCCTGGAAGATGGGTGGGGTCTAGAGAAGAGGCAGGGTTTTAAAGAGGAGGACAGTTGGGCTGGAGTTATGGCTCAGTGGTAGAGCACTTGCCTAGCATGTGTGAGGCACTAGGTTCAAACCTCAGCACCCCACATAAAAATAAACAAACAAAATAAAGGCATTTTGTCCGTGTGCAACAACAAAAAAAATTTTTTTAAAGAGGAGGAGGGTGAGGTCTACAGGAGAGGCAGGACAGGAAGAAGGGAAAGATCTAGAGGAGAGACAGAGTCTGAAGGAGGGGGAGAATGAGTTACAAGGGAGCAGGGCCTGGCAGATGGATGGGACATGAGGGAGGGACAGGCCCTGGAACCTGAGTAGGACCTAGAGGAGAAGCAGGGTAGGAAGGAGGGGGAAGGGTGGTTCAGAGGACATGCAGGGCCATAGAATATGGGTGAGGTCTGGAGGAGAGGAAGGGTCTGGAGGGGGAGGACTTAGCAAGAGGGTCCTGGAGGGGTGGCTTCTTGCTAATTAAACGCTCTACCAAAAGAAAAATGTGTGGCTATGATAGCTCAGTGGTAGATGCTGGCCTAGCATGTATGAGACACTGGGTTTGATCCTCAGCACCACATAAAAATAAATAAATAAAATAAATGTGTTGTGCCCTTCTACAACTAAAAAAAAATTAAAAATAAACTAAGCAGAGATTAAAGAAAAAGAAAAATTTGGTTCATGAGTTCGGTTCCACAAAAAACATGGGATGTATTTTTAATAAATTCTGGCTTTGTTAGAAGTAATATATTTAAACTTAAGCAGCTCAGAAGGCTGAGGCAGAAGGATCTCGACTTCAAAACCAGCCTCAGCAAAAGCAAGGCACGAAGTAACTCAGTAAGATCTCTATAATACAAAATAGGGCTGGAGATATGGCTTAGTGGTCACATGTAACCACCCAAAATAAAAATTTAAAAAAATTTTTTAAACAATAGAGTGGGCTGTTAACATATGTACTTTTCAAATTTTTCTACTATTTTAACACTGCAAGAAAAAACAAACCATTTAAACACTAAGGTGAACAAGGAAGTGGACTGGGGCCCCCCTTCCCTTAGGCTGTACATTCCGCCCTCCAAGCCAGGTTCCCTGGAAACCACCCTGGGTCACTATGTTAAGATGATGAGGGTCACAGCCTAAGGAAGGGTCACTGCTGCACAGGGAGCCAGGATGAAACTGTGAAGGAGAAAGTGGGGCTGACAGCCAAGGCTGCCCTCAGCTCTCAGGCCCAGGAGAGGGTTTGCTCCTCATGCCACGATCCCCCACCAGCTGCCAGAGCTTCCAGAAGCATCTGAGCCATCTCTCTGAGGAAAAAGGAACCATAGGTGTCCCTAGAGATACGACCCATGAGGGTCCCCGTGCTAGGCATCTCCTCAGGCTGCTCTGAGAAGAAAACCCCAGGCTTCTCTAGAAATATGACCCATGAGGGTCCCCAAGCCAGGCATCTCCCCCAGGCTACTCTGAGGAGAAGGGAAACCCAGGCATCCCTAGAGACATAACCCATGAGGGTCCACACCCTAGCCATCTCCCTCAGGCCATTCTGAGGAGAAGTAAACCCCAGGCCTACTTAGAATTGTGACCCATGAGGCTCCCCACACCTGGCATCTCCCTCAGACCAGTGTGAAGAGAAGGGAGCACTGTGCATCCCTAGAGACACGACTCACAAAAGTTCCTAAGCCAAGAGTCCACTGAGGCTGCTCTGAGGAGAAGGGAGGTCTGCAGGACCCTGGAGGCATTACCCATGAGAGTGCCAATCTGGGTGTCTCTCTTAATCTGCTCTGAGAAGGGAGCTCTGCCCCTCCCTGTGGAGTGACCCAACACTCCCAGGAATGGGGCTATCCGGGGTTGGTCCTGAGGGGGAAGCCAGCCCCTCACTCTCAAGGAGGCAGCATTAAAGATGGCGGCGAGGCCCCACCCCTGGTTTACCACGCACCCTTTGGCCACGCAGAGCAACCCTGGCATCTGCCCCAGGCCACTCTGAGGAGAAGGGAATCCCAGGCCTAATTAGAGACGTAACCCATGAGGCTCCCCAGGCCTGGCATCTCCCTCAGGCTGCTGTAAGGGTGAGGAGCCCCCCAGTGTCCCTAGAATGTGAACACTGAGAGTCCCCACACCAGGCATTTCCTTCAGGCTGCTCGGAGTAGAACGGAACCCCAGGCATCCCTAGAGACATAACCCACGAGGGTGCCCACGCCAGGCGTCTCCCTCAGGCCACTCTGAGAAGGGAGCCCCAGGCGCCCCTAGAGACGTGGCCCAAAAGGGTTCCCACAACAGGTGTCTCTCAGGCTGCTGAGGAGAAGGGAACCCCAGCATCCCTACAGACACGACTCACGAAAGTCCCTAAGCCAAGAGTCCGCTGAGGCTGCTCTGAGGAGAACGGAGCTCTGGGAGTCCCTGGGGGCATGACCCACGAGAGACCCCAACCTGGGTGTCTCTCTCAATCTGCTCTGAGAAGGGAGCTCTGTCCCTCCCTGTGGAGTGACCCAACACTCCCAGGAATGAGGCTCTCCCGGGTTGGTCCTGAGGAGGAAGCCAGCTCCTCACTCTCAAGGAGGCAGCATTAAAGATGGTGGCAAGGCCCTGCCCCTTAGTGACCACTCCCCTTTGGCCATGCGCTGTGCAGGAGCTCCTCCCAGCTCAGAGGCAGGGCCTCACCTGGATCCCTGGTGAATGTCAGCACCTTCTTCCACCCTCAGCAGTTAATGAATAAAATCTGTTCCCACTGCTCTAACTAGGTCTGGCTGTGGCACCATGAGGAGTGGAATCTCAGAAGAGGAGAAATGGAGTCCGGGAGACCCCCCTCCCTGCACTCCACCAGACCAAGTGCTGCAAAGCCTGAGACAAGCTGGCAGAGGCACAGAGGGAGGCAGCTACAGGGAGTCTAGACCCTCAGCCCAAGGGCAGAGGCCAGAAACAGACCCCTCAGAGGCTTCTGGGACATGTAGTCTTTGAGACAGAGTGACTTAGCCAGGGACTGCTCCATTTTAGATTCAGGGGTTTTAAGAAAATCTGTTAATTCCCAGTCCAGGATGACCACTGTAGGAGGGTAGAAGAACCTGAGCTCAGATCAAATTCCCAGTAGCCTCTGAGAGCTTCTAGATCATTCAGTTTGTCCTGCCTGTCCAGCTCTCACCATGGATGCCTCTGGGAGCTGCAGGCTACACAGATTCAGGGTTCTCAGGGTTTCTGGACAGTGTAGTCTGGTGCTCTGCTCACAGTCTTTGCCCTTAAGGACCATGGAAGGGGCTGGGGATGTGGCTCAAGTGGTAGTGCGCTCGCCTGGCATGGGTGCGGCCCAGGTTCGATCCTCAGCACCACATACAAAGAAAGATGTTGTGTCTGCCGAAAACTAAAATGTAAATAAAATATTTTTTAAAAAAAAGATTACAGATCAGGGCTGAGACTATAGTTTAGTCAGTAGAGTGCTTGTTTAAAAAAAAAAAAAAGGACCATGGAAGCTATGTAACATGTGCTGGCTGGCCAAGGCACCCTGGAGAACCCTGGCAAGTGGACTCTGGTGTTCTACCCATGCAGCCTCACGCCAGAAGCCTAGGGGCGGCATACTCATACTCCCAGGATTCTGGGTAGTGCGGTTTTGTATTCCACATTGCAGCCCAGCTGCAGAGGTCTCTGTGAGCTGCAGGCTACTCAGGCACCCCTAGTGATTCTGAACAGTGTAGCCTGGTATTCTGCCCATTCGGCCCTCACTCCAGAAGTCTATGGGGGCTTCAAGTAGCACATTCATCCTCATACCCCTACTCAGGATTCTGGGTAGTGTAATCCAGTCTTCTACAATGCAGCCCCCACTGCATGGGTCTCTAGGAATTGCAGGCTACACAGTCACTAAGGTATCCCTAGGGATTCTAGACAGTGTATTCTGGTGTTCTGCCCATGCAGCATCACTACAATGGATTCTAGGAGCTGCAAGCCCCCAAGGATCATGGTATTATAGCCTAGTGCTATGTTCAACTGTACAGTGACTACTTAGAGCTCGGAGCATCCAGAAATTCTGAGTACTGTAGTCACTTCTACTCAGTCAGCCCTGACTGCAGAGGTCTCTGAGAGCTGTGGGCCATTGATTATTCTGGGTAGTGCAATCCATCCTACCTAAGTGGACTTCACCATCACAGCTCTGGGATCTGTGTAGCACAAGCCTACCTAGACACCCCTGAGGAGTCTGTGTAGTGCAAGACAAAGTTTGCCCTGGCAGTACTCAAAAGGAAGGTGTCTGGGAGCTGCAGGCCACCAGGGATTCTGGGTAGTATAGTCTTGCCCTCTGCCTCCATAGCCCTCACTGTGGAAGCCTCTGAGAGTTCCAGGCCACATGGACACAGGGCACCTCCAAGAATTCTAGGTAGTGTAGTTCAGCTCCCTACCCTGCAGCCCTCAATATTGCAAAACTGCAATTGTGAACTACCCTGCAGCCCTCACTATTGCAGAACTGCAATCCTGGGAACTGCAATTCCCCCTGAGGACTCTGGATAAGGTAGTCCAGTGTTTTGCCTACATGCCCCTACTGCAAGGGCCATGAGAACTGAAGGCCACATGCTTGCCTTGGTACTGAAGACCTCACTGTGGAAGCCTCCTGGAATTGCAGGCAGCACATTCACCAGTGTGTCCCCAGGAATTGTAGGTAGTGTAGTCTGACCTGCATAGCGCACAGCGCTCACTTGGGAGGCCTCTGGGAGTTGCAGGCTGCATACTCACCTGGGCAACACACCCCACCAAGGATTCTAGATACTGTAGTTAAGCTCTCAGTCCAACAGTCCTCACAACAGAGGATCCTGAGAGCTACTGGCACAGAGATTTGAGGATAATTTAGTCCTGTGTTTTTCCAACTCACTGCTGAAAATTCTGAAACTAAAATTCCCCCTTACGATTGTGGGTAATGCAGTTCAATGGTTTGCTCACTCACCACAGAGCATTCTGGGAGCTGTGGTCCCTGAGGGTTCTAGATAATGCAGTCTAGTGTTTTGCCTGCACATTACTGCTGAGGATTACAAGAGCTGAAGTCCCCATGCTTTCCCTGGGACCCTGGAGATTCCAGGTAGTGTGCTCTACCAATTCAACCATCACCACAGAAACCTCTGGGACTAACAGGGTTACAGGGTATGTAGGCATCCCCAGAGGTTCTGAGCATTGAAGTCTGGTATTCTGCCCTTGAAATTTTCACCCCAGAGGATCCTGGGCAGAGCAGGCACCCAAAAGTAATTGGTAGCATAGTTTGATTTTTTTGTCAGTACAGCCCTCTCTAAAGAGGTCTCTGCAAGCTGCAGGTCCCCAAGAATTATGGGTAGCACAGTCTGGCATTTGACCCATGCTGCCCTCACTGCAGTTACCCAGGATTCTGGGAGTGCAATCCATCATAATATTTACATCTCTCACCCTAGAAGCTCCTGAGAGTATCTTGCTGCATTTTCATGAGCCCTTACCCTCAGGTCCCAGTGAGACTCCAGGCACTGGGCCCTCTCTGCACCATCTTGAGGGGGCATTTGTGTCCTTAGACACTCAAGCCACACAAAATACACTGACATACCATGATAATGAGCAGCCAAAGCCTCAGTAAGGAATACTGTTGTAAAATAAGTTCTGCTAAAATATTACCTGAGAAAGTAAAGAACATGGCAGAACCTCCTTCTCAGCACACCAGGCAGTGCACAGGAAGCTTCTTCCTCATGTTTTCCTCACATGGACCTCAGTCATCCTGAATCCACAGTGGAGTCTCCTTGGGTAGGTGCCAAGGAGAAGGAACCTCTGGTCCTCATCACAGACATATGCTCCAGGCATCCCCAGTCATGGTATCTTTCCAGATGTGTCCCTAGGATTTAAAAAAAGAAAAAGAAAAAGAAAAAGAAAAAAAAAAGAAAAGAAAAAAGAAAGAAAGAAAGAAAGACCTCTGGTCTACACCTTAAATAGTGCCCCTAGGAGTCCCTAGATGTGGCATCTCTCAGGTGGGTCCCCAGGAGAAGGAAGTTGGATTAGGGCACAGAACACAGCCCTAAAAGCAGTTGATCAGAGAAAGTTGTTCTGAGTGCCCCCTGCTGGCCATGTGGGCAGTGCAAGATGCTGGGTGTTCACCTTTCAGAGCTGCACCCCCTTGTGCTAGGCACAGTGAAGCTCTGAAATTCATAGTTCTGACTATTCCAAATAATGATTTTGGAAATCAAAAAGAAATAGAGCCTACCATCCTATATCTTGATCAGAATGGATGGAAATAGCAAGCAGCAAAGTACATGGCCCATAGACAAAATTTCATTGATTTCCTATATTTCAGCCATCATGTAGGGGAAACAGTGAAATTTATAAACTGGAATAAGAAAAATTTAAAAGCATTTATATTTAAAATAGAGACCCCAAATTTGAAGTACTTTCATGTAAGTCTTAAAGTACAACCATACTTTCAGAAAATCTTGAAATGTTTATAAAGAAATCAAATGAAATATAAATAAATGCAGAGATAGTCTTTGTTCAGGTCTCAATATAATTAAGATGAAATTATTTCAAACCTGATCTGAAGATTCAGTGCATTCCAGTAATTCCCAACAAGCTATTTTTAAACCAAGACTAGACAGCACTGACTACAAAAGGACACACACTTCAAGAAGCCACACATTTGGATGCCAGAACCTATCAAAATACTATCTAGACTTGCATTTAAAATGGGAAACTGTAAAACTCTCTAGAAGATGTGCATGACCACATGTTTCATGATGAGGTTCTAAGTACAGCCCCCCATGAAAAGCTGGGGATGTGGCTCAGTGGTTAAGCACCTCTGGGTTCAATCCCAGCTACCAAACAATCAAAAAATAACAACAAGAAATCCATGAAAGAAAAACCTAATAATGTGGACTGTATTAAATTATTCTGTAAAAAAAAAATCATATTAAGGAAATGAAAAGACAAGTCAAAGACTGGGAGAATCTTTGGAAGGTATATGTCTAAAACAAACTTGTGTAAAAATATAGTAATATATTAAACAATAAGACAACATAATGGGTAAAGATATGAACAGACAACTCACAAGAAAGACACAAGATGGCAAAGAAGCATAGAAATGATTCTTCATATGGTGATACTGAGGAAAGCACAAACTAAGACCCCAAGGTGCACTGCACACCAACAGAGCTGCTAAGGTCTTTACTAAATGTAGTATCAACCATGAGGATGATGAGCAGCCACAGGCACTCTTGTGCATTGCTGGTAGAGCACACAACAGTTCACCACTATCAAAAAAACTGCCGATTTTCCCCAAAGTTAGACATGCTGTCACCACGTGGTCCTAAAAATATAGACAACTGCCTCAAGAATGTGTATCTAGATAAAAGCATGCAATTACATATAGTAGTTCTATTCACAATGACCCAATACCTTAAGCAATCAGGATGTGCTTCAATGGCTGAACAAATAGCATAACTGCTATGAATCTATGCCATGGAGGCCCTGGTGTCTCTGAGCTCCCCGAGGTCTCTACTCTGGTCTGGAACCTGGACTGCCCTTACCTTTGCATACCTCACAGAGGGAAAAGTGAATTCTGAATAGAAAAACCTGTTTATGCAGCTGATAAACTCAGGCTCAGTATGCAGTTGCTGCCTGTGGAAAGAGATTAAAAAGTTCTGGATGTGGGTGATAAGCTCAGAAAAATGCAAGCACAACAACCCAGGCCTGCATCTTTGTCCATCCATAGGAGCTTCCAGGGATAGAACAGACAAACATGGAGGCAACTCCAGGATCCCCACAGAACCACATCTAGGGTAGAACCTGGAGGTGGCTGCCATTAGGGCCCCAGGGATTCACCTCTGATTAACTTAGAGGACATTATACTACAGCTTTATACCCCCATCCCAACTTTTAATTTCATCTCTTTCCACAGGTTGCAAATGCGGCCTGAACTTGGATTCCGTCGATTGATTAGCTTGTTTAGTGTTGCAGAGAAGCTGTCCTGATGCACAACCTCTGAAATTCACTGTTGTGGTTATTCAACATACATTTGCATATTTTAGCTAAAATAGAGCCCATCATCCCATGTTTTGATCTAAAAGGATGGTGCTATGATTTGAATATTTTCCACCCATATTTTATGTTCCCAAAGCCCTGGTGCCCAGAAAGTCCAGGGCTGAACAAACCACCCCTCATATTCTCTTTCAGCTCTCCTCTTGCCATCCACACCTTGGAACAGACCAAATATCTCTTTTAATCTCAGCAGGAAGAGTCCCTCAGGAATGTACAGAAGATGATACTCTACTTGGTCATGGTGTCTCACCTGTGCCCACTGGGCCCAGCTGGCCCTTTAAGGGAGTGAGTATAGAACAGGCTGGGAGCCACACCCATAAGAGTGGTCCAAGACAAAGTTGTAAGGGTGGAAGGGAAGGGGAGCTGGCTGTCAGTAACCTTAGAGTAGACACCTTTCCCCATAGGGGTTGAGCACAGAGACTAAGGAGGGACCTCCTGCCTCCATCCAGATGACCTCTGGACACTGCACAGGTACCCCTTCCCAGGAGGTCCTGTCCTAGCCAAGGGTAAGCTGCAGGCAGTTTAGTCCATTTTCTCCAAAAATGGACATGAAGAAGTAATTAGAAAAAAATTCAAATCAAAACTACTCTAGATTTTATATCATGCCAGTCAGAATGGCAGTTATCAAGAATACAGACAGGGCCTGGGGATGTGGCTCAAGTGGTAGCGCGCTCGCCTGGCATGTGTGCGGCCCGGGTTCGATCCTCAGCACCACATACCAACAAAGATGTTGTGTCCGCCGAGAACTAAAAAATAAATATTAAAAAAATTAAAAAAAAAAAAGAATACAGACAACAACAAATGTTGTTGAGGATGTGGGGGAAGAGGCACACTCATACGTTGCTGGTGGGACTGCAAATTGGTGCAACCAATCTGCAAAGCAGTATGGAGGTTCCTTAGAAAACTTGGAATGGAACCACCATTTGACCCAGCTATTTCACTCCTCAGTCTATACCCAAAGGACCGAAAATCAGCAAACTATAGTAATGCAGCCACATCAATGTTTATAGTAACTCAATTCAAAATAGCTAAACTGTGGAAGCAACCTAGATGCCCTTCAATAGATGAATGGATAAAGAAACTGTGGTATATATACACAATGGAATATTACTCAGGATTATAAGAGAATAAAATTATGGCATTGCAGATAAATGGATGGAGTTGCAGAATATCATGCTAAGTGAAGTAAGCCAATCCCAAAAAAACAAAGGCCAAATGTTCTCTCTGATAAGTGGATGTTGCTCCATATGGGGTGGGGATGGGAAAAATGGAGGAACTTTAATTGGGCAAAGGGGAGGTAGGGTTGGGGAGCATGGGGGTAGAAAAGGTGGTGGAATGAGGTGGACTTCATTACCCAAGTACGTATATGACTGTACATACAGCGCAATGCTACATCATGTACAACCAGAGAAATGAAAAGTTGTGCTGCAATTGTGTACAATGGATCAAAATATATTATGCTGTCATATATATCTGATTAAAATTAGCTAATTAATTAATTTAAGAAAAGAAAAACAACTTTGTAGGTTACTAGCATCACATAAACATTTTCATTTAGCCTGATTTTGTTTCTTGATTGTCATTCACTCCTGCATATCACAATCCTGGGAATCCAACCCCAGGCATCACATATTGCAGGGAAAGTCTCCACCACTGAGGTCCATGCACAACCCTGGGAGGTGAGCAGTTCAAGAATTGGAAGAATCCCACTGGGCATGGTAGCACACAACTAATACCAGCAGGCTCAGGAGGCTGAGATAGGAGAATCTCAAGTTCAAAGCCAGCCTCAGCAAAAAAACAAGGCACTAAGCAACTTAGTGAGACCTTGTCTCTAAATAAAATATACAAGATGGCTGGGGATGTGACTCAGTGGTTAAGCACCCCTGGGTTCAATCCCTGGTATCACACACACACTCACCAAAAAAAAAAAAAAGAATTGGAAGAATCCTTTTTTCCCAACACCACTAAAACCAAGAGATACAGCCTGAGGCACAAAAATTTATTTAGCTAGCATCAAGAGAAAGCCCATACTTCCTATGGTACCTGTGTAAGCTGAGGCTAGAAACAGAGAGGATGGCAGGTTGCAAGTGATTCTGGACAGCCTCACAAGACTCTGTTTCATAAGGGGCTCAATCTGGTTCAGGGTCCTTGGTGGCTAGTGCAGGGTGGTGACCACTTGTAAACTTGTGCACACAGTGCTGTAAGTGGTATAGAGCATGGTGGCTATGCACACAGGACTACTCTGCTTTCAATGTGCAAAGTCACAGAGAAACATGAGTGGATAACAGAAAATGGCTTAAGAACAGTGGGAATCAGCAGTTTTGCACAGGTAGCTCTGGGAGATGTTATTTACTGTAGTTTATGTGCAGTTAAGACAAAATTTTTTGTTAAAAAAGGGTTAATTTTGTGCTTTAGAAAGTGTGAAAGCTGCCAGTGAACACTGTTCCCCTCTATCAGGAGAAGTAACTGAAATTAGTGAGGCACTTGCAGAAAACCCAGGGCTTGTGAACAAACCTTGTTATGGCTGGCCGAGAAAGATGACAAGTGACCTTTCAGAACTAGATGACTTAATGAGTAGAGAGGCATTTGAGAAATATGTGAAATCTATTGAGGTATGAAAATAGCACCCTAAATAAACTCATGTGAAATAGCTTCAGTACAGTTGTCATAAGTTAGTGGGGGAGAGAATATTTAAAAAGAAACAACTCTCAACACTGCTACTAGGGAAGATACTCCCTTAACTTCCCAAAAATTGCAGATAAATACAACAATATGAATCCTTTTTACAATTCCTTATGATTTTATAGTAGGCTTTAGGCTCTGGTATTCAGAATTCATGACATTGATCTATGATTAAAACTACTTCTAAAATTATGTAATCCAAGGACAATCTTGTTATAAGCCTTTATACTATTGTAACTTGTTGACAACCATCCCTGGATTGGGGTCAAGATACTTAATGATCTTCCCTTTGAAAAAAATTTGGGAGTAAAAAAACGTGTTTGTCATACAGTGTCAGAAGAACAATCCTGTCCTAATTTTATAATAGGCTGCATTGCTGCTATTATTTTTATACACTGAAGCAATAGATTTGCAGCAAAATAAAATATTCAATTTCAAAAACAACAAAAAGCAAAAAGAGGCTGGGGCTGAGAGGAAGCAAGCTCCTTATTTTCACCCTCATTCCATTCTTTCTTTCTTTTTTTCTTTTTTTTTTTTTTTTGGTGGGGGGTGGTACCAGGGATTGAACTCAGAGACACTCAACCACTGAGCACTGAGCCACAACCCCAGCCCTTTTTTGTATTTTATTTACAGACAGAGTCTCACTGAGTTGCTTAGTGCTCTCTATTTCTGAGGCTGATTTTGAACTCACAATCCCCCTACCTCATCCTCCCAAGCCACTGGAATTACAGGCATGCACCACTGTGTCCAGCCCATTCTTTCCTTTCTTTAAAGGCTGAATGAAATAAATTTGACTTTTCCTTCTCTTTCCTTTTCTTTCTCTTCCTTCTTCCATGACCTTTAATTCCTCTCAGCCTTTTTTTCTCCACATGTCCCAGCTGTGTTCCCCAAGGATGAGCCAGAACACCTGCACTTAGGTCAAACCCCAGCCTTGGATTCTGGAATCATGGGTATCACAGACTGCCACACCTATCTCTTTCTGATTTGGGAGGTCTGAATTATCTTCCAAATTGTTCCTCCAGATCCCATAAGAGCCGTCTCTTTGAATATTTGACTGTCCACTTGAACATGTTTTGATGTTTCTTCCAACACCAACGAGAGTAAACATCTCAGCTAGAAAACAATTTCATGTTACTAGCATCCCATACATGTTTTTGTTCTGACTGACCTTGTTTCTTTGGTTGTCACTCACTCCTTTGCTCATTCACTTTTTATATCACAGTTCTGGGAATACAATCTTGTGCTTCAACACTCCAGGGAAAGCCTCCAGCACTCAACTCTGCTCCAGCTCCAGGAAGTGAGCGGTTGGAGCTACAGAAGGCTTTGTGTTCCCATAAATGTGGTCCCAGGGAATACAGCTGAGCATCCATTGCATGTAATTAATGCATCTTAAGTCCTCCTTCCTTTTCTTTCCATGTAACTTACCTACTGATAATAGTAGGCAATTAATACTGCACAATCTTCCAGTCTGGGTTAGGTTTGGTTAGGTTTTCCTTGCAGTGCCTGGATTTGAACCCAGACCTTCACACATGCTCATCACCCCTCCACCACTGAGCTAGAACTCCATCCATTAGATTATTCTTTTAACAGACACAAATACAATATTTACACTTAAAGTAATTTTGGGTTTTAATACATCCACTTTTCAATCAGTATTTTTCAAGTACTTTAACACTAAAACAAAAGTGAGCCATAACCAGGCACAGTGGTGCATGCCTGTAATCACAGAGGCTCAGGAGGTTGAGACAAGAGGATCTCAAGTTCAAAGCCAGCCTCAGCAAAAGCGAGGTGCTAAGTAACTCAGTGAGACCCTGTCTCTGAATAAAATACAAAACTCAGTGGTTGAGTGCCCCTGAGTTCAATCCCTAGTAACAACAACAACAACAACAAAAAATGAGCCATTATAACATGAATAAAAACAAGAAATGAGATGTGCATTAGCTCTTCCCTCAGGCCCTAATGTGGCTTCAGATGCTGGGCCCTCCTTGCACCATCCTGAGGTTGTATCTGTATTTCCCCTTTCTGTCCTAGGATTTCTCCCCAGAACACCCCCAATCCCAGCAAAACACTTGACATGCTATGTTGGCAAGTGGCCAAAGCCTCAATAAAAGATACTTTTGTAAAAATAAGTCTGACTAAAATGTTACCAGGGAAAGTAAAGAATGTAGCAGGGCTGCTTCCTCAGCACACAGGGCAGCAGCGGAGAAGGAAGCTCTGGTCCTCACCATGGACACTGCCACCAAGCATCCCAGGCCATGGTGTCTTCCCAGGAGGGTCACAAGGAGAAGGAAGCTATGACCCTCTGGATGCCATCATGCTTTTCAGATGTCCCCAGGCCATGGCCTATCCCAGGTGAGTCACTAGGATAAGGAAGCTCTGATCCTCACTGTAGCCATGGCCCCCAAGTGTCCCCAGCAAGGGTATCTGCCAGGTGGATCCTGAGGATTAGGAATCTCTGGTCCTCAATGTAGGAGGTGTCCTCCCAGTGTCCCCAGCAGCAGCATCTCCCAGGGTGGGCCCAGAGGAGAAGAAACACTCCCCCCACAAGCATCCCCAGGCTTCCCCAACTGTGGGGTCTTCCCAGGTGGGTCCCAGGAGAAGGAAGCTCACTGTAAACACAGGGATCGTCACAGGAATAGGAGAGAGTGACCCTGTGTGCCCCCTGCTGGTCTATGTGGACAGCACAGGACACTAGGCACTCCTTGTTTAACCACGGCTAAGCGCCCCCTCATGGCAAGACTGGTAAAACTCTGAAATTTGTTCTAATTACTCCAGAACATCAAACAGAAATAGAGCATACCATCCCACTCTTGATCTGAATGGGTGGAAATAACAAAAAGCAAAGTAAATAGCCACTGGGGGAAAAGTCCTTTGATTTCCTATATTTTATAAATAATGTATAGGAGTTTTGAAGTTTAAAAACTAAAATAAGAAAAAAAATTGGGAGGGTGAGTACTGTGGATTGAACTCAGGGGCACTCAACCACTGAGCCACATTCCCAGCCCTATTTTGTATTTTATTTAGAGGCAGGGATCACTGAGTTGCTTGGTGCCTTGCTGTTGCTGAGTCTGGCTTTGAATTCTCAATCCTCCCATCTCAGCCTCCCAGCCACTGGGATTACAGGCAAGTGCCACTGTGCCCAGATAAAGCATTACCATTTACATTAGCACCCCCCAAAATTAAAGTCCTTAACTAAAAATCTTAAAATAGGGCTGGGAATGTGGCTCAAGTGGTAGCACGCTCGCCTGGCATGTGTGCGGCCCAGGTTCAATCCTCAGCACCACATACAAACAAAGATGTTGTGTCTGCCGAAAAAACTGAAAAATAAATTTAAAAAAATTCTCTCTCTCTCTCAAAAAAAATCTTAAAATACAAATGTACTTTCAGAAAACCTTGAACACAATTGAAAGAAAACAAATTTAATATAAATGAGTGCAGACATCCCTTGCTCGGGATTGGCAGACTAATGTAGTGAAGATAAAGTTCTCTCAAACTTGTTCTAAGCTTTTTTTTTTTTTTTTTTTGGAGGGGGGGAAAGGTCTATTTAGTTCTACTGCACATCTGTGATCTGTTTACTCAGTTTTTTGCTATTGAACTTCTGGAGTATCTTATTTATGCTGGATAACAACCCCATGCCAGATCTATACATTATGAATTTTCTTCTTCCATTCTGTAGGTTGTCTCTGCACTCTGAGGAGTGTTCCTTGCTGTGGAATCAGCCTGTTCTTTGCATCTGTACAGCACATAGCAGAAGCTTGAAAACAAATCTGACATTTTCTTGGACTTTTTAATTTGCAGTAGTGTGTTCACATGGGTGCCCATCCACAAGGAAGTCACCAGATCACAGTATGCACCCTGGCCTGCGTAAAGGGGTATGTGGAGGAAATGAGCATCCTGTTCCCCACAAAGCTGATTCCACATGGGTGGCATTTGTACCACATCAGTTGCCTCATCTGGGGAGTTCCACTTAGTACTCAAAGGACGGAGATGTAAACTTACTTTCTCAAGCAAATGCAATTTAAAGCAGCTGTTCTCCAATCCTTCTGGCTAGCTGTCCTCTCTGGAACAGGCTGCTGTGTGCTTGGATCATGCACAACCATCTCTGATTGTTCCTTAGGATGCTGGGGGTCTCACATCAACCTACACATGCTTTTCTACTCTGCATCATTCAAAATCAAGAAGATAGTTCCCAAGTCTGTCAATTCACACCCGTATTAAATTCCTCAGGAAAATGGTGATGTTGACCTAGAAAATGAGGTCGTTTCTTTACATATTGCTATGATTTTAGCAGTTGTTGGGGTTTGCACACTCTGCCATCTGAGCGACTTTCTCGGTGTCCAGAGGCTGCAGAGGTGTTATCTGTTGTTCCAATTTAACTTTTCCCTTCATTTTCATTGAGACATAGTGGCCCTGAGGTTAGCAACTGTAGCTCCAACTCACCAAAATCCTGCAGGTGTCCTCCGGGTGAGCAGAGTGTCCCTGCCTCCCGGGGACTGGTGGCTGCGCTGTGGGAGTGGAGCAGAACAGGTGAGCGCCTCCTGGGCTGGGGAGTCTGGAGGAGAAAGAGCAGAGCCACGGTGCACGGAAGCCTGGCCCACAGTTTCCACTGCAGGATAAACCAAGCACCTTTCAGAAACCCACAGCCTGACTCCTGTCTGCCAGGTATCTCCTATGGACGACACAAACAGGGGGCCTTTCTGGCAGCAGAGCGTGGAGACCCGGGACCCCTGAAGCCGCACCTGGGAAGGTTGCATAAAGTTAATTCAGGATGCTGGAGCGGGAGAAAGGGCTGCGTTCCAGGTCGTGATTTCTGAGTTCTAAATCCGCTGCACCCTGGCCCAAACCTGTGCGGTTTGGCTATGTGACTTAACACCTCTGAGCTGTAGTTCCCCACCTGCGCCAGGCGGTGGCAGTGCAGGCCTGCTTTTCGCCAGACTGGCGGCTAGGAGCTGGTGCTTTCAGGGTTGGAAAGTTCTCTGGGGCTCTGCAGCACTGCCACCCTCTGGGCATGAATCCTGCTCCCCTCGCCACAGCTCTGTATTCAGCTTGTACTCACGCTTCATGACACTGCAGCCATGAAGTAATTCCACATAGGTACTCGCCCATACTTCAATACACCCCACATTGTTTGGAGAACCATGCAGTAAATGCCCTCATTTGCGGGGCTGGGATGTGGCTCAGTGACTGAGCGCTTGCCTCATACATGTGAGGCCCTGGGTTCAATCCTCAGCACCACATAAAAAGAAAATAAAAATTAAAAATAAAAACAAAATGCCCTCATTTGCTATTCCCCTTTTCAAGACTTAAACCTTTCTTTCAAGCTTTGGATCTGAGATTTCTCAGTGTCCGATGCAGGTGAGTTTGGTTTTACCCTCATCTAAGACTGGGCCCTGCAATATGGTGGGGCTGGAAGCTGAAAGGCATGACATGGTGTTTGCACATGATGTTGAGGCTGGGACTGCAGCAAAGTTATGTCTAGGAATAGTGACTGAGTCTGAAGCAAAATGTAAGGAGTTTTGAGAGCTGTTGAGTAAACACCCAGGCCCTGCCTCTCTGATTTTGAGTCTGAATTATACCAATTAACAGGTGGGATGGGAGCTACTTCTACATAGCATACATGAAAGCAATTCATAGGAGAAAGGAAGAAAGGAAGACTGCAGAAGGCATCCTACACTTGGCTGGGCTCTGGGCACTGCTCTGACCTGTGGCTCTTCCCCATGGGACACTAAGCCCCACCTCCTTACTGCCAGGAGGTTCCCTGTCCTACAGACACCAGGTGGTCCTCATCTTGGACACAAGAGTTTTCCACCAAGGCCTTCTGGATTCAGCAGAAGTTCAGTGTCTAGCCCAATGGATGCTACTGGAAAGAGCAGGCAGCTGCCAAAGGGGGATGTGAAAGGCTGGCCAAGGGGAAGTAAATGCAGGTTTGCCCTTGCACAGAAATGGGCTTTCACTGAAATGGGCTTTCAGTGGACACACTTTGTGCAATAAAGTGGCTAACTCTGAGATAAACAAGATTGATAAGCATTTAGCCAAACTAACCAAAATGAAAAGAGAGAAGACTTACATTAATAAAATTAGAGATGAAAATGGAGAAATCACGGACATTACAGAAATTCAGCAGACATTAGGGACTATATTGAAAACTTATATTCCAATAAATTGTAAAACCTAGAAGAAATAGACACATACAACCTGCTAAAACTGAATCAAGAGGACATAGAAAACCTAAACAGACCAATAACTAGGAATGATATATAGAAACCATAAAAAATGCCTTCCCCTAGAAGTATGGCACTTGCATAAAAACAGACACATAGGGCTGGGATATAACCCAGTTGGTAGAGTGCTTGCCTTGCATGCACAAAGCCCTGGGTTCAATCCCCAGCAACCCTGCCCCCCCCCCACACACGACACATATAGTACAGAGTAGAAGACACAGAGACAAACCCACACCTACACTCATCTGATCCTTCACAAAGGTGTCAAAAACATACATGGGAAAAAAAGAGCCTTTAAATAAATAGTGCTGGGAAAACTGGCTATCTGTATGTACAAGAATGAAACTAGACCCTTATCTCTCACCCTGCACAAAAATCAACTGAAAGATTAAAGATTAGACCATAAACCACCTCCTAGAAGAAAGTATAGGGTCAACACTCCAGCTTATAGGCACAAGCATCAACTTTCTCAATAAAATCCCTAAAGATCAAAAAGTAATGTCAAGTGTTGATAAATGGGATGTATCAAATTAAAAACCTGCTCAGCAAAAAAAAAAAAAAAAATGTGAAGAGAGAATATACAGAATAGAAGAAAATCTTTGCTAGCTACTCTTCAGACAGAGGATTAATATCTAGACTATATAAAGACATTAAAAACCACCAAAAAACAAACAATAAATAAATGGGTAAATGAATTAAACAGACACTTCTTAAAAGAAGAAATAAAAATAGCCAACAAATACATAAGAAAGTGTTCAACATCATTAGTAATTAGAGAAATTCAAATCAAAATCACACTGAGATTTCATCTCACCCCAGTCAGAATGGCAGTCATCAAGAATACAAATAACAATAAATTCTGGAGAGGATGGGAGAAGAAAAAGAACTTTTACACTGCTGGTGAGACTAAATTAGTACAACCACTGTGGAAATCAGTGTGGGGCTCCTCAAAGGAGTAGGTGTGAATCCAGCACACGACCCAGCTGGACCACGCCTCAGAATTTAGCCTAAAGAATTAAAGTCAGCGTACTAAAGCAGTATTTGCACACCCAAGTTTACAGTGGAGTTTTATTCAGCCATAAAGAAAAATAAAATTATGCCATTTGCAGGAAAATGGATAGAACTTGAGACCAGTATGTCAAGCAAAATAAAGCCAAACTCAGAAAGTTAAAGGTGGTATGTTTATCTGGTATGTGAAAGCTAAAGATGAAAAAGGAAAAGAGAGGTGGGAGAGCTCATGAAAAGAAAAGGAAGATCAGTAGAATAGAAAAAGGGACAGAGGTAAGGAGGAGGGGAGGGAAAGGGGAAATACTGGGAATGATGTTGGCCAATAGTGATATTGTACACATGTGCAAATATATAACAACAAATACCACCATTATGTACAACTATAATGCACCCATAAAAAAAAGTGGGAGAATAAAAGTGTTTTAGACTTAAACTGTGCAGTAAACTGTGTTGCAAGAAGCACTGGCCTAAAGAAAGCCGTGTGCAGCGATGTCCTTCAGGTGGGTGGCCGAGACCCCATGTTGGCCTTCTTGGTTTCATTTAGCATTTCCAGTTTGAGGCTCAGCCCTCCTCTCAGGCCTTTTCAACAGGAGTTTAGAGTTAGACAGCAGGAGGATTTGGGTCTGGAAGTGAGTTCTTTCTTAGAACCATGGGGCTGGGGCTACAACAAGCATGTGGCAAAGTTTGAGCAGCAGAGCAGCACTGGACTTACTGTACCAGGAGGCCCCAGCCAACTGTGAAGGAGAGGAGGGGACCTGCAGGGTCCTGCAGGGTGGGATCATGGGTGGAGAGGTAGGAAGGGGGAAGGTGGGTACAGGCAAGTGGGTTTCACGGTGTTCACAGCTGGAGGTCAGATGTTCCAGCTGTGTGACCTTGAGAAGTTAACTAACCTTTCAGAGTTTCAGTCTCTCATTTATAAAGTGGCCTTAGAATTTATTCATTCCTACATGGAGTAATTAAATGAGAAGTGGAGATTTTAAACACCCACAAGCATGAACATCACTTCCGCTTTCTTCACACCTTTTCACTTGTTCCTCAAAGATTCCAATTCGATGGGTCCAGAAACACTGCCTGCAGAAGGTGCCCACAGTCCTCAGGCTGGGTCCTCGGACCACACCTTGGGTGGTGCTGTTCCTGAGGAAGGAGCAGGAGTTGAGGCATTGACCGAGGAGCAGAGCTATCCCAGTTCTTCAAGGCAGCTCTGGGGGTGCCCCACATCACAGAACGAGGCCGTAGTGCACACAGAGCAGTCCACAGGCAGAGCCCTGGGTGGGTGTCGGGACAGCACTTCATGCTGAGTGTTGCATATCTCTGGCAGGGGTCTGTGTGGCACATGACGTCTGCTGGGTGGAGGGGATGTTGGGGACACTCAGGGTCTTTCACTTTGGAGACACAGGGAGGGAGGTGGAAGGCTGGGCTGCAGTCCTTAGGTGCTGGGTCAAGAGACTTGGCTTCCCTAGAAGCAGCAAGAAGCCACAGAGCACATAAGAAGAGGGTGGCCAGACCATGCTGATGGCGTGTGAGGGAGGAGCAGGAGGGTGGGCAGCCAGGTGACAGCCAGGGAGAGCTCCTGAGAGGAGGTGAGGTGGAACCGGACCTGAGGGCCATCTAGGAGGAAGATCAGGGGCCTGGAGGGGAGGCGGGGTGGGAAAGAGCAGGAGCGGTGACCCTGTGTGTCTCTGCAGAGGCAGGCCAGGGCAGCAGGTGTATGTGGAAAGTGAGGCCTGACCTCAGGCCTTTACAAAGTACTGACCCTGTTTGATCATGGAGCTCCTGGGATCTCAGAGGAGAGGCCTGGGAGGAGGTGAAGTTCCCATGTTGGAACCCTTGGTGACCAGGTGCCACCAAGGCAGGGTAAGGAGCAGGAAGGGTGTGGTGCATTGATAGGATTCCAGGTCACATCCATCTCCAGGAGGTGGGAGCACATGGAGCCAGGAGATAGAGCAGGCTAGGAGGAGAGGTGGGAGGTGGCAGCCGGCTGGGCCAGAGAAAACAAGGAGGCCTGGAAGAGCCTCCTGGATGCCCCTAGGAGACCCCACCTCAGTGGGTCCATGGGGCAGGAGTCACTGACCAAAGCCCTGGCTCTAGCTGGAGGCATTTTGGTAATGTGGGAGCAGAAGCCAGTTGGCTCTGCTTAGGAGAAATGGGGAGTGGAAAGGGAACCAGGAGCCCTTCTGTGAGACAAGCATGGGAAGGACAGAGAGTTTAGGCCATGGGGAACACAGAGCACAAGACCAGGAAAGGGGCCTTTGGGGTGAGGAGCAGCTGTCTGTGCTGCTCACTTCTCAGGCATGTTATACCTAGAGCGAGAAACCAGAGAAGTGGAGGGAGAATCTTGGGAGGAGGAGGATGCCCCAGATGCTTTTGCTTATATTCTGAATGTGTGCTACGGGGTTGTAGACCAAAACCAGAGATACCTGGGTGATGCTTGCCTATCAGCTCCCCACCTGGCCACAGCCTTGCAGCTCCCACTGACCAGCAAGCAGGCTCTGCACTGCAACCATGGAGCCTCACACTAGTCCAGAGGCATCCAGGAGAGCCCCACTGTTGGAAATGCACAGATGCAAACAATGGTTTCCACATGGTTCTGGAATGTGGGGAATGCAGTCTGCTGTGGCTGAGAGATGCAAGGGAGATGCTTCAGAGTCCTTGGTTGGGAAGTTTCCTGAGGCTCCAACATGGCTTCACCAAAAAGATAGAAAGACCACTTTGAGCAGGTGCAGAGGAAAACCTGGAGAGAAGAAATGTGCCTTTGGATGAGACTCGTGGTAGTGGGATGAGAAAGCCTCACTGTGCCAATTTCAACTTAAATAGTGTCATTTGGTATAAATTCCTGGACCAGAGGGTAGACTCCAGGGCCCCAAAAGCAATGCTGAAGACCAGGGAAGGAAACTTCAATGTGGCTGTGTTGGGAAGGCACCGTGAAGGCAGGTGCCTCAGCCATGTCTCTGGGGTGCTGAGGCGAGCCTTAGGAGGAAGAACTGAGCCTTGGTAACACTGTGGTCTTGTGGATAGTTCTCTAGTGCTGGGTCCAGAGAAGTCTTTCTCTTTGAGGGCTCAATTCAGTTCCTATGAGATGATGGCTCCTGCTGAGGGTAGAATGCAGTCTCATTATGGGGTCAATTTCTGGAGGTATAAGATGAGGACTGAAGACTTCTAAATGTCACTCCTCTCTGAAACAAGAGGCTGCAAGTCTCTGTACTTCTGGCCTCTGTTCTGGAGGGGATGAGAGAGGTTAGTAAACTTTTGTGCTGCTCATTTTTAGAGGAATAGCTCTTAAATGTGTAACATGTCTCCCTGCAGAGCCAAGTAGGGACCTGAGGACAGATGCAGACTGAGACAGACTTGTGGACACCTGCTGCCAGTGAAGAGTCAGTGCTTTTAGTACAGGCAGTCCTTCCAGGTGGCTGATCCAGCGTCTGCTGCCCCATCCTGGGAGCACTCGGCATGGGCCCAGGGTTCCTGACGCTCTCCTATTATCCACACTTGGGTCTGGAGGTTTGATCATGGAGCTCCTGTGATCTCAGAGGAGAATCCTTGGTGGAAATACAGTCAGCAACAGATTTTCTACCTAAGAGTCTTGGTGACAATGTATTTAATAAGTGGTTGGCAGAAGTGACTCTTTGAAACATTCCTGTCACTGAAGATACACCCCACCCACAAATACACTCCATGTACTTGGGGCAGATCAAGAGGCTCTGGAATGCACTATACACTTTCCACAGTGGCAGGAGGTTTTCAGAGAGACAGCTCAGTCCCTTGCCTCTACCCTGGAGCAGGAACTGGGAGGGACATGGCTCAGGGCAGGCGCCACCCAGCTCACGTCCCATGTTGCCCTCCTGAGATGACCTCACTGTGTCTGCTCCTTGCCTTTGATTTTAAATAATCACCATTAGGACCAGCTTGTGGCTAAAAAGGAGAAATGATTCTTTCCTGGGAATTAGCCACTAATTTTGTTGCCTAGACCTTTGACCCGTATGACATCCACTTAACCTGGTTAGGTAGTAATGTCAGACGGCACCACTTCCACAGAACAACCTCCATAAGGAAGCACCCTGAATCCTAGAACCCCTCACTCCAGGTCATGTCCTTCACTGAGGCTGGGGGCACAAGCAGAGACACACCACCTGCCCTTCAGCTCTGCGGGGATCCTGAGCCCACTGTTCTAGGACAACTCAGAATCCACATGCACCTACCAGCAGAGCAGGCTGTGAGCCTAGTGTGAGGTCAGAGACAGAAAACAAATGAGCATAGTGTGGCCAGTGGAGCTGTTGGGATAACTTAGGTCCAGGACACCTGCTGCCCAGTGAACTCTAACAGGTTCAGTGGGGTCAGCCAGAAGGTGGGAGGCAGGAAGCCCTTTGGACAAGGGGTTGAGCATGGGAAGAGAACGGCCATGGTAGGGACACTGACAGGATGAGACATGATGGGGGTCAGGGAGAACATCAGCACCTGGGGCTCGTGAAGGCCACTCCTGACCTTGCATCCTCCCTGTGTGAGGGACCAGAGCTGGGGCCCACTTGGGGCACACCTGTGGGGCACACACATAGTCTTTGCCACCTGCCACCCCACCCTCTGTGCTCTTGCCCACCTCAAGCCTTGCCAGTGCCAGGACATAAGGGATGACAGCATCCTTCCAGCTGTGACCCCCAGGGTGTGCCCAGCTCACTCTGATGGAGACAAGGTGCAGCCGCAGGGGATCTGAACTGAATTCTCTGGGCACTCCACCTTAGGACTCTACCCCTGAAATGGATACTTTATGTTCAAAATTTCAGCTCACTTTTGTTGCTTTAAAGAACACATTTTCTTAGGAGACTTTTACACCAAAGTATCATCTTCAAAGAGAAAGCTCAATATGAAATTTCTCTAAGCACAATTTCATTTTAAATACATAGATATGTCTTGTGTTGTTTATATTTCTTTGAAGTGCGGAAGATCCCCAGGGCACAGCAGAGCCTGCAATTTATTAATTGTTGGTTTCACAGCAGGCTGACTTTTCCTGCATAGGGTCTCCAGGGTCAAGGACCAAAATGAAGGCAGTGCAGGTCTGCACTCTTTAGATGTCTATAGAAGTCTTCAAGCTCAGGTCCTTACAGGAAGCTAAAGGCCAGGGTGACTACTGGATGACAGGAGGTGGAAGTGGGAAGCAAATAGCCAGAAAGAAAGTACACATCAACACTTTGAAAGGTTCCCTGAGCAACCACATCCGAGATGCTGAGTGAGGGCAGACTCTGTCCCTCCAAGAGCAGGAGCTCTGTGCAGAGCAGGAGCAGTCAGCCAGGGATGCACCTGCCGAGCAGCTGTGGAACCAGCTCCCATCCTGAGCTCCCCGTTACACATCAGCACCGTGTTAATTTGCATGTTCCCTGTGAGTTGGGCAGTGGGTTAAGGACTTGAGTGGCTACCCTGGCTCCTATTTAGGGGTGAAAATGTGGGACTCAGAGGAGCAGCTGGGTATAGCACCTGATGCCTCCTGCTCTGTCCATGCTCACAAGCTGGAACCACTGGACCTGAAACCTCCTGCTCCTGGTCCTGCCAGGCCTGTCTCGCCTTCTCCTGTGTTAACTCCATTCCTGACCTCCTCAGCATAACAACAGTCCTGGAGAACTTTGCCCGAAGTGCTTGAGAGTGTGGCACTGATAAATGAAAGGTGACATCTGATCCCATGGTGCAGTAGCAGCAGAAACATGGGCACCTCTAAGCTTGGAAAGCACTTGACATCCATCCCCCTGGGAGGAGGCACTGGCATTTCACAGGTGAGGACACCAAGGCAGAGCGTGAGTGGAGCAGGACCCAGCCCAGGGTGGTGGGTGCTGCATGCTGCACACGGACCCCAAAGTCAGCTGAAGCCCCTCCAGGTCCTGGGGGGAATGCCGTATCCACAGAGACATCACTCAGCAAACAGACTCTGCACTAATCCACCCAGGCAAATTACTCCAAATTAACCAAAAAGGACTCCTGACAGGTGTCTTCCAGGCTGGCAATCCATGAAAATCTGCAGCCAGGAGAGGACTGAGGAGAAGAGGAGGCTGCCGTTAGTGGAGAGGGGAGATGGGAAGGGCTTCAGTGGGGGAAGGTGGCACCTCACTGTATGGGTGCACTCATAACCTCTGGAACCCTCTCCGCACCATGCACAGATGCCCAGCTCTGCCTGTGACCAAGTCCAAAGCAGCAGCATAACCCTGCAGCCAACAGATAAAGAAGCTTTTACCCGGTCAAACAGATGAAAGTCTAACGTGGGCATTTCCTCTGGCAGAGCTGTTGCTCCAGGGAGTGTGCCCACTTCACCCCTGTGGGTGCCTGGATTTGAAGTATTAAAGATGCAACACTTATTTTTACCTGAAATAGTCTGAGGTTCAAACAGAACTCTCCCTGGCTGTGTCGTCTCGCTGTTGCTGGCGTCTACCGTTTCACATTCACAGATCCTGCCTGTGGCCCTCCAAGTCAAGGTGATAGCCAGGGCTGGAAGGCATGCTAAGACCCTGGTGCTATAACCTCCGGTGGCATGGCCTTGAGTTGACCTCCTAAAGCCTGTTTCCCTGGTAAAACGGGTCGGTAACTGTAGGCTGGCAGTAGGTACGTACAATAGAGTACTAGCTGACTACACCATACCAGGCTTTCAATAAACAGAATCTTGGGAATTCTGTGTCTTTATAGCTTCAATTGCAATTTTTATTTCAGGATTGGTCCCTGTTGGGCCTCAGATGTAAAGCCTACTCTCAAAACACACAGGCAGGCCAAGCACAGTGGCCAGGCACCAGTGTTACGCCTGTCCACAGACAGCCTCCTTAAGATGCTTCTGTATTTCCTCTGCATTGAGTCACTGAGGTTAAGCTGTGGAAATCAAATGCCTGCATCACCCTCTCTGGCACATGCCACACCCACAAGGACTTGGCTGAAGGGGTCATTTTGGACATGAGCAGATGAGGCCCCTAGAAGCATGCCATCGTCCTCCCTGTTCCAGGGTAGCAGCCTCTAGTTATGTAGACAGGGTGGATCTTACAGCCACACACCTCCATCACGGCACTGCAGTTTCGGGTGGCTTGATTTTAGGCACACACTCAGCAGGCCTTTTTAAATACAGAGGACATAGGAAAGGTGTGGAAATCCCTTGTATCCTACCCAAGAGATAACTATGTTAGCTAGGTGGATTTCCTCAGTTTGGCATTGAGGTGGCTCCAGGTGGGTGACATGCATACGCCACTCCACTGCTAGCAGAGTGCAGAAGGCCCTTACACCTGACTGAGCTGGCAGACAGCCCACCTCCTGGGGCAGGAAGGGATGGGCAGGGACCAGACTTCTGGCAGTAGCCACACACACGGCGATGGCCGACCCCTCTTTGGGAGCTGTCCTGGGCATTCTCACCTCTTCAGCAGCACTGGCCTCCCCCAGCCAGCAGCCCACCCTCTTTGACTATGGACGTGCCCCTGGGGGAACCCCTGGGGGCTATGTCCCCCTGTTAAGATGCAGCATGCCCAGGAAGTTTCCGCCACTGCTGCACCTCACAGGGCCGCCTCCTGCTCAGACCTCCTGACCTGACACCCAGCCTTCACCATAGGTAGTCCACTGGACTCTGCTGCCTAGGGGCCCAACCCTTCGGCTGGTAATTCTGTTACCAGGGATCCTAAACACAATTTCTCTTTGTGTTTTGTTATCTGAAAAGTGAAAAGCATAGTGAATTGCCAACCTCCTTTCTTTCTGACCTATGTGTTTGGGATTTTGAAGTCTCCTACAAATTTCATTTTGGATACTAACAACCCAAAGCATGCATTCTGCAGGTCTGTGCTCAGTTGGCAGCACTTTCGTTTTGTTTTGTTTGGGTACCAGGGATTGAACCCAGGGGCACTCAACCACTGAGCTGCATCCCCAGCCCTATTTTGTATTTTATTTAGAGACAGGGTCTCACTGAGTTGCTTAGTGCCTTGCTTTTGCTGAGGTTGGCTTTAAACTCACCATCCTCCTGCCTCAGCCTCCCTAGCCACTGGGATTATAGGCATATGCCACTGCACCTGACTCAGCAGTTTGTTTTTGAGTTGGGATCTCACTGTGTTGCCCAGGCTGGCCTCAAACTCCTGGGCTCAAGCCACCCTCCTGACTCAGCCTCCCTGATGCTGGGACTACAAGCATATACTGTTCCAAAGGCATGAGAAATATGTGTATTTAATGGCCTAATAATTCAACACACCTGGCTTTGGTCACTACCAAAGACTGATTCTTTGAAACAATGGCTTGAGGAAGAGTAAGCCTGACTTGTCCCTATTTTCTTCCCCACTTTCTGACTGAGACCAGCCCACCAACAATTCCTCCTGAGGCTTCCATGACCCCTCAGCTGTGCAGAAGGACAGGCTCTCAGGCCAGGACCCATGGGACATTTGCCTTTATCTCTGAGGCCAGAATGTGAAAACGCTTCCTGCTGAAGGCTCTGAGCCTTGTGCCAGTCCACACCCAACCTGATGTCAGGCTTAGGCCCAGGGAACCCTGCTTAGGCCCAGCTAGAAATCCAGTGGCTTCCTCGTCCTCTTGCTGTTTCTTAGGCCAGCCAAGTCCTGGGGGCAGCAGTGATGAAGGTACAGCCCCTCTAGAACGTCCTGTGCTCACGAGGCCGAGGACCTCATCCACAGAGCTCTGATTCAGCAGGTCTGGGTGGTGCCCTGCTGAGGAGCCCCGGGAGAGTGTCAGCCTGGGACCACACTCTGAGACCTAGGGTTCCCACAGGATTCCAGAGAATGCTGCACCCCATCTGGTGGTCAAGGCCAGCCTGAGGGCACTTACACCCCTCCTTCCCACGGAAGGGCTGCTTGTAACCCAGAGCCCAGACCTGCAATTTCCCTCCTTCCCTCCCCACTCCCAGAATGCTGTCCACGGCTCCACTTCGGAAATGTCTGGGTCGGAGCTCCTCCCCTCACGATGCTCCTCGCCTCTCCCACCCATAAACAAGGTTTCCCTGGACAGGGCAGCATGTGATCATGGAAGCCTGACTCTGGAGAAGTCCAAAGACTGCATTCAGTTTTCAGAAGTTCCCCAGGCTGCTGTGGAGTGTGGCTCCCTGGCACTGTTCTCAGCTTGCTCGCCCCACATGTGTCTGTTTGGGAGTCCATCTACAAATCTGACCCTCTGCCGAGTCTGGTGCCTCTCTCAGGGGAGGGATTGTGACTCTGAGCCTTTATGGCCTAGCATTAGCCCCCTGGCCTGTAACAAGATAAATATGTAACAAAAGTAAATGAAAATTAAATTTGGGGAAATGAAGGTTGGCAATCTGTTCCAAAGGCATAGGAAATACGTGTATTTAATGGCCTAATAATTCAATTTTTAGATGTTGATTTTCAATAAATGATACAAAACTAAGCAAATTTGGGAAACAGGGCATTATATAAAATCTAAGCATTGGAAACATCTTAAATATTCAGCAAAAATAGAATGATCATAAATCAAGCCTATGACATGAAGTTTTAAATTGTGTTTTTTGTTTGATTTGGTTTAGTTTGGTACCAGGGATTGAACTCAGGGGCACTCTACCACTCAGCCACATCCTCAGCCCTATTTTGTATTTTATTTAGAGACAGGGTCTCACTGAGTTGTTTAGCACCTCGAAATTGCTGAGGGTGGCTTTGAACTCACAATCCTCCTGTCTCAGCTTCCAGACCGGTTGGGATTACAAGTTAAAATGTGTTTTCTAAAAACACAATGAAAACGTTAATCATGCAACAAGCAGTGACAAAAGCAGGTTGCAAAACTGGACAAACAGCATGGTCACATTTCACGACATATGAATACACATGCAGAGAGGTGGAGGGCACCTACAGCACCCAGGTTTCAGGTGAGTGGAGTCCCACCACGTTTCGCCTCCTTGGATACACCATGTTTCTCGCGCAATGAGGTTATGGCAACATCATAATTATGTAACTTGCAAATTACAAAAATTGGGAGAACACAACAGTCTTTTTTTTATTGTTTGCTTGGCTTTACGGCTGAGCCACATCCCCAGCCCTTTTTCTTATTTTGAATTAGGGTCTGCTAAATTGTCCAGGCTGGCCTGGAACTTGCGGTCCCGCCTGAGGTCTCTGGATAGCTGGGAGTACAGGCCTGCACCGTCGAGCCCGGTTGACAACAGTGTTTTTAAAACCCCGTTACTTATCTTTCTGACTTCTTCACGAATGGCTCAAGAGTCAGGCTATATCTTGGTTTCTTTCACCTCTTTCCGATGCTTATTAACAAGTCCTTAGGAACGTCGCTAATAATCGGTGCCACCTTTCTCCACATTTCTTCCTTTTTTATATTAGCTGCCTTCAAGTCTCCCTCTCATCAGGGGGGCGTTCTTACCTGTTTCTGTCCCTTTCCATTTGGCCTGAGCTTGACTGCGCCTTTGGAGTTCGCCCCCCTGAAGGACCTTCTCCACCTGCAGCCTGGCAGTTAGTGCGGGCAGGTGATGCCCAACGAGATCAGGTCTCCGCAGGTTCTCCCCAGCACCCTTAGGAATAATTACCCAAGACGGCGGCAAGTGAGCTCCTTTCCCAGGCCTCCTTTGGAGGCAAACAAAACGAGTTCCTCCACCCGCCTCCCGCCCCGCAGGTCGGTGGTGCTTCTATTCCCAGGCTCCGGGAAGGCAGCGAAAGAAACTTGACGTTACTGTGAACAGCAGCCGGGTGGGGGCGTAGCCGGGTGCTCCCGGGCTAGGGAAGACGGGGAGGTAGGGAGGCAGGGTGCAAATGGGGCTTGGGGAGACAGGGAGGTGGAGAGGTGGGGCGTGGGGAGACGAGGAGGCGGGGCGTGGGGAGGCGGGGCGGCGCGCACCAGCGTCCCCGCGCTCCTCCCGCGCGCGGCCCCTGGAGTCCCGGAGGCGCGCGGCCAGGCCAGCTCCGGCCCGCGGCACACCAGGCAACCCGTGGCCCCAGCGAGCGCGGGCCGGGGCCGGAGCCGGGGCCGACGGCTGGGGGCGTCGCCCCCAAGAGTCTTTCTGCGGCCCCTGAGCTTTGAGGGCGAAACGAGACTGATCGGGGCCGAAACCATGAACCGGAGTTTTCACAAGTCTCAGACCCTGCGCTTCTACGACTGCAGCGCGGTGGAAGTCAAGAGCAAGGTAAGCCCAGGAGGGCTGCCCGACGATCTGCACCCCTCCCCTGGCCAACGATCGGGCTCCCCGCGGAGGGGGACCGGAGCGGTGTGGGAGGCGACCGGCGCCAACTTTCGAGCTCCCGCACCGCGCGCCACTGGGCGCTGGGTTCGTGGGATGTGCATGGGGGACCCCGGCCCCTCTTCCCGCCCCCTGCACAGACACAAAGCCTGGCAGCCCCAGGAGGGTCTTGTTGGGACGGAGGGCTGTCGGACAGTCCGGGCACGCTCCAGACCCGCTCCCCGAGAGCTGCTCTTTTGTTACACGGTAAGAGGCGACCCGGGCGCGCCACACGTTAGGGGAGGGCGGCGTTTCCGGGGCGAACTGGGGGACGGGACTGTGCGGATTCCGGGCTGTGGAGGGCCGGGGAGGGACCCTGCTGTGCCGCCTCCGGGACTGCGAAGAAGCCTGGTTACCAGCGAGGAGGCTGGTCGCTGGCTACAGGGGCAGGGCCCGGCTCGCCACCCAACCTGGCTCCGTGTACCAGATTCCCTGGCCCCGGTCGTGCCCCTAGCCCCCACCCCTGGGGCACGCCCCTGGCCGAGATCCAGCCACCCCCACCCCCAAACGTGCCCCCCACTCAGACACCTCACCCGGGAGTGCCCCCAACTCAGTTCAGACCCCAAGTCTGAGGCGGGCCCCTGGCCCATACATCCTCACCTCGGTGGGCGCTCAGACCTTGACCCGCTACAGGACGCGCATCCGTCCCGGGCCAGACCCAGACCCCCACCCTGGGCGCGCCCCAGCTCCTGATGCCTGCGCCAGGCTGAGCGTGCCCTAACTTGCGGGCGCAGGGTGCGTGTCTGGGTAATTGGTTGATAGGATCTGGCGCTTCTGCCCTTTGCGGGGGCGTCTTCTTCTCAGCAGACTCTTTTGTCTGGGAGGGTCTCTGTGGTGGACGCAGGGGGCAGAGGAGGAGCTGCAGTTACTCATGGCCCTGTGGGAGAGGGGCCCTTCATCCTTTTGCTGACTGCTGACTGAGATCTGAGCGGCCGCTCACCCTTTCTGGCTGCGTACCCTTTCTGGGTGAAGTGAGGTGGAAGCTGCCAGAGTGGTGGGAAAGGGGCCGGGCCACCAGCTCTGTGTTCATCTTGGGCACAGGACCAGTGTTTTCTCTGGGCTCAGGGGAGGCGAGTCCCACCCTAGACTACAGGTGGCCCAAAGGATCCATCGGTGTAGGATTTCCAGGGCCCTCACAGGGGTTCGTGGGGGACCTAGCAAGGGGCATGGCCACATCCCGGAGTTGCCGGATTTCCTTTCCTCTTGGGAAGACACAGTCATTTTTGGAATTCCTGCCCTTTCCCCAAATGCTAATTCGGTAATCCCTATCCATGCCCATCTTCTCTGGTCCAAACCCATAGATCCGGTGTGCGATCCATGGGTGGTGAAGGAAGGACCCGCAGTAGCAGAGGGAGTTTGAAGAATCTGCCCTATTGAGCTCTGTACAGTAGCCACTAAGCCCCTAGTGTTTGGGGTTTCTTGTTTTGAGATCATTGTAGTTCACCATCAGTTGTGAGAGAAAATAGACCCCAAGACTCTTCCCCTGCCTCCCCCAAAGCTGACATCTTATGTGACCATGTGGCCTGTGCCAACTGTGGGTATCAGCACGGTGCTGAGTGCTCACTTGTGTGGCCACAGCTCAGTCAGGTACAGGCCTTTCATCACAGGACCTCTCCTGCTGCCTGTTGTGCAGTGCCTACTTCCATCTCAGTGAGTTGGTCAGTGTGGGACACTGTTCTGCAGTCAGTAGCTCTGTGAGGTGCCTTTTCAGAGGGAGCAAGGCCCTAGGACAGATCTGGAGGTGCTCTCACTGGTCCTACCCTGCAGTCTGGCACTGGGCCTGTCCAGGGGTGTTAGTCTGCCTGCCTCTTCCAGCCCTGCTCAGTAGAGAGGTGCTGCCCCATGCCCCACAGGAAACTCAAGTTCAAGAGCAGTGAGTGTCATGGCCGGAGTTTGGACTTGGCAGTCCTCAGGAGGCCTCATGGACCCGGGCCCCCTGAAGTAGCTGTCATATCTCCTCCTGTCACACAGCCTGACTTGCTGCTTGTCAGAGGGTCCACATGGCTCTTCCTTCTGCACACGCCCTCCCACAGGTACTTACTGTGGAGTCTCCTCTGCAGAGAGTGACTGTTGTCACCATATAGGAGTCAGAACTTCATGCAACCTGGACGGAGCACCACAGAGCCTGGCAGTCAGAGAGCTGAGTGGACCTGGGTTCCGCCACCTGCTACCTTTGGGGCTTTCAGACAAGTCATTTAACCTTTCCCAGCTTCAGTTGTCTTGTGTAAAGTGAGCATCATATCTGATTTGCTTACTTTCCAAGATGGAGAGAGTCAATGAATCTGAGAGCAATCTAAGACTGAGCAGAGCCCACCATGGCAAGAGCTCATTTCTGTGGATCAGGATCCTCTGGCATTTCGAGATCTGGGCTGAAAAGTTCTTCAGGCCCTCTCATGTCTAAAATATATTGATTCAACCAATCTCTCACTCAGATTACTTTCAGTTTTTTTTTTTTTCCATAGTAAAACAGTGTTTTTAAATCTTCACATAAAGGAGAGAGAGAGTGTGTGTGTGTGTGTGTGTGTGTGTGTGTGTGAAGATTATTGGTTCTGTTAAGTCAGTGCAGGGCTCTTATTGTTTGTTTAGGACAAACCCCTAGAAGTAAAATTACTTGGAAGAAAGGTATGCACATTTGTGGGCCTTTCTGTGTGTGTGTGTGTTTGTGTGATGCTGGGATCAAACCTGAGGCCTCTGTCATGCTAAGTAAGCACTTGGTATGCACATTTCTAAGGCTAATAAATATTGCCAAATGTTCTGGGCACTCATTTCTGCCAGTCTCTATGCTGTTTGATATCTGTCCATCCATCTCTCTCTCCTCTCCTTCTCCCAGTGCTGGGCATTTTCTCATACCTTCCAGACTATATAAATAAACCATGTCCCATTGTTTGAATTTGATTTCTTGAGTGATTAGTGATTTGAAGGTTTTCACATGTATTGGCTATTTATATACCTATTTTTAATTTTCTGCTCTTGTCCTGTATCATTTTTCCTATCAGTAGTCTTTTTGAGTTATGAGAGCTGCTAGTACAGCTGGTGCTGAGTGGAGCTGGTGTCCTATCATTAGAGGGGCCTTGCCCTCGGCACTAGCCCTGTACTGCCAAAGGGTGGGAATAAGCTGGCACAAGCTGATCCTGTGCTGGCTGGCCAGTCTGCTGGGCACATCTGGGCACAGTGCATTATATTAGCATGTCTCCTCTGATCCCCAAGATATTATCGCTAGCTGATCTCATTGGCCACCATGGTGCTTCAGGGGCACACCCTTCCTTCTGAGATGAGACATGGGGTGAGATGGAGCCCAGGCCAGACTCCCTATTGAGTGGCTGGGGACTTGCCTTCCGTGGGCCAGTTGAGAACTGCCTGGACACGGTTTGACTCATCTGTGTGTCAGTTACACCCTCTTAAGACTCTGGTTTGCTGTACTGTGCACGTATGTGTTCAAACAGGTTCAGGGACTTGATCTGGGAAGTGGCATCCAGAGGAGACTTGTCAGGAACCCAGGTAGCACGTCAGTCTGGGGGCATGGTGGCATCAGTGTACCCAGAAGGCTGCCCACCTCTTGTGGGTAGGATCTGGAGTGGTAAAGCATTCTGACAGCCTTCCTGGGGCACCACACCTGGGCAGGGGGTCAAGCCCTTTCCTAGGACCAAGGGCACTTCAGATACAGGGCGGAGTCCTCTCAATTTTATGGAAGGGGAGAGTGATGGCGGCAGAACTGCTGGGTGGTTGGGTTTGTCCAGTTGGCTGTTTCCATGTCAAATCCATGTCTACTGGCTCCCCAGTTCCTCTTGGCAAATTTTAGTTGTACATGAACCTGGGAGCCCAAGGAGGTGCTGTCTCCTTTACAGCTCATCACCCCACCCCACCCCTGCCAGCCTCTTCCCAGCGCACACCAGGGCCCTTCTTTGCAGCTGCCCCTGAACACTGTCTACAGTTCAGAGGTTACGTTCTAGAACAATTCTTTTTTTTAAATATTTATTCTTAAATTTTAGGTAGACACTATCTTTATTTTACATTTATGTGGTGCTGAGGATTGAACCCAGTGCCTCGTGCATGCTAGGCGAGCACTCTACCACTGAGCCACAACCCCAGCCCTCATTCTAGAACATTTCTTAATGTTTATTTAATGTCCCCCATATATATGTGCGTTTATGTGCCAGATGGGTTCCAAATGTATCGCAAGTGTAATACATTGGAATGTGCCCAGTTCATCAATCCCTGTTACAACCTCTAAGAAAGGCTCTCTCTCTCATCGTGCATAAAAAGACCCTGAGTCACAGGCTCCTCTGACCTACCCAGGGTCATAAAGCTCAGCACAGGGTCTGAGACCCACAGAACCCACAGCCTGGCTCCAGCATCCACAGTTGGGCCACTGTCTGCTGTTGGTGGAGGAGGACTTGTGGCTCTTAGGAACTGCAGACCATGGATTCCGGACCAAGGTGTAGATACAGGTGTCCCAGCCGCCCCTCTGTAGTCTGGGAGGCCCTGGTTGTCCAGGTCTAGAGCTCATGGAAGCACTGGGGAGTGTGCCTTGCGCCTTAGGGAAAGAAGCTGTATCGTTCTTGCACACCTTAGGTTCCTGCTGCAGGCCTTCAAGGGAGGGCCTGTTTGGTGTCTGTTCTCTGAAGTCCAGACCCACCCTCTGTCCATTCATTTGATTATTTGCTTGCTCCTCTATTGAGCATCTGCTATATGCCAGGCACAGGGCCCTCGCTGGGATTCAAAGACAGCCAGGGTTGACACCATGCCTGTCTCCGTAGAGCAAGTGGCAGATTTGGCTGAGTGGTGGGGTCCTTTATCACAATTCAAATCCTTAACTTCATATCTTCGTGAAGCCAGATGCCCAAGGGCAACCTAGTTGGCCCTCTGTCTAACAAGGCCAGCCTCCATGTTGAAGCCCTGGGGTTGCTCTCTGCCTCTACGACAGAGGCCTACCAGGCTGGCTGGCTCAGGTTGGGGTTGGCTCCTCTGGGGAGTGCAAGGCTCCTGTATGGGTCTTGCCTCCTCTGGGGCTTTTCAGTCTTCCCCTCGTGTGTTTTCTGGGTTTAGCACACTGGGAGGCCAGAAAGTTAACAGGATTCCTCAGATTCTCCAAGGGAAAATTCAGCATCTAACGTGTGAAAAGTGGTGCTCAATATGCAATAGGCACCCAATAAATGTCTGTTCAGTTGATTCAAATGAGAAATGACTGGATATTCCTGTTAGCTACTAATTCACAAATGGTCTGTTAGGCTACTTTAGGAAATACCTACTTTTTAAAGAAAGTGATGAATACTTAATTACAGTTGGCTTATTGTCAGAGCGTCTCTGAGAAAGGCTAGTGCCTTGCCCCCTCCCTGCTTGTCAAGGTGGTTAAGCTAGTGCCATGGGTCAGTGGTAGGCAGGGCTGGAAAAGATGAGCTCCACAAGACATAGCCACTTAGGAAGCTGAAACTCCATCACTGTTTCTGCTGCTGTTGGGTCTCCGGACTTCCTCAGTGCTCTGCATGGCCAGCTCTGTGTCTCCAAGACCCAGCTCTGTTGGCTTCTTCCAGCAGATCCCTGGGGGTCAGGACCACTTCCTGGGCAGACATTTGGGAGTGCTCTACCCTGTCCTTCCCTGCTCCTGGGGTCTGGGCTGGGCTGCCCTGCCCCACCTCTCCCTGAGCTTCCTCTCAGCCTGTCCATCCAGAGCATTAAGCACTTGAAGCCTCAGGGCCTTCTCCATTTCCATGCTGTCTGTGCTCTGTCCTCACTGTGGGAGTGACCTCAGCACCACCTGCAGCCCAGCACTGGGTTGTCCTTGCACATAGACTGTGCCCCCTGCCTGGATTCAGGGTGGAGCTGGGGCTGTGGCAGGTCTGAGGACACAGAAATCCCAGAAGGACTCAACCACACTTACTAAGTACTTGTGGATTAATTAAAGCAATCATTAAGTTTGCTCTGCAGAATTCAGGGCTCCTGCTTATGTGTGAAGTTTCCATAGCCCTCCCTTCAATGCTGAGGTCGAGTGGCTACTTTTGCAGGTCTCTTGGCCATCCCTGAGTCCACAGAAGTGGGGCATTGTGGGGAAGCCAGTTGGCAGCAGAGCTGAGAGTTCTGCTTTTTCTGCCCTCGTGGTCCCCACGAGGCTCCAGGATGTCACTGCTACATATCAGGGGAACCTCTCTGCTTCTAAAAGTCCTGCCTTGTGAGTGAATGTGTCTGCTTTCTACCTTCCATCATCGGTACTCCTGTCAAAGGCTGGATTATGAGTCAGTGAGTCCAGGGCCACAGATCTTTACTGAGACAGGATGCATGGACCAAGACACCCAGACCCAGATTGCTTCCCCAGTGATTTCTTTTGGGGACGTATGCTGGTGTGAAAGGGCCAAGAGGGAACCTAGGACCCTTGATGTGATTGCTTTGGGTGGTAAGCTATTCTAGAGGAATCTACATATGAAAGCCATATTAGTGTCCTGTTCTCTATGGGCAAGGGACAGGCACCACTGGCTGCCCACCTCCCACATTCCTGACATCCCTTCCTCGCTGTTCTGACAGAGTGTCACGATGTGACACATATACTTTTCTGCCTTCTGTGGAGGTGGTGGCCCCTCACCCTCACCCTGTGACTGCAGCTCCCTGGGACCTGCCAACACCAGTATGGGGGCAGCCATCCAGTCTGTGCTGAAGCTGAGCAGTTGCTGAGTTGGACTGTGTCATTCAGGTGCTCGGTGATGTCTGAAAACTTTGCAGGAACATGCCTCTTTTGCTGGAGGTGGCATCGTTGGCCTGTGAGATGACCCCATGTCTGACAATGGCGGCTGCAGATGTCAGGTAGCCTGCTGTGAGAAGCAGTGCCTTGAGAAAGCCCACTCCCGCCTCAGGAGGTAGCGAGCCCTGCGGCCCTACGTGTGAGGTCTGTCCCCCGAGGGTCCTCTGCTTTTTCTCAGGGATGTGGCCTGACCACTATGGGAGGGGCAGGGCTTGAAGGTCCCTCTCTCAGCTTAGGCAGGGGTCACAGCCTGGCCGAGGGTCAGCACCGGGTGCTTGGTAGCTGAGATGTGCCATTGTGAGGTTGCCCCAGGTTCTTTCTGCAGCCTGTTTCTCTGGGGCCCTCCCTGCCCCAGAAGCCTGATCAGGCCTGTGGGAGAAGCTGCCACCCAGGAGGGTCCAGGTGTGGGTGGCACTTTTGAGTGAAGTTTTATATTAGGCTCCTTTCTCCAGAAGTGCCTGCCGTGTGCTTGGCAGAGTCTCTGTTGCTGCTCTTGACACCTTATGTGGTAGAGTTTCCCCACCTGGAGAGATGAGGACCCTGAGGCTCAGCAAGGCAGAGCCATTAAGTCGCAGCTCTGAATGGCAACACCATCCTCCATGCGACTAGTCCATCGTCCCTGCCTCCACCTCAGGAGAAACAGACAACACCTGCTGCGCTGAGGTCAGTGTCCCCCACCTCCCTTCTCAGTGTCTCCGGACACCGACTTGGGGCTGGGCTGCTTCCTAAATGCCTCCTGCATCCTGTGAGATCCCCTCTCCTCAGCAGTCTGGGCCTTTGATCCTTCCATGAGTGTTGGCATGGGGTACGTCTGGCCCTGTGCAGTCTGTCTGGCGGATGCAGGGAGTGCAGACCAGGAGCACAGGCCTGGCCACCTCGCCCACTTCCTTTTGTGCTGCAGTGGCTCTCTGTGGCTGGTCTGGAGCATCGCTGATCCCTTCAGATCCAGGCACGGAAGGTTACTTACAAAGGCCCACCCGAGAGCGCCACTTCCACCCAGAGCTGCAGGCTCCGGTCACTCATGGAGTTACAATAAACCCTTTTTATTTTGAAAAATGACCTTAAAAATAGCTGCCTTTCCACAAGGAAAGGGACAGGCTGAGCAAACTGAGGCTGCTCCTGAGAAGTCAAGACCCATGCTCAGCTGAAGACGAGTCGTATCCCACAGGGTGAGCCAGCCACACAGCTGGCTTTGTCACAGATGCTTACACAAATGTGTAAGTTTGGGTCCTGAGGTTGAGCAGCACCTGTGAGAGCAGGCACAGTGTACTTCTCCAGGAGAGGTCTCACTCTCCCATGTCACATAGTGTGAGCACCAGAATGCATTCTTGTCACACTCACACGGCCTTTCAAGAAATGTGTCCTCATCCCTGTTCTGCAGGTAGGCACAGGCTCAGAGCTTAACACTGGTCCAGAGTTGCAATGCCAGCAGGTGAACCTGCAGCCTGGCTCCACCCAACTTGGCCCTGATGTCTGAGTTTATATCTGTAAGTTGCCTGATCCAGCCCATACCCTCTTAGCCCCTCTCCAGCTCTCTGCCCGGAAACCACCTGACTCTTCCACGTATCATGAGCGCACATTGGAATGTGCCCAGTTTCCTCTGCAGGCCAGGTTCCAGCCATGGAATGACTTCTCGGGAAAGTCCCATAAAGGTGGGTCAGATGAGCAGGCCCCAGGCACCCGGACCTTGGCTGGCCCTAGCCCCCAGGTCTCTCTGGGGCCTCCTGTGCCCAGCTTCCGAGCAGTCCCCTCTGTGCTTACTGCTCCCTTGTAGACAGCCCCTCTCACCCACACCCAGTTGTCTTCTTCCACCTGGGGGGTCCCTTACTCCTGACCACCCCCGACCACTGGAGCACTCCAGGTTTTGTCTTAGTGCTCCCTGGAATGTGGCTTTCACTTTCCCATTACTAGCCTTGTGACTTCTAGGCTAGGTCTTCTCTTCTGCTCTGTGAAATGGGGACAGTGACACCTTTCCAAATAGGCTTGGTGTCAGGACTGAAGGCCACGCACATGAGGCCTGGCACTGACTTTGTGGTCCCGCATGTCTCTGAGCCTCTTCTGACACCAACCCAGCCTACATTAACAGTAGGCCCAAGGTACAGAGCACACAAAGCACACGGAAGGCCTACAGCAGGCCTGTGGGCAGGGTACGTGGCCTCACAGGGGCCACAGGTGGGGCACAGGTGGGCTCTTGCATCAGCAGGCACCTGGGTATCTCATGCTCCATGCAGTAATGGCTCAGACAGTTCTGTAGGTGTGACTGTGGCACCACTATCACCCTGGGCCGTAGGGGGTGGACAAGGCACAGGAAGGGGCCAGGTCCCACCCTGCCTGACTCACAGCCTGTGGCCTGATTTCAAATGTGTCCCAACGCGTCAGCCAGGAAGTCATCCCACGGCACACCACTGCCCGGTCCCACGCTCCAACAGATAGCTCATTGGTTGACAGCTTGTTTCTTCTTAGCCTGCTGCCTCCTCTTTTCCTGCATAGAGTTCTTTCCAGTTCTCTACAGGGCGTGAGCATGCACACACACTGATAGGTTCTGCCCCTCGAAGTTCTGGGGCAGCTCCTGCCCACCAGACAGACAGACAGACAGATATACACACACACACACACACACACACACACACACACACACACGAGCATTCGTAGTGCGGATGTGTGGGTATGGCTGGTGGTCCAGCCTCTGTCCCCCTTCCTGAAGATTCTGCTCTGGGCCAAGTCTCTGACATATATATAGCCAAGTATAAGATGGCTCTGCAGTTAGAGCTGGGCACTGAGAAAGGAGAGCCTTCTTCCTCTGGGGGATGCTCTTGTGGTCCCAGGACCCACCTCGGAGGAGAGCGGAACACCAGAGGTGCCTGTCCGTCTCAGCACCTGTCTGTGCTCGCCTTTCTGCCCACCATGATGGCCCTGTGTGCTGTCCTGGCTGCTCTGGTCTGGGCTGTGCAGGCTCAGTTGACACTCCGTGTGCACCCACTCTTTCCCCTCCTTACACGCCTAATTTAAATCAGAGCCTGGGTGTACGGCTGCTGCACTGGAGTCCCTGTCTGTAACCGTGTGCCTGCTGTTTAATACCCTGCTGGCCAGCACACCCCCAGGCCCTGGAAGGCAGGTGGTTGTTGTTCAGCACCACATACCCACCCCAGCTCAGGCCAGGCTTAGCTGGCATTCAAGACAGTCCTGTTGAATGAATGCATATGAAAAATGCTCCCTAGCTGCTGACCAGAGCACAGGCCAGGCACTGCTCTAGGAGAAGGGGGCTGAGGTCTTGTGCCTACAGAGCTCCAGAGGATGCTAGTGCTGCTGGCTCAAGGGACACCTGCAGGAGCAAGCGCTGGAACTGCTAATCCCTGCCAGCTCTGTTGGTCTTTTGGGGCTCCTGGATCAGACATGATTCCCAGCTTGGGTGTTGCACCTTGCACCGTCCTGTCAGTTTCCAACCCATTTGAGATCACACAGCCAGATCAGTATTGTGTTCTGCTTTTCTCACTCACGTAGTGTAAAGAATTCCTCGAGTTCTTTAAACCCTCTTTCTTCTCTGTCTCTCACTCTCATTCTTTGTCTCTTTCATCTTTCTTTCTTTCTCTTTCTTGACAGGATCTGGCAAAGCTGCCCAGGCCAGAACTTGAGGATAAGAGGCTTAAACCCTCTTTTAAACATCACTTCTCTTGACTTCATCATATTTCTGTGAACCTGCCGTTTCTTTTCTTTTTTTAAAGACAGAGAGAGAGAGAATTTTAATATTTATTTTTTAGTTTTCGGTGGACACAACATCTTTGTTTATATGTGGTGCTGAGGATTGAACCCAGGCCGCACGCCTGCTAGGCCAGCGCGCTACCGCTTGAGCCACACCCCCAGCCCCTGCCGTTTCTTTTATGTCCTCTTACAGTTTCCGTTTTACACTATTGTAAATATTGTGATGAGCATTTTCTGTGGGAATTTCTGTAGGAGCTGGTGATGACCTGAGATTATCCTCACCAGAGATCTGGGGCAGGGCCTATCACCTGGGTGGGGCCTAGCACATGGGATGGGCCCTCCCAGGGAGAGGCTGGGTCTCACAAAGTTGGGGGCACCCAGCACAGGTGAGGTGGGGTCCCATCTAGGGGTGCATCCTCATGGTCCAAGGTAGTGACCTGGAAACAGCACTGTAGATTGTTTAAAGTCTGTAGAGACCACCAGGGGAAAGGAGGAGGAGAGGGAAAGGGGAAATGCTGTGGAAGCATATTGACTAAATTATATTATTATATCACGGGCATGTATAAATTTGTAAAAACAAATCTCATTATTATGTATAACTATAATGCACCCATAAAAATATGGGAAGAAGACTACAGAACTATAAAAATGAAGACTGCAGTGTTCTTCATGTGTGGAAGGATGGGAGTGCCTTTTGTTCAAGATGAATTTGGTATCTAAAGAGAGGGCTTTCCAGAGCAGGCCTGAAGGCAGCATCCTAGTGACTTTCCCCAGGTCCAGAATAGTCCAGAGCAGGGGCTTTAACCTGGCCATTCATTTGGGGCCTTTTCTTCCTCTTAGTTACTCTGCCTTCCCCAGTGCAGAGACCTGCTATGGGGGCCTGTAGTCCTTAGAGCTAAGAAGGCTGAACCAGAGTTAAGTCTAGGCTACCGAATGCGAGGATGGAAGGAGGATCCTTTGAATCACATTAGAGGCTCTCTGCCCCTACCACCTGCCTCCCCCCAGTCCTGCCTCTGCACTGCCCTCCTCCTTCTAACTCTGTGCACTTTCCTGATGCACAGGTACACATGCCTTTCCAATGAGTGCAACCTACCTCCTGTTCCTCTTTGAGGCTGGAATGACGGAGTGGGGGGAAGTTCCCGTGGCAGAGCACGGTGATGGATGTGGAGGTGCAGGAGGGAAGGTAGCACTTCCTCCTGTAGGGACTCAGGGCTTTCCTCAGGAGCCTGTGACTGGCCTTGGTGCACCCTGGCAGCAAGACATCATGAGCCATGCCAGAGGTGGGCCAGAGAACCTGGGCTGGCATCCATGAGGCTAGCTCCATGCACTAGGGAAAAGAGGGATGGAGAGCAGGCCGCAGGTGGAAAGCAACAGGGGAGAGCTGGGAGCCCGAGACCCACCACCGCTTCAGGAGGCTAGAGGACAGAGCGGCCCTTGTGCTGCAGGGTCTGGGGCACAGGGCGGTGGGCAGACACTGCTGCACGTGAGCTGGTGTGTGGCCGAGCAGGCCAAGGCTGTGGCAGTGCACATGTGCAGGGCAGGGCTGGTGGGACTTAGCGAGAAGAACACAACCCTCTCATGACTGCAGAGTAGCGTCCTGTCCTTCTGTCCATGACATTCTCAGCCAACACCAACTTTAAAAAGTTCTAGAGCTTTAGTCTAAAGCTGGTTGACAGATTTGATTCTTTAGTTCAGTGAAGATCACTGCAGAGTTGGGGAGGTCCTGCCACTTGTAAGGGGGATTAAGACTTCAAAATGTGCAACTGCTTGGAGTTTGGGAGGTGGCCTGGTCTTTTGGCTGGTGAAGACTGCCCAGTTTCTGTGGCCTGTGCTAGCCAGTATGACGCAGATGGTGACCATCTCTGTGGCGCTTAGAAGCCAGGAGCCAAGTGATGTAACCTTTCTGAAGTTTGGGGGCATCTAAAGTCGGGGCATCTGCCCCATAGCACCATGGCATCCAGCAAGGAATGTTCCCACAGCATACCAGTCCAGCGGCCCACACGTTGGGGACCGTTTGCTGCTGTTGTTTAAAGGCATGCAACCCATGTTTGTTTCTATCTTAAACACAAAATACCTTTTGAAGAGTGCATAAAAGCTACAACCACTGGTTGTCTGTGAGGTGGGGACCTGGGGAGGCTCCAAAATGCCTCTTGAATTTCAAATTGTGTGGCTATATTCCTGTCCAAACCATAAAGAGAAACCATGTGTGTGATCTTCATCTTAAAACTGTGTTCAGGAACCCCAAGGATGCTCTGTGAGCATGTTGGGTGGTTTCTGTGTGGTGGGGGTGCAGTTGCCTTGGTGGGTATCTCTGTGGGCCCTCAATAGCAGCCCCAGGGAACTGAGCTACCCAGCAATGGTGCCCAGGGCTCAGGCACGTGAGCCTTATTGGGTCTATGGGAGGCACCATGCCTGGAGTCCCCACCATGGGGAACTCTGGAGTGACGCTTTCTGCCAGTTCACACGAGCACATGTGACCAGCTTCTCTGGCCACCTCAAGTGAGCGCTACCTTGGTCTGGGTGCAGAAGAGGAAAGAACACTTTAAAAACAGCAGAGCGCTTGGAGGAAATGACCAAAGGTAGTAGAAAGTCAGAAACTGCCTTCATCTTAATCCTGCTTGTCCATGAAAACCAACCCGAGAAAGAGGCAAGCAGGGACAAGTCAGCACAGCAGAGGGGCAGAGAGCCAGGGCCAGCCTCCCACCAGGCCTCCATGCTGGGCCCTCTGTAAAGGGGCCAGGCTGCCTGCCCAAAGGTCAGCAGCTGCGCATGTGCACCTCATGCCTGCACACAAGCAGTGGAGTCAGTGGGAGGCCGCTCCCCCAGGCATTGGAGGACAGCAGAGGACCAGGCCCCAAGTGCCCCTATTACAAGACTGCAGCCTGCAAGGACAGGACTGTGTGTAGTTGTTGCTCCTCTGAACCCTGCTGAGGAAGATACAGCCAGGCTCAGCAGGAGGGGGCAGCTGCTTCTCAGACTCAGGGAGCACGTTGGGGACCATGTCCAGCAGGAGCTGCACCTGGCTCAGCAAGAAGGTTTCCAGTAAATAGTAGCCAAGTCGGGGATGAAACCTGGGACCATGTTTCCAGGGGTGAGAGAGTGCATGTGTGGCTGGGCTGCAAGTGGCCCGTTTGTGATGCAGAGGGCTCTGGAGCGGGCAGCAGGAAGGGTCTTCTTTGCAGCCTAGAATCAAGCCCCTCTGTGGAGAGCTCCTCACGCTCCCCAGGTCCCCAGCAGAGGAGCTCGGAAGGACACCTCTGACTGAGACATTAACGATCAATTAAGGGCACAAAAGCAGCGAGGCAGACTCATAGTACACTGACGAGGGCCCGGGCATGCCCACAGCAAGAGGCCCGCACCAGTGAGGTTTGCCAGCCAAGTCAGGACTGAGGATGTTCAGGCATGCCAGAATTGGGGACTTTTTCTGTCCTTTTAGATAGAAAAATATCTATTCTTCCTCGTCATTCATGCTCTGAATTAAATGTTTCTATACAGAATCAATTTGTTTAAAGGTAGGTACATTTAGATACCCCTTAGATATTAAAATAAATAAAATTTTACATATTAAACATCTTTTAACCTGAAAAATAAGGAACAGTCATGGTCATGTCGACGTCATTCTTGGGACGACACCTGAAGGGGAACAGAGTCGTCAGAGCCCTGTGGCTCCAGAAGCTCCGCTCATGTGAAGCCCCCGTCCCGACCTTGGAGAGGGGGTACAGGACACTAGGAGTTTGGGGTCAGGGTGGGGACCGTGTGTGAGGGAAGGCGCGTTCTGCCTGCTCTGGCGCCTGCCATCTGTCTTCTTACCTTCTGGAGAAGCTCGCCGTCCCTGCTGGGCCTTCCCAGCAGCCCAGCCCAGGGCTCTGCCTCCCCTGCGTCCTGGCTGTGCTGACAGCAGCTGCTGGACCCTCCTGGGCCTCCTGTGGGCCTGGTCCACCCAGTTCTCTCCAGAGCCTCCTTCTGTATCTCCATGTTTCTGAACATGGTTTTCAATCAGCTTTCAACTCAGCTGTGTGCCAACTGAAAAAAAATCATCTTAAGATAAACCTTTTTTAAAATAACAACTCTATAAGCTATAATTAATGTGAAATAAAACCCACACCTTTAAGTACAGCGTTCGTGGGTTTTCAGTAGTCAGAGTCGTGCAGTCATTACCACTATCTAATTTTAGAACATTTTCTTCGCCCAAAAAGAGACCCTTGGGCACAGACCCTGGCAGCCCCTCCCCCAGCCTGTGGCAGCGCTCGCGGCCGCTCCTCCTGCCTGCTGACTTGCCTGCTCTGGGCGTTCCACGCGGTGGGTGCACTTGCTGCCTGGCTTTTGCATCTGGTACCTGCACCTGGCCGGATGCTCTCGAGGCTCTTTGCTGTGGCGCAGCCTAGTGCTTCAGGCCTCATTATGACCCCATGACGTCTGGGTGAGCCCTCCGCACGTCGTGTTTGTCCACTCTTCAACAGTGGACATTCACCTTGTCCTCACTCTGGGTGATGGTGCCATGATTCATGCCCATGTTTCTGTGTGGACATGTGCATTCATTATTTTTTTTGAGGGGGGGATATGCCTGAGAGTGAAGTTATTGGGTCATGTGGTGATTCTGTTTGATCTTTTTTAACAGCTCTCTTTTTAAATAGTTGTACACGTACTCTTATTTTGTTTATTTTTATGTAGTGCTGAGGATCACACCCAGGGCCTCAAACATGCTAGGCAAGCGCTCTACCGCTGAGCCACAACCCCAGTTCCTAATTCTGTTTAATTTTTTAAGAAACTGCTAGCTCTTTACCAAAGCAGTTGTACTGTTTATATTCCTACAAAAAAGGATGAGGGTTCGTATTCCTTTTCGTCGTCACCAACATGTTCTTATCTGAAGGTCCACTATTTCCACCCTGGGGACCACATCTTCAACTCTTGGTGCCCAGTGACTCCTGTTTTTAGCTTGTGTTTCCTGGTGACTGGCGACATTGAGCTTCAGATCCTGAATCTAGGGTCCATTTCTTTGGGGAAATGTCTATTCGGGTTCTTGGCCCACCTTTTTTAATAGGTTAGTTTGCCTTTTTACTGTTGAGTTTTAAGGGTTCTTTTTTATGTTCCGGGTACAAATCCCTTATCAGACATAAGATATCTGCTTTAAAAATATTATCCACATTTCATGGATTATCTTTCCACTTTCTTTTTAAAAAACTTTTTCAGTTGTTGATGGCTCTTTATTCTATTTATTTATTCGTATGTGGTGTTCATAATTGAATCCAGGGCCTCATACATGCTAGGCAAGTGTTCCACCACTGAGCTACAAACCTAGCCTCTGTTTCCACTTTCTTGATGGGACCTTTGATGTTTCCACTTTCTTGATGGTACCCTTTGAAGCAAAAAAGTTTTAAATTTTAATGAGACACAGTTTATCTACTTTTTTGTTGCTTGTGCTTTTGGTATCCCATCTAAGAAATCAGTGTCTAACCCAAGTACTGAAAATCGAATCCTGTGTGTTCTAGAACTTTCATGGTGTAACCCTCGGTTTGTGATCCAGTCTGAACTCATTTCCCCGGGTGGAATGAGCTGGAGTCCAGCTTCCTTGCTGGGCATGTGGACCTGCAGTCGCCCAGCACATTTGCTGAAAAGACTTTCTTTCCTCTTTCCTCCCCTGAATTGTCCTGACACTCTTATGACATCAGCTGACGTACCCCTGATTCACTTCTAGCCCATCAATCATCTGTGTGTCAGCATTACAGCGTAAGTTTTGAAATCAGGAAGCGTGAGCCTCCAACTCCACTCTTTCTCAAGATCTTTTTGGATATATTGGGTTCTTCGTATTTCCAAAAAGTTCAGAACCATCTTGCCAATCACTGCAAAAAAGGCATCTAAAAGTTTTTTTGTCATTCTTTTTCTTAAAATTTTTATTATTGGTTGTTCAAAACATTACATAGTTCTTGACATATCATATTTCATACATTTGATTCTTGGGTTATGAACTCCCATCTTTACCCCGTATACAGATTGCAGAATCACATCGGTTACACATCCACTGTTTTACATATTGCCATACTAGTGTCTGTTGTGTTCTGTTGCCTTTCCTATCCTCTAGTATCCCCCCTCCCCTCCCCTCCCCTCCCATCTTCTCTCTCTACCCCATTACTGTAATTCATTTCTCCCCCTTGTTTTTTTCCCTTTCCCCTCACTTCCTCTTATATGTGATTTTGTATAACAATGAGGGTCTCCTTCCATTTCCATGCAATTTCCCTTCTCTCTCCCTTTCCCTCCCACCTCTTGTCCCTGTTTAATGTTAGTCTTCTTCCCATGCTCTTCCTCCCTGCTCTGTTCTTAGTTGTTCTCCTTATATCAAAGAAGACATTTGGCATTTGCTTTTTAGTGATTGGCTACCTTCACTTAGCATAATCTGCTCTAATGCCATCCATTTCCCTGCAAATTCCATGATTTTGTCATTTTTTAGTGCAGAGTAATACTCCATTGTGTATAAATGCCACATTTTTTTTTTATCCATTCATCTATTGAAGGGCATCTAGGTTGGTTCCACAGTCTAGCTATTGTGAATTGTGCTGCTATGAACATCGATGTAGCAGCATCCCTATAGTACACTCTTTTAAGGTCTTTAGAGAATAGTCCAAGAAGGGGAATAGCTAGGTCAAATGGTGGTTCCATTCCCAGCTTTCCAAGGAATCTCCATACTGCTTTCCAATTGAAGGCATCTAAAATTTTGATAGGGGTTGCATTGAACCTGTCAATCAATTTGGGGAGTATTGCCATTTGAACAATGTTAAGACTGCTAATTGATGAACATAGAATGTCTACCTGTCCATTTAGATCTTCTTTAATATTTTGACACCATTCTGTAATTTTCCATGTGCAAGTTTTCACTTCTTTTGTTAATTTTATTCCTAAATATTTTATCCTTTTAATATCGTTGTTAATTTGTCAGATTTGCTTTCTTAATTTCATTTTCAGATTGTTCATTGCTACTGTGTGTAGGGTTTATTTTTGCATATTGATTTGTTAGCACTGGCAAATGTTGTACTAGATCCCTAGGATTTCCTATATACAATGCGTGCCTTCTGTGAATAGAGTCGTTGCAACTTCTTCCCTTCAGTCTAGTGGTCCTTGTTTCTTCCCTAACTATCCTCTGCCGAGCCTCTCTTATAGCATCAATCAGAAAACGTGACAGTGGGTATTCTTGTTTTTTCCGGACCTCAGGGCATTGTCTCTAACCACTGAGTCTGGCATTGTCTGTGAGTCTTCATAGAAGTCCTCCATGGGGCTGAGGAACTTCCCTTCTGCTCCTAGTTTGCTGAGTATTTTCATCATAAAAAGATGTGTTTTGCAGCTGGGGTTGTGGCTCAGTGGCAGAGCACTTGCTAGCACATGTGAGGTACTGGGTTCGATCCTCGGTACCACATAAAAAATAAGTAAAATAAAGGTATTGTGTCCAACTACAACCAAAAAAATGTTTTTAAAAAGATGTGTTTTAGGGTTGGGGTTGTGGCCCAGTGGTAGAGCGCCCGCCTAGCATGCACGAGGCACTGGGTTCGATCCTCAGCACCACATAAATGTAAAATAAAGATATCGTGTGCACCTAAAACTTAAAAAATGAATATATTTTTTAAAAAAGATGTGTTTTACTTTCTTTATCTGTTGTGGTGATTGAATGGCTTTTGTCCATTAATACACAGTATGACATTGATTTTTCAAATGTTAAACCAACCTTGCATTTCTGTGATAAATCTCACTGGTCATGGCGTGTAGTTCTATTTAGATGTTTTGGGGGTTTTTTTGTTTGTTTTTAAATATTTATTTTTTAGTTGTAGTTGGACACAATACCTTTAGTTTGTTTATTTATTCATTTTTTATGTGGTGCTAAGGACCGAACCCAGGGCCTCGCACGTGCAAGGCGAGTGCTGTACTGCTGAGCCACAACCCAGACCCCTATTTAGATGTTTGGATATGATTTACTAATATTTTTTGAGGACTTTTGCAATTCTTCAAAATGGATGTTGGTGTGTGGTTTTCTCCTCTTGAGGTTTCTTTTTCTGGTTTTGGTATCAAGGTAAAACTGGTATCACAGAATAAATTGGGACTCATTTTTTCCTCTTATTTTTTGAAAGAGTTTATGAAGGAATGGTACTAATTTTGTAGACGTTTAGTATAATTTCCCAATCAAGCCATCTGGGCCTGGACTTTTCTTTGTGGGAATTTTTTAATTTGTAAATTCAGTCTCTTTACCTGTTGTAAGTTTTGTGAGATCTTCTATTTCTTTTTTGTGTCTTTATAAGAATCTGTCCGTGTCACCTAGGTTATCCAATTTTGGCATATAGTTACTCATAGTATTTCAGAATAATCTTTTTTAAAAAGTGAAATCTCATTTCAGAACAGTTTCAGATCTGTGGGGAAATTGCAAAGATAGTACAGAGTCTCCAGACACGCCAGGCTCAGTTCTCATTCTGATCGTGGTGGCCCACTGCACTAGCAGAAACTGGGGTGGTGTCCGTCAGGTTTCCCTGGCCTTCACCCGAGGACCTTTCTGACCTGATGTTGCAGAACCCTGTCCTGAACCCCACTCTGTGGGGCCGTGAAGGCCCCTGTGCCCCTCTGGCTGGGGTGGCTTCTCAGGCCCTCTTGGCTTCGGATGACCCTGTTAGCTGTGACTGAGGAGGACCGGTCTGATACTTGGGGAATCTCTCTCAGTTGGGATTTGTCTGTTAGTTTTTCAGTGTTAGAATGAGACCGTGGACTTTAGGGAGAAGGACCGCGATGGTGTCCTGCCACTCTCATCACATCTTACTGAGGACACACGCTGTCATGTGATCACCACAATTGATGCTGCCCTTGGCCCCCTGGCGCCATGTCCACTCTGAAGTCACTCTTCCCTTTCTACACTGTGCCCTGGGACCAGACTTACTATGTGGGGCCTACGTGTCAGGGGTGGGAGGTGATGTTCTCCCTCCTTGAAGGTGGTGTTTATCCACAGAGATTATTGATATCTTTCTGCATGGGAGGTCTGTCTATCCTACCTCATTTATTTGTTCAGTCACTTATTTATATCATCGTAGACTCAGGGACATTTATTTTATACATTTATTTTATACTTTGAGTTATAATTCAGAGCTACTTTGTTTTGGCCACGGGGAGCTTCTCAGTTGGTTCTTGTTTTCTTTGACATGCTCCACGTTTGGTGGGGGGATGGTTGTTTTTAGCACTTCCTTGCTTTCTGGTGCTCTGTGATCCAGGCTCCTGCTTCCTGTGCCTTCTCTCAGAATCAGACCCTTCTCCTACGAGCCCCCTTCCTTGGGCGCCAGGTGCAATTGGTGCTTCTGGAAGGCCTGTAGAGTCCTCAGTTCCTTTAGGTCAATAGGATTGCCTCCTCTTACTTCTTTTTCTTTTTTTTAATATTTTTTAGTTGTAGATGGACACAATATCTTTATTTATTTATTTTTATGTGGTGCTGAGGATGGAACCCAGTGCCTCACACATGCGAGGCAGGCGCTCTACCACTGAGATACAGCCCCAACCCCCTCCCGTTACTTCTGATTTTAGTAGTTTGAATCTTTTCTCTTTTTCTGTTAGTCTGACTACCTAAAGATTTGCTAATTTTGTTGATCTTTTCAAAGACCCAACTTTTGGCTTGTTATTTTCTCTAGCTTTTCTAGCTTTTATTCTATTTATTTCTGTTCTGATCTTTATTTTATTTATTTATTTTTTTTAGAGAGAGAGAGAGAGAGAACTTTTTTTAATATTCATTTATATTTTTTTAGTTTTCGGCGAACACAACATCTTTCTTTGTATGTGGTGCTGAGGATCGAACCCGGGCCACACGCATGCCAGGCTAGCGTGCTACTGCTTGAGCCACACCCCAGCCCTGTTCTGGTCTTTATCATTTCCCACGTTCTGCTTGCTGTGGGTTAGGTTGTCTCTCCCCCCACCCCCATCTACCTTCCTCCTCGTTTCTAATGACAGAAGTTTAACTTACTGATGTTTCTTTTTTAATATACATGTTTACAGCTATAAATTTGCCTATAAGCCCTGTGTTAGCTGCAGTCCAAAGTTTTGATATAGTGTATTTTAATTAATCTCTACTTTATAAATTTATCCTGTGATTCTTTCTTTAATCCACATGTTATAGAGGAGTGTGTTGTTTAATTTCCACATATTTGTAAAACTGAACCCCCCATTTTTATCATCCTATTTCAGGAATAATTGTTGGGGTCAGCTACAAAATAGATAAGTGTAATTATTAAAATAATACTGGAACAACACTTCACTTGGCTGGAAGCTGGAGAAAAGAAGGAACTGCATGTCTTTCCATGTGGCCCAAATGTCTCTGAGGACCCCATGCTTCCTAGAGGGAGGAGCTTCAGGCTCACGCTCACTTCTTGCCTCTGCCTGGGGTTAGCCGTTTTGCCCTGGGAGCCCTGGATCCTTTTAGGCCTAAATGATGGAGCCTGAATCGGGTACTGGTGGTGAGGGTGAGCATTTTGATTCTTTGTCTACTGATTTGCCTGCTGACCCAGCCAGGCACAGCAAGGCAAGCTTACCTAAAACCTCTCTTAATAAGTCCTGGTTTTGGATTGAATCCAGTTGCTGGTTTAGAGGGAGACTATCTCCCAGGATAGGCATCCCTTAGCAGCATGTTGTGGGCCGAAGAGGTTGGAGTGGTATCTTGTCGAAGCCCCCGTGTAAACCAACATTCAAACCAAGACTCTGAGCGCAAGGGAGTGGCCAGGCTCCCACCAGACTTCATGGTGGTTTGGGTCATGGTCTTCCAACATTGTGAGCCCACTAAGGAATTTTGTAAAACTACCAAGAGGTGGTTGCAGCTCAGTGGCAGAGGGTGTGTCTAGAGTCTAACTCCACAGGGGATAATATACTTTAATGCTAGCATCTAAATTTTTTGAAATATAAATAGTACAAAGGATATAATTTCCACCATGCTGTAAATATTTCACTTAAAAATAAAGCTTTTTAGCGTGTGATCTTTTAAATATAGTGAGTGACGTCTGAAATCCGTAGTGATTTGATACCACCAGCAGATGTTTTAAAATAGGATGGATAGGCTCTTTGCAATGAACAGAAATTGTACGTGAAAAAGTTTTTTCTCCTTGATTCCTTCTTTCTGTTACTCTCCCAAGAGATTCTGTTCTATTATTTTTTGCCTTAAAAATGAATGCTTAATTATCTTAAACAATAATATATGCTTTTCTCTGCAGAAAACAATATTTGTTTTTAATGTTGATGTTAAAAGTTCTCTGATGGGGCTGTAAGCCCTGTGCTTTAGAGTTACTTCTACTGTTGTGAAGTTTTAATGCTCAAGACCAAAAGTTCTAGAGATCCGATGCACCGCAATTGACATTCTAGAATTGTGCACTGAATAATATAGCTAAGTAGCAAAGTATCTATATCACAGTAAAAAAAAAAAAAAAAAAAAAAACAGTTTGAGTCATTGCAGTTCTTATCAAATCATGATTGCAATATAGTTGCAAAATCTGTTTTTGTATCCAAAGTGAATATTTAAAATCCTTTGTATAACAAGGATGTTCATGTTACATGAGCCAATCTGCAGCTTCTTTGCTGTGTTGCCAATGCATAGCTTTGTTTGCACAAACAAGTCAATCAAATGCTTACACAGAGGAAGGTGGAAGCAGGGGAGGAGAGGCTTCTGCTTGGCTCAGCAGACTCCCCAGGACATGTGCCAGAAACAAGTGATAATGGAGTGGTCTGTCATTAAAATTGTTTGGATGATCTATTGACTGACAGTTCAACTAGGACAACTTTTAATTTTGTTGAAAGCCAATAATAAGAAGCCACTTGATTTGCAAGATTCATTGCTTGCTCATTAAGTCCATGTGCTTTTTCAGTTTGGGGTAAGTGTGCTGACACCATGTGGCAGTGGGTTGCACCTGTTGATTCCTTCGTTTGAAGGCCCCTGTTTGAATCTGATATAACTGAGGAAATAAAATACTCGTGTCCTGGGCTAGGGCTGTAGCTCAGTAGTAGAGCACTTGCTTAGCATGTGTGAGGCACTGGATTTGATCCTTAGCACTACATAAAAAATAAACTAAAAAATAAAATAAAGGCATTCTGTCCATCTACAACTACAAAAAATTAATTTAAATGCTAGTGTCCCGTGGTAGTGATATTTTTAAATAAAATGCTCTATCACATTCCACATCTCTGTTGTGATACTCTGGGCACCTTGGGAACAGGAGGCAGACTTGCTGCTGCAGGGCAAGACCAGCATTATTGTCAGTGACTTGCTTTGCTTCAAGAAAGGCCTGAATTAACTCTTCTTTTCAAATTAACGTGAACACATATCAAGAGGGAAATTATTAAAATACTGAGGAATAAATTGAGCTGTGTCTTAGATTAGTTACTATGTTGAGATCAAAACACTGTGGGTGGGTGTTGAGGGTGCCCTCAGCGCTGAGGCCACAGGGAGGGTGCTGGCGATGGAAAGGGGTGTGCTTGCACGCCTCCTGTTGGGACACTCTGGGAACCATGTGTGAAAGCCAGAAATGGTGCACCCATGATCGCACCTCTCATGTGTAGTGAGAAGAGAGGTTTTGCTGACCAAGGAGGACACTGCTCTGGGAGTTGCACATGGGCCATACCAGACACTAGGCATGAGGTTGCCCTAGTGAAGTAGATGTTTTGTGATTTGATAGGATCACCAAACCTGAAAGAATCATGTCAAGCTTATGGTGCTGGTTGTATCCCTTGTGCCTTAAAGGTGTGCATCTCCTGTGGGCAGAGGCACCTGCAGGGTCCAGGGCGCTCCTGGTGCGGTGTGCCGACAGGCCTGCAGCATCCACTGGGCACACCCACCTGTGGTGCATCCTGGCAGCAAGTGCTGAGAAGAAGTGCAGTGACAGCCTTTCCTCTGCCACTTCCAGGGGACAGGTGCCACCAGAGCTGTAACTGGCCAGAAACTGCCTTCTAGGGTGGGGTTTTCCCCTGCTGACTGGGTAGAAGGGCTTAGGCTTTTGGTCATTGCAAGTGGCTTTTCCCAGACCAGCAAGCTGCATTATCCCACAGCTGAGTTCCAGGGATAGGCAGGTTAGGAAGAGGCTGGCTTTGCTTTAGATGACCTGGAGGAGGTGGAATGGGGACTGATTCTCAGGAGGGTGCTAGACCCTACAGGTGCCTCTGCCCACAGGAGATGCACACCTTCAAGACACAAGGGATACAGCCAGCAACACCTATTTATTTTTATTTTGAGACAGGGTCTTGCTAAAGTGACCCTGTCTCAAAATAAAAATAAACAGGACTAGGCATGTAAAGCCTCCCTGGGTTCAATCCATAGTACAAAATAAATAAATAAAGAAGGACACCCTAGTTTAAGATTAAAACCCATAAGGATTTCACCTCACCCTTATAAAAATGTCTGGAAGATACTTTCTCTCTGCCTCTGAATCTCCTGGTGCTGCTGTGGGGCTGTGCCTCTGAGGGCGGTTGTAGTCAGCACGGACTCCTGCGTCTCACCCTCTGGGTCTGTGTGAACTTGGCCTGGCTTTTCTGACAAGCTGAGCCTAATGGACGCTCCAGGCCTGTCCTCGAGATGTGGGGCCCCTGCTCGGTGTGAACAGGTGCACAGCTCCTCCTCCATGCTGTTTCACTCCTTGATGCCCCCCGCTGCCTGGTGGCCTCTCGTTGGCTCACAGCAGTTATGTGACCACGGCATGGCTTATACTGTGACCCTGGGGCCTGGCGGAGGCTCAGGAGTCTCTTGCTCATGAACACACTGTCCTTCCTCTGGTTCACCCCCATCTCTTGCATTGTAGTTTGGGGCTGAATTCCGAAGATTCTCCTTGAACCGCCACAAGCCTGGCAAGTTTGAAGATTTCTACCAGCTGGTGGTGCACACCCACCACCTCTCCAACACCGAGGTGACCATCGGCTATGCAGATGTGCATGGCGACCTGCTTCCCATCAACAACGATGACAACTTCTGCAAGGCAGTCTCCAGCGCCAACCCCCTGCTCAGGGTCTTCATCCAGAAGCGAGGTATGGAGGCCGAGTTGCTCCATGTGTCAGCATCACCTATTAAAAACTTGTGGTTTTAGTTTTGTCTGCCATGGTAGGATCATGAGATTCTATTTTCTAGCCTGTAGGAGATTAAAGAAATTAAACTTTTTTCATCAACATTAACTTATTAGAACAACTTAACAATAGCTAGACTGTATTTTCCACCTTAAATAGTGTTGATTTCTGTCTTTTAAGCACTGAGGAAAAAGTCATATTGATACTTTTAGTATTTTAACTGGAAGCAAGCAAATTCAGTAATGAAGTGGAATTCATCAGTAGCCTAAAAATGAAATTTGAGGGCACTAGTGTATGTCCCCCATGTCTTTCAGGATTGGAGCAAAATGTTAGCTTTAACTTATAACTTTGATTAACGCTTAGCACCGAGGGCCTCGCTGAAACAATGTCATTTGATGAGAACATAAATGACTAGCTTTGCAGGGGGTGGAGGCCGGATGCCTGCTCGCCTGGGACCACATGTGGCTCGCATCCCACAGTTTAGACCGTTCTTCCTCAAGAAGCCTGGGAGAGCCTTGTCATTTCAAAATAACCTGCTGGAGGGAGGAATGAGCTGCAAGCAAAGCTTGAAAATGGGAAAATGGCATGTTTGCAATTAATTTAGCTGATATGGACAGGGTAGACCTGTGTTGACATGAAGGGGTGTTCTCCTCCTGGGGCAGACCTTCTGTGTGCACAGTGAGCACTGACTGCCTCAGAGAAGAGTGGCCTGGGATCCTTGCAAAGTGGCACTACAGCACTCTGCATCTGCAGTTATGGACTTACTTGTAGGTGTCTCTCTGAGAACTTAGAAAGGGCTCCAGGGAGGGGAACCTGAGCAGAGACCAGAGGAAGCTGCATGGGGGTGAGAGGGGAAGTGCTAAGGTGTGGGAGTTGGCCACTGGCTTTGCATCTGCAGGTGAGGCTCTCTGTGTCCTGTACCTTAGTGTTCTTGTTTGCAAAATGAGTTGTCAATGGTGCAGTCACAACAAGCTGAGCAGTGTGCTAGCTTACAGTCTGTGCTCTGCAAATATTAGCTCTTCTTGTTATTCCCACTCATGGCAATGGGGGGACAGCAGGAGATCGCTGACCTCACAGCAGGCTGGCTCACAGCCATGAGATCAAAGCCTCTGCATCTGCAGTCTTGGCTGAGCCTGCAGGCCCTTTTGATGGTTGGGGGCGCCAACATAGGCCTGCCTTCCTGACAGCGGCCAGGGCTACTGCTGGGGAGCAGGACCCTCAGTGTTCCTTGAATGGCTCTATGTAGCTTCTGGCATCCCCTTATTCTGTTCTCTGTGGTGGCCCAGCCCATCCTGGGATGGGTGCCTGCACCCCACTGCCCCTGCTGGAACTCTCTGCCCTTCACATCTCAGGAGCCTGGACGCTCTCTTGCCTTCTCAGGAAGTCTGGTCTCCATCTGCTCTGATCAGCTCACACGGCTCTCCACCTGCTTTGCCCTCTTAGTTTGCTCTCTTTTTCTCTGGTTACTTATTGATAGCTATCAGGGTGCTGTCCATCTTCACCAGACCCCACTCCCATGGAGCTTGTTACTGGCTGTGCCCAGCAGCCCCAGGTCACAGTCTTGCTCACCAGGGGTAGGGAACATGTGAGAAAGCCCTGGGAAGACAGCCGTGGACATGGGCTTCATTGTGCATCATACATGTTGCCCCTGGCTGCAGGGTGGGGTTGAAGCTGGGCAGAGGCTGGCCTGAGCAAGGGCTACCACTGCTAGGTCACTAAGCTGAGGCAATATGGGCCTAGGATCGTCTCCTGGCCCCTCGTCCCTGCTGGGGTGTTCATAGCTTTCTTCTCACTCTCCTCAGAGGGTTCAACTGGAGATGACAGGCAGGGCAGGAGCTAGGCATTGGACATCAGGGACAGCCAGACACCTGGCATCAGGACAACCTCGTGTCAGGACAGACTTGCCCATCTGTCCCTCAGAAGCCTGGTGACTGAAGTGGTTGGGTCCTGAAGCCCCGAGGTTGGGGCTCACAGTTCACAGCCTCTGGGCATCAGCCTTGAGAGGCCAGCTTCTGAACAGTCCTGCCCAGCATCCATACCAGAGGGTCATGCTGTCACTTTCCACACCGTTATATCTTATTAAATATATTTTAAGGGGAATCTATATTATAGTCACACATGAAAAGTCAGCATCCTCCTAACACCTATTGAAATAAACCCCCAGCCGTGCTTACAGTATCAGACTACTACTAACTAATCTCTTCCCTCAAACCACACAAAGACATAACTTCAGACTGACATCTCTGGCCACCTAGGTGTAAGCCCAGCAAACAGTGGAATGAGGACAACACCCACCCCACAAGGACCCTAGTATGGTGCTCACATTCATTTCACAACAGCCAAAGGGCGGACACAACCTGGTGTCCATCATGGTAAATGGACAGACAGACTGTATGCATGCAATGGAACGTGACCATGAATCAACTCCCAATCAGCTGAGGGCACTGCACCAGATGTAGGTTACTTTGAGACGCCTCCTACTGTCAATCCTTGCCCAGGCCTCTGTATTTGCATATTTGCCTGCTTGCTAAAATTTATTTGTAGCCCCAAATCAATACTCATTGTGGTTTTTGTTTTTTGTTTTTTTTTTTTAAAGAGAGAGTGAGAGAGGGGGAGAGAGAATTTTAATATTTATTTATTTTTAAATTTTCGGCGGACACAACATCTTTGTTCGTATGTGGTGCTGAGGATCGAACCCGGGCCGCACTCACGCCAGGCAAGCGCGCTACCGCTTGAGCCACATCCCCAGCCCCCTCACTGTGGTTTTGTAGTCATGTGAGCACAGGCACAAAGTGATAAGAAATTCAAGTGGCCGATTTGCACATTCCCAACTGAGACCGACCAGGGGTCTCTGCTCCTCGTTTGCTCATGCCATAGACCTCGCTCTGCTGATTCAACAGCACACTTTCCACATTCATGCATTTCTCCTTACGATCCTGCTGCTGAGGGAGGCCCAGGCACAGGACTGAGCCATCCAGCACCTCAGCACAGGTGGCTGCTGTGCGCCTCAGGGGAGGTCAGGTGCCTGGAGAAGCTAAGATCAGTTGTGCTGCCCGAGTTCTGCGTTGGTGACGCTGCGGTGCATCTTAAACCAGGGGTCTTTAAACAGAAAACAAGGCAGTGTATTGGTGACTTGGTAACAGAGCTGTGCCCAGAGGTTGCAGGTACCAACCTGTCATTCCTCAGGACCCACAGCTCCATGTTCACTAAGAACCTTGAAGGGCAACGGTCAGTTGTATGTGAAAAATCCAGGATGGCCTGTCCTCAGGGATAAAGGAGAGGAGAACTGGGACAGGCCACTTCTTGGGGTGACCAAGGTGTTCTGGACCTAGAGGCTTCCGGACACATGAACTCCATGCTACATCTCAGCAAAGTGGTAGAAGAGAGCCAGGCTGGCCAAGCCCTAGCTGGGTCAGCTCAGGGCCTGCCTCCAGCCTTCACCTCCCCAATTTAGCCACCCTCGCCACGTAAGAACTTTGGTTCTCTAATCATTGTGTTTGTTCAAAATCTTTAAAAATCATCTCTTCCCCTACTAATTAGAACCCCTGGTACGTGCCCAGGGAGCCCTCCTGGTTGTAGGAGCCCCTGCTAGGCCCAGATGTGAGCTTTGCCCAGGTGTGCACATGGCTTTCTGTCCTCTGTAGGGATGCAACGTGCACAGACCAGTAGGATTCACAGCCCAAGTCACTTTGTCACCAGGAGAGATCAGGTATCTTCACATCTTGTATCTTAAATGTCGTTTGCAGTAATAGTTATTTAAAAAACACAGTACATGTTATTAATGTGTTCATAAGAAAGCACACACAGTATTGTATCACACTGTTGATATTCTGATGTTTGTTTCCCGTGTAATCCCCCATATTTTACTTTAGGCTTTTAAAACATTAGTTCAAAAAGTATTCCTAAGCATCATCAGATTGCTCTAGGGCTGGTGGGTAGCACATACAAGGCCAAGTGCTGGGTAGGTGTTTGGGACCCATTCTCTGTGCCCCTGCCACCCCCTGCCCTCCCCAGGGACATTTGCAAAGCTGGCTCAGCCAGAGAGCACAGGACCAAGACCAGCAGAAGAAACTCAGTGTCTCTATTTTTAGAATAAACAGAATAAACAGGAAGTACAGACACTAACAATTCACCACTGAGATAAACCCTCCAAGCACCAGCAAGCCCAGGTCTTCACACTCACCTCCGTGCCCTGCCCAGCCAGAGGGCATGTTGCAGGCCTGCCAGCATCTGTGACTGCCTGGGCATTCAGGGCACTCTGCTGGGCTCCTAGAATAAGGAGAGCACATTTGTGAATCTTGAGATTTATCAGAATTTGCATGAAGGTGAATTTGTGTGTGATTTCTCTTAAGTGAGTTGCTTGGGAGAGTAATAAGGAATGATCTTCAGATTAAAATGTGTAGACAGCTGGGAATTTGATACAGACCTGACAGAGCGTCTGAATTCAGGCACACGGACCCTGCTCACGTTTTTCTTGGATTCCTGTGTGTCTGGATCTACACTGGGGGCTGCCTCCTCAGCAGGAGGCACCCAGCAAGCTGTCAGAATTGTCTCGGACCCCTTCCCACATGGCTCTCAAGAGCTGCCTAGAGTCTCAAGGTGCTGGTGCTGACCTAGCCTCGTGTTCTTGAGCTCATGGGAACAGGCCAGAAGCCAGGTTGTCACCCTCTACAAGGCTCATGAGCCTCTGCTGCCACAGATGCCTGGAAGTTGGCATGTTTGGAAGATTTCTTCTTTTTTTTTTTTTTTTTTTTTCAAATAAAAAAAAAGGGCAAAAAGCCTCCCACAGCTTCTTGGGAGGCTTCTTCCCGTTGCTTCTGTGTTCTCTCCGCGGGAACGTGGGGACACAGCCTGCAGTCTCCCTGCAGTGGGCCGGGAATGTGCTGACACAACAGGCCAGAGTGGCAGGCCAGAGGCCCTCGTGACAGAGGAAAGAGGGCCCAGCCCCTCAGCCCCCACTGTAGACATGCAGCAGGCTGCGCCTGCTTCTAGCTGAACCCCTGGGGCTGCTCTCCAGCAGCCCAGGGGTGGCACCTGCTGCGACACGGTGACAGCCCATGTTCTCTGCCTTGGTTCTCCTTCCTTCCTTCCTTCTTTCCATACTGGAGATTGAACCCAGAGGTGCTTAATCACTGAGCCACATCCCCAGCACCTTATTTATTTATTCATTTATTTATTTGCTTGTTTACTTATTTATTTTTGGAGACAGAGTCTCTCTAAGTTGCTCAGGCTGGCTTTGAACTTGTAATCTTCCTGCCTCAGCCTCCTGAGTCATTGAGATCACCTGCAGGTGCCACCACACCCAGCTGATTCTTGCTTTTTAAATTCAATGTATCACCAATGTATCTTACCATTAACACTTCGTAAAATTATTTTGTTTTTAAAAATTCCTTTCTGTTCATTCTTTTAAAAAATTTTTTCAGTTATAGATGGACGCAATACTTTTATTTATTTATTTATTTTATGTAGTGCCAAGGATTGAACCCCGTGCCTCCCACATGGGAGGCAAGCACTCTGCCACTGAGCCACAATCCCAGCCCTCTATTCATTCTTAAATATTTGTGAAAGGAAATCTAGGTGACATGGAAGTCCAATCCCAAGGTCACATTTGTGACACTCATGGTGGTGAAATTACCCTGGCCTCTTGCTGTAACAGGCAGCTGGAAGTGGTTTTGTGGAAGGGGCTATCGTGGATGCAATGGAGATTGCTCTGGCTGGGCTCTGTCCTTTGTCCTGTGGTGGACTCCCTTCACCCCTCCTTCTGTGGTGGGCATTGGTCGTGAGAAGCCAGGAATGCGTGGTCTCTTGCTGACCACCCGTTAGACTGCCCAGTTCCTCCTCATGAGCAGCTGTGTGAGCACGTTTATGTACTTACCAACTTCTCTCTTGGAGTCAGCTGGTAGATGGTTCTTGCTGGGTTAGAAGCTTGTGTTTTAAACAGAGACACTTACTTCTGGGATTCCTCTCCTTGGCAGGGCATTAGAATAGCATTTGAATTGGTTCTTCTTCCTTTGAAAAAGATATGTCTTTGAAAACTGTCACTGTGGCTTGGAAACCCATCGTCTGGGATAATTTGCTGTCAACTTGGCCAAAGTATTGAATGGCTTAAAATTGTCATTTTTTTTCTGCCGCCCCAGAGTGGCTCGTTGTGTGAGGATGAACATGCTTATTATCTGTGTCAATTTTGGGCTTTTTTTTCAGGTTTAGGCAATAGTAAGCTGAGCCAAAGTGATTGGCTTTCAGGTCCCTGTGGTAGCAGGATTTGTCTTTGAAGGGAATCCTTTAAAACCCAAAGCAACATGCTTCTCAGAGAATGCACAGGGATTGTTTTTGGGGTGGTTAGGGTTGTGTGCTGGTGGAAAGCTCAGCCCTCTAAGAGGCCACTTAGGCAAACCCACACCTACCACCACCCTGCAAGACCATGCCACCAGCCGAGGCACAGCACAGGAGAGCACCAGGTCTCTGGCCCCACTGGAGTCTGGTGGGCGGACTATTCAGGCACAAACTGGACATTCATTCTTGACTCCCTGCATGCCTACTGGCCACTCCTCAGGTGTGCTAGCACATGGATCGGGACTGCCCAATTGGTCAGCTGTGGCAGGACACGGATGCTCAAGGACCACATGCATGGCTACTGTGGTGCACAGATCAGGCATGACTCCTGCTCTCCTAGCACAGGTCTCTGCTGACTGGAGCCGACCGACCACTGAGTTGATGAAAATTGAACAGCACAACATCAACAAATGTGAAGGGCCACTCCTGCTGTGATACAGAGTCTGGGGGCCACTTGCAGAGCAGGTGCGTGAGCAAGGACTCTTGAGGGACCCAGCTGACACCCCTGGGTGCTGGGCCTGGCTTCAGGGTACAGTCTTGCTGTCATCACGGGCTCTGTGGCTGGACCCCTGGTCACCCGTGTGCCTGCCAGGGACCACATGTCTGGAAGGCTGGTGAAAGCGTGCAGTTGGTGAGTGTGGAGAGACTTCTTCTTAACCTGCATGGACGGTGGAAGTCCAGCCTCACCCACTGCTGGGCTGGCAGAGTGGGACATGCAGCCCCTCAGGTGCTCTCAGCTGTCCAGGCCCTTGTCAGAGTTGCCAGGCACAGTGCCAGCCCAGGTTGTTTGCTAAGGTGATTTTCCAGAGGCCAGGTTCTTGTCTCGCCCCCTTGACCTGGGTGTCCACAGCCCAGGCTGCACCTTATGCAGCATCCTCCACAGAAAGTACAGCTGTAGGCACTTCTGGCCATCGTCCCAGAGCTGACTTCTTGTGCTGCCTGCTCATGAGCAGTACATGGACAGGCTTGTGCTATACCCTGCCACCACAAAGCTGGGAGAAGTGTCCAGGTTGCAGTCAGCTACAGGCCTGCCTCATTTATTAGGCGTGTGCTGCATCCTGGGGACATAGAGCCAAGCCATGGTTCCTGACCTAAAGGCACCTGCAACTGCAGGGTGTCCCCTAGTGGCAGGTGTGTGCCATGTAGATGAGAAGCAGGGAGCAAGGCATGAGGTGTAGATAAGAAGGCAACCCTATCAGACAGGTCCAGGGCTTTTTGAGGAGATGTGCCAGATCCTGTGCATAATCGCTGTGGGGTGGCCGAAGGACTTCTGGAATGCCCATGGCCACACAGGCTCAGCTGGGCTCTCAGTACAGCCCACCCTGTGATCTAGCCTGGGCAGGACTCTCCAGGGAGGAGCAGGGCAGTCAGCCCAATAGGCTGCTGGGGGTGGTGCCACCCTACCTCTGCCAGGTGTCCAGGGCCTGTTGCTGCTCCTGGGTGCTGCCTCGCGGGAGCCTGCTGGACACTGAGCTCACGGCTGGAAGGTGTAGAGTACTTCTCCTTTCCGTCTCCTTTAATTCCCAAGCTCCATCTGACGTCAGCACCCACCACAACTTCTCCACACTTCGCCTGGCCTCACTGCTATGTGGGTTCTAGGACTCCTTGGGCTGGCCCAGGACCAAGGCGGGGCTGGCCAGGCCTCTGAACTGGTCTCCTGCCCACCCTCCTCCTAGTGCTCAGTTTAGGAAGCAGCAATGTGGTCCTGACAGCTGGCCCCAGGAGAACCTCTGGTCAGTCCCATCATGCACACAGAGGCCTGTGTCACCAAAGCATTGGTTCCCCCTCCCACCCTTGAACCAGCATCCTGGCGGGTGAAGGTCGTAGCTCAGCTTCTCCATGACTCAGGCACACAGAGGGTCATGCCCTGCTACCCAAGAACATGGAGATGCATCTAACTGTAAACCACGGGCTCTCTTCAAGTTACATGACGCTCACGGCAGACCACATTGCATGATTCTTCACTTTTAGCACATGATGAAACCGAGACTTCAGGAAGTCAAGCAGCAAAGCTCTTCTCAGCTAAAGTCTGGATTTCTGTGGCATCCCCACTCTCCGCGGCTTCTACAGTGCCTTCATGATGGTTCAGGTGTGCTGGCGCTTCATTTCTCAGGAGGAGACTTTCCCTGCAGCTCAGAACAGTCAGTCAGCTTAGGAGCTGGAGTAGCCCCCGTGACCACACCATTCCTGTAGGAAACCAAGATTCCCAGGAGAGCCACTGTTTACCATGCACGAGTGTAGAGAAGGTCATTGCAGAAATGATTTACCTCAACTGGCTTGGAGTCCAGAGGCATAAATATTTCCACAGTGAACTCTTCGTTTCCAAAAACGTAAGCAAGATTTGGATTTCCTCTTGCACAGCAGTTTCTTTTCCTGTTTTTGCCCTTATCTCTGTACTTTCACCTCCCCTGCTGGAAAGGGACCACTGTGGAGGTCACCATCTGCAGCATGTGGCACCTGTCCCTGGTTCTCATCCACCCGAACCATCCTGTTGCACTAGTGAGCACAGAGGTGTGGAGTGTGTGCCTCTGCCTTGTGTGGAGGGCCATGTGCTAGGTGAGGCCACCCATCACCACCCCCAGAAAAGTGGGGATGAATGACTGACTTTATCATGCCACAGAGGAGAGTGTTAAACATACTGCTAATAAAAATCAGTTACTTTCTATAGTGGCAAAAGATGCACACCACAAAAAGAGCCGTGCCAGCCACTTCAGGTGCTTTTCAGGGGTGCTAAGCACATCCACCCTGCAGCTGTCACCACCACACACCTCCAGTCTTCCCGTGTTCCCAAACTCCAGAAAGTAGCTGGATGCCTGTGGGACCAATTTGTATAAACATCCATGGGGCATTTTTTATCACTGGTTTCCACAGCCTGGTCAGACATTCTAAATCAAAAGTGAGCAATCACACTCCTCCGAAAGAAAGACTCTTGAGGAAGAGCAGTCTCTCGCTCAGGAAGCACCGACCCCTGAAGAGACCCCAGGCTCCCTGGCTGCTGTGGCTCCTCCCCTCCTGCTCACTGGTGGCTTCTGCTGTGGAGTGAGGGGCACCTGGGAGGTGACTAGTCGGCAGCCTGCGTTGTGCTTGGGGAGCCATGCTGCTTGCGGGCTCCTGTCTGGGTGTACAGGGTGCCTGCTTCCTGATCCACCCCTGCCTGCCCTTTCTGAGCCCCTGAGGACACTGCCTGGGCCGTGGGCTCTCTGGGGTTCCAGGCCTGGGCAGTGTTGGTTTGGAGGGCCCTGGGAAACTGCAGTGCTGGTCCTTCCAGCCCAGAAGGAGCCACTAGGCCTTCCCTCCAAGCCCTCTCCTCTGCCTCCCAGGACTGCCCAGGCCCAGGCACGGGGCAGGAAGTGCCCTGTCCAGGGCTTGGAGGGTGGGGTGCTGCCAGCAGGGACCCTCATCTCCAGGCTGGAGTGCTGGTCTTCCTTCTTGGCCCCCCTTCCAGCTTCTCTGGCTTTCTGCACCTCATGGGTGGGGCTGTGTGCTCTGGCGGTCTTTCCTGGCACCCAGGGATCTGCCTTCCCACCCCACCGTGGTCCCATCTGGGTGATGGGCTTCAGGTAGGGTGACTCCTGTTGAGGCCTCACCTTGGGGGTTCTACACAGAGATGCTTCCAAATGACAGCTGAGCCGAGGGGACATCAGGCTTAGAGACACCCAAAGAGCGTTTGTTGATACTGTTGCTCTCTGGAATGAGCAGAGGGTCCCCTCAGGGCGAGTCTCTTCTGCCTCAGCCTTGCAAGCCCACCTTCCAGGATTTCCAGTGATTCCTTAAAGATTCAATGGGACGCTCCTTGTAGTTCCCACTGATCTTCTTATTCTTGACGTTCAGGTGGAGCTGATACTATGACCACTTTGATCCCGGACTCAGGAGGTCGGTGGTACTTGACTGAAGCAGGTTCCTGACCCCACAGCTTCACCAGCAGACAGCTCCGTGGCCCTGTCGGGTGTCTGTGCCTAGACATGTGCTTGACCAACCCAAGTCTGCTGCTGTGTCAGGGTCAGAAATGTCGTCTCACGCAGGCCTCGTTTGCCAGGCCAAGTCTGAGCCCTGATCTCTGGCAGATGTGTTCATATCTCTCGTAAGCATTTGTGGACCTGGTTTTCTTGTCTTTTTTCTTTATTTGTGGTACTGGTGATTGAACCCAGGTGTATTTACCACTGAGCTTCACTTCAGGCCCTTTTTATTTCTTGAGACAGGGTCTCACCAAGTTACCATGCTGGCCTTGAACTTGGAGCTTCCTGCATCATCCTCCCGAATCGTGGTTACTGCAGTGCGACCACCCCACTTGGTGGACTTGGTTTGTTCATAGACAAGACATAAATGGTGTGAGTGCCTGTCAAGCAAGTTACTTGAGAGCCCTGCAACCGAGCTCCCTGAAGTCCCACAGCAGATCTGTGTCTGCGTGTCAGAACACCAGAGCTCCCGTGGAGCCTGCAGCCACGCGCTGCTGCGTGGACTCGGGTGTGTCCTATAATGGTTTCTTTTGCTGGTTTTCCTATAGGTTAGTGGAGCCCAGAGAACCACGAGGAGGGAAGGAAAGACAGATAGCTGCGGGCGGCCCTGGTGACTAAGTGAGAACACAGATCTGTGTCCACAGCAATATTTGCATAAATAGACTCTGGAACAATCCAAAAAGCAGGGAAAGCCAGCCTCGGTGGTAGCTGTGGAGTCCATGAGTGCCAGTGGCTTGGGGCTCCCTTGGGCGATGAGAGCACTCTACCGTCTGAGGCACTGAGTGCTGCCCATCTCTGAAGGTCATGGCACCACGGTCAAAGCAAGGACCTCTGGCAGGTAAATCAGCTCTACAGGGAGTTTCAGTCGAGTGTCCCTGTGGTCCTGAGAGTCCTCACCCCAGCCCTGCTCCTGGAGAGTCCACTCTGACAGGACTGAGGGGCCGCTGGGGATATGCTGGGAGACTGCTCTCAGGGCTGGGAGCCAGGCAGTTGACCTGAGTCTGGAGCTGCCAGGTCCTAGGCTTCTGCTGAAGTGAGCAGCCCTCTTGGTGGTTTCAGGGGAGGGACGTTCTGCCTTTGGCATTTTGTACTGACCTCACGAAGGGCCACAGAAGCATCTGCCAGTGACCTCCACACACAGGGCCCCTTGTATTTGTCTTAGCCTGCACCTACGTGTGGAGCCCCACAGCTGAGACCTTGCTGATGCTCCCAGCCTTTCACGGGGTCCTACAGCCTCGTTGGCTGGTGGCTTAGCACAGTCATGAGGAATGCTGAAGTCGGCCTCCCCTAAGTAGGGGCTTTTCTGCCAACAGTTATTTTCAGTTGTTTCAATTACAGTTGTGCTCTCTGGGAACCACTGCAGTGGTGCATAAATGCAGGCTGAATCACAGCGGGCCCACAGAGTCAGCTCTGGGTTGGGAGGACACACAGACAGCCCCGGGAGGAGTCCTGCCCAGAGCCTATTCCTCCAGCACACCTGAGGCCACTGTGTTCTGGGGCATGGTGGAGTCACCACCCACTGGAAGTGGGAAGCTGTGGGATGCGTGCCACCCCAACTCTCCTGCAGCCCAGAGAGTGGCTGGCCAGGCCCCACCCACCTCTGCCCTGCTCCTCCTCAGGAATTCTGGGGTGTGTTTCCTTTTGCATTCAAGAGTGAGGGGTGGGAAACACCAATTCTTCCTCTAGCAAGGTGGGAGTCAGGAGAGGCTGAGGGCCCCTCTTCTGGGTCCACATCAGGAAGTGTATAGGGGACACAGACTGTAGAACTCATGACCCGTGCTGTTTTGTGCCTGGAAGAGGGATTTGGGGAGGAAGGGGTGGCAAAAGGAGGTACCAGGTACTCAGATCTGCATTACAAAACTTGCTGTTCCTGAGGGCCCCCTGGGGTCACTCTGTGACCTCAAGTCACTGACACCCCACACAGGGGCCTGCAATTTGCACTCCCTGTGTGCCAAGGCCAAAGCAGCACAGACTGCAGCAGAGCCGGGGAGGGAGGGGAACTGCAGAGAGAGTATCGTGCTGCCCCGGGCATCCCCCTGCTACAAGCACTTTCGGTTGAGCTGACTGAGAGGGCTTCCCCACCCTCTGGCCCTCAGAACCACCAGGTCCTGCTCACTGGACCAGCCTGGCCCTCATACAACACCAGCGCGGAGCCCAGAGAGTGAGTCTTGCTCTGTAGCTCTAAAGGCACGTGGTCCTGGGCAAGTCATCCCAGCTCCCTGGGCCTAGGTTTCCCAAATAGGTTGAACATTGGTCAGGGAGGGTCAACTCTGGCAGACTCCCAGAACAGATCTCAGGGGTGTCAGCGACTCAGTGTTCAGGAAGAAAGGCACCACTGGAACACAGCAGGCATATCCATACGGGAAGGAGTGGAGAAGGTGGGGCTGGGGATTTCTGTTTAGCACCAATGAAGGGGCCAAGTAGTCCCTCTACCACTCCTGGGGGTGATCAAGGAGCCACTGAGGCCGCCTCCGGCACGCTGCAGGTCCTCCTCACAGAAGCGCTCCTCAGGTGAGGTCCACGGTGCATCAAGATCACACAGCATCCTTGCAGGACACCGTGTCCATTCACTTGGAAGCTAAATTATAAAACCAGTAAAACCAATGTCCCATAGTACGATTCTCACAGGAAGGAGCTTGTCCTGGGCTGCTGTCAGCTCACCAGGCTGGAGCAGAACGTGCACCTTGAAGGCCAGAGAGCTTGGAGCAGGCAGAGCCATGTCCTTGGGAAGAAGACCCCAGCCTCAGGGCCTGCAGAGGAGATCCATTATGCCGCCACAATTTCCTAAGACACTTTCAACACCAGAAGTGAGAAGACGTGGTCAAAAAGCAGGCTTGGAGGTCTGAGTAAAATTGTATTTTTTGTTGTTGTTGTTGTAGATGGATATAATATCTTTATTTTATTTATTTATATGAGGTGCTGAGGATTGAACTCAGTGCTTCACACATGCTAGGCAAGTGCTCTACCACTGAGCCCCAGCCCCAGCCCTATATGTAGTTTCATATAAAACAGTGGGAAGGCATAGCAACTGCAGCCAGAATGCCATCAGCCTACGGTGAGAAACAGCAGCAGCAGATCAGTGTGCATGCACACCTGGAATGTGTGTATGCAGTGGTGTGGGTGCACGTGTGCTCACGTGTGTGAGCTGTACCACTGTGCCCAGGGTCTTTGGTCCTGTGCCTGGAATAAGTTCGCTTCGAGGTATTGCCACATTCAGGTAGCTTAGGCTTTAAGTTTAAATAGAAAACAAAGATCATGAAAGTTAATTTGCTTTAATTAAGATTAATTTTACGATCATTTCTTGGCACATCACAAGCTAAATCACCTTCTGTGTGTACAGTCAGCCACTCCGCGAGCTCGTGGAGAAAGCTGCACTTATGCATCTGTTTCCCGCATGCCACAGCCTCCTCAGCCAGGCTCTGGTATTTTGTGCCTTGCTGTGTGCTCAGCAGAGCTCAAGCATGCCCCGCACATGGGTGTCCTGGACTGCATGCTTTCCTAATACACCAAAAGGAGCAGACATCCTTGAATGGCAGCAGGAGCTGGAGCTGGAGCTGGAGCTGAGGCAGGTGTACACCTCGCGAGTGCCCCTGTGTGGGTGCTGACTCCAGTCCTTAGCGCACACCCCGTTCCTGCCGTAGCCGCCTGCCCTGTCTCCAGATCAGAGCGCCTGAGAGTAGCCCATGGGACATCAGCACAATCTAGCTCATCTTCTCAGCTGCCATGTTCTCACCAGAGGCCTGAGCCTCTATCTACTGCTCCCCCAGCAGGCTGGCATATGACTGGATCTCAGAGGGATGCTGACCACCAGTCTATGCAGCTTTGAGGCCCTGGGGCTGCATCTCCCATGCAGCAAGAGCCTTGTGTATAGATACTGCGGGAAGGAGGTGAACTTGTATGGCTGGGCAGATGCTGTTCTCTCAGGTCTGCCCAGTGACGGGCCAAGAACTGATTGCTTTCTACCTGATAAAAAGAGTCTATAGATTTCTGTCACCTCCTCCTGTGGCTTCTTTCTGCCTTATATGAAAAGAAGATGTTTCACTTCTTTCAGTTACATATCAAGTAAAGGTGCATCTGCCACAGTGAAGTGGCACTGGCAGATGACTGACAGGGTCTGAGAGAGTCTGCATCTGCCTACAATAAAGGGTGAGCAGGTTCCTCTTGCACCCTTCCCTTTCCCTGGGCTTCAGGTCATCCTGGCAGCAGCGCCTCCCTCTGCAGAACCACAGGGTGCTGTGCAGGGCCAGGTCCAACAGTCTCCAGTGGCTGAAAACCCATGTTGGTAACAAAAATTGAAGCCAAAATGTGCAGCAAGGGTCAGTTTGTGTAAGACTTGTGGCACCAGTATATGACTGGCCAGGACAGCTGAGCCAGGCTCCTGAGCAGAGTCCATCCTGGGGCTCAGACTGGCCCACAGTGCAGTTGGTATGGCTCCTGGAGCAGCTCTGGCCATGTACCTGCAAGGCCGTCATCTTGGGGAAGGCAGAAGAACCTGCTTCCCCCTTGAGTCCCCACGTTCCAGACATTGGACATGTTTAAACACTTAAATTGAGCAACAAATATACCACTTACAGTAACTTCTGAAAGAAATGAGAGTTCTATTCTTCTGAGATGAGTATAGGTGAATGCTGGAACATGAAGATAATAAGCTCAGGTTATGATACCCAACCTGTTTTCATGCACCTGTGTCACATTTGTTGTAAAACTCACACAGTTGAAAACCTGGGTCTTAGTGGGCTAAAGATGGAGTTCAGGGGGTGTCCCAGGACAGAGCAGGCATGTTGGCACCCCTCAAGTGGTATGGTGGAGGCAGAAACTTGCAGACTCTGATTTCTTAAGGTGGCTTCAGTCTGAGCTGAGGAAAAGCATGGGCTGCGGCCGAGGAAAGAACTCTCACAGGAGTCCAAGGCTGCAGCGACCAGGGACACCCTTGATTGGGAAGGCCACATTCTAAAGCCAGCAGGACCCAGGCATCTACCTTTCCTTTGTCAGTGCATTCAGCCGTATAGCTACCACAGAACATCCTGGGACCCCGGGGGAGATGCCTCCCCACCTGCCCAGGCCACTGGCTGCATTTGCCTGCTGGACCCTCATGTAAGACCAGTCTTGTGGCACATGGCCTGCACTGGCTGCCTGCCTCTGTTTCTCTACAGATGACCATGTGCTGTGCACCCATCTTTGCCCTGTGTGAATCGCATGCTGTGGGGGCCCCCGTGCAGGCCTCCGTGTGTGCCACTCAGCTCGGTAGCTCCTGTGGGAGCTATGCACTGAACTGCTGGGGACCCACAAGACCCCACAGATCAGCTCTGAGTCTCGCTTCACGTGCCTCTTCTTGTTTCCTGCCCTGTCCGAGGAGAAAGGGCTGACCCCTGCCTTGATACTGCTACTGGGGCTGCCTCCTGCCAGGAGGGAATCATCTGGGGCAGGCTATTAGCGTTATTTTCTATGAAGGCAAAAAGACCCAGAAAAGTGGCTGCTTGGTACTAACATGGTATAAGGAAAGGCCTCTCACAGGAGCTGAAGCACTTTGCGGGAAACCCCTCACACAGCAAGTCAGCACGTCGCGGTTGTGCCGCCCATGTCCACACACTGCTAGTGGCCAGCCCAGAACCAGTCCACGCTGGCTCCTGGGTGGAGGGAACTGAGGTTTCATTCAGAGGGTCAATCTATTGAGTGATCGCCTTCTTTGCCTTTTGAAAGTTGTGTAGGACCTTTATGGCTGGTTCTGATGTAGCATTTCTGTGATCTGGGAGCCACCAGGGCTGAAGCCAAGGAAGATGCGCAGGAGGATAGGGCCTCAGCCACAGAGGGAGCTGGGTCTGGGTGCTCCCTGTCCAGGAAGCAGAGTCGTGCGCAGTAGAGAGGAGCCGTGCTGCACTCCCCACCCTCTGTGCATGGCTGTTCTCTCTATGCACAAGCCTGGCTCACTCTGCAGACATCTCTTCCTTCCCTCTGTCTCCCACATTGCTAAGCTCTCCTCCTCTTCCTTGATTTCCTGTAGCAGCCTAATTCAGATGGAAAGTCTTCTCTGCAGGCACCTCCCTGTTTCCTGAGGCACAGGCCTCAGGGTCCAAACACCTCCCCCCACCAAGCCAGCCCAGAGGGGAAGGAGCCTTCAGCACTGTGGCTTCCAGGTGATAGGGCCAGCCCCGTCCCGTGCATCCTGCGCTGCCTGAGAAGGGCAGGAGGGTTAGCTGCTCATCTAAGGAGCCAGTGGCTGTGGACAGCTCGGCCCTCCCAGCTATCTGCTCCCCTGCCTCCAGCCTCAGTTTACCTCCAGCAGCAGGAGATGCCGTGGAACTGTGGTGTCTGCACTCCCCTGGGTACGGCGGGAGCCTGGTGGATACAGGCCTGGCCTGCCAGCTGACTGTGCCGTCTGTTCTGCTCAAGTGCTCATTTCCCACTTTCCCAGCTGCAGATTTAAGCAGAGGGGACAAGAGCAGATCCCTCCCAGGCAGCAGGGGCACCAAGTAGGGTCTGGCCCCTGGGTGGGACACAGGGGCAGGGTGCCCAGAAGGATGATCAGGCCAAGGACTAAGCCTTGCAACTTTGCCTCCTTCCTGCCAGGGCTGGTTCTCAGCCACTTTCTCAGGCAGACTTTGGGGTCATGAAGAGCCCTCCTTTGCTAGAAGTGTGTGGAGGAGGAGGGGTGCCCCTTTGGCACCGCTTAGTTGGATAACTCTGGGGTGTCATATGGAATGTAGACTGTTAATCAGCCCCCTTGCCACTACCAGGCAGATGCCAGCAGCATCTGCCCAGCCAGTTGTAGCAGTCACTAGGGGTCCCCTGAGGGCCAAGCCCAGGTAAGTGGTAGCTGCCTGTGTCATGTTTAGGGTTGGGCTTAGGGTGAGGATGGGGCTGGGCCTGCAGGATCTGGCCTGCCCCTCAGCTGGTGTGATTGTGAAGTAATGAGGCACAGTCTAGGAAAGGCCAGGCTGGGTCTCAGCAGTGCCGGGTCACCTGCTCCCTACAGAGATGAGAGTCCCTGTGGCGCCAGGCAGCCCCGTCGCTCCCAAATGGGCAGAGACAGTAACATTGGAAAACAAGATCGCCCTCCCAGAAACATCCAGGGCCACTGGCAGAGGATGAGAACTCCAGAGCCTGGTGGGATCGGCCCGGGAGGCCTCCAGCAGCACCTGGGTGTGAGCGTGGACCAGGCTGCTCTGCTTGGATTCCTGTGTGGGCGGCACTTGCTCCTCCTGCTGCATGTCCCTGCCTGTCAGCAGCTGTCACCGCCCTTGCCAGCCCTGCCCTGCCAGCAAAAGAACTCCCCGAGCAGGACCTCAGGTGAGCAGGGCTCTGCACCTGCACTCCACAGCCAGCCAGCTCAACCAGGCCAGACCAGCAAGCCAGGCCTCTGTTCCGCTGTCCCCACCCCACCCTGCCACCTTCCTGTAGGATGTTTACTTCTGGGCTGCTCTCTGCAGACACTGAACTTCACTGCTGCCAGAGCCACCGTGAGGTGCTCCTCTCAGACCTGGCTTCCCCGGACAGAGGCAGGCCCTGCTGCAGCAGCTCTCAGGAGCCAGCGTCTAGTTGCTACCAGCAGGCAGCTCCATTTGGGGGCCAGACAGTACACCACCTGAGCCTTCACGTACCTACAGTAGTTCTTGGACCATTTCATTCCCAACCAGAAGGTGAACAACCTGTGGACCCACTTGTCACTGCACTGCCCTGTCCCATGAGGAGGTGAAGATCTGATTAGAGCTGGGCAACCTGAGCCTTGTGCTCCTGCAGGTCTACCCAGAGGCAGAGGGGATCTCCAGCCAGATCTCCATGTGTGGTCTGAAGGGAGGGCCAGTGGCGGGTCTTGGGGATCCCTTCAGCCCTTCTGCTGGCTCAGGGCAATGACCTGCTGATGTGGCTGACCCAAGGGCAAGTGTTGCAGTGTGTGGGTGTGTGCTTAGCTGCCCAGGTGGACCCTCCCTTCCCAGCCTTGCTGAGCACTGAGGCAGGCCTCCGGGTGACTCACCTGGCTGACTTCAGCTCCTGAGCTCACCAAGAGAAAACATTCTCTTCTAGTTAAGAGAAAGAGAGAGAGAGAGAGAGATGACCATGGCCACGTTCAGGTCCTTCCTTTGGAGATGCAGTGGGTCATGCCGCCTGGGCTGGCCAGGCAGCATGCCCACCTCCTGGCACTACCCAGAGGAGACTTGGGAGGGAGCAGCGAGTTCCCCTGGGTGCTCCTGACTGGCTTCCCCTCTCATTCCATACCTCTGCAAAGAATGCACGATACAGGGTCTTGCCCTCCATGGTTTGCTGTCTCCCTGCAGCTGGGCTCTGCACCTCCTGCTTCTCCCTCCTGGGAAGAAGAGCCGCAGCATGAGCCCTCCAGGCTGCTTGGTGTTGGCACAATCTGAGGGCGGGAAAGGAGAGGGGACCCACCTGACATCTGCCTTCAGTTCTTGGAAGAGACACTTGCTGTGTCCACATCTCTTCAGCACGGCCCCTCTGGGATACCCACCCCCACACCTGCCCCTGCTGGCACCACCTGACTCTGCGCTGCTGCCATCCTCCATGGATGAGATGCTGTCTGACCTTCTGGTGCTGTGCCAGAGGATGCACCTCCTAACTCCTTGAGGGTCCACTCCCAGCCCCACAGGGACCACAGCACCAGTGCCAGCTCCATTGGGCCATTACTAGGAGACCAGGGCTGGAATGTGTCTTCCCAAGGTGCTGTGGTCAGATGCTTCCCTGGAGCAAAGATGGCCAAAAGGCCAGGCAGGAAGTCTGTGCACATCTCCCCTGATTAAGAAGCACATGCTGGGCTGGGTTGTGGCTCAGAGGTAGAGCGCTCGCCTACCATGCACGAGGCACTGGGTTCGATGACCAGCAACACATTAAAATGAAACTATTGCATCCACCTATAACTAAAATATAAATATTAAAAAAAGAAGCCCATGCACAGGCTTTGAAAGTGGGCAGGACTCCTCTTTTCCATCCCTCGAGCTGTGCTCTCTCCTTGTCAGCATGCCTCTCTGTAGCGTGGTGTCCAGGCATCTCCAGGAGCCTTGCTGGCCGCCTGCCTGGCTTTCTCTCGCGTGTGGCTTCTGTGGCTCCTTGCTTGCCTGCTGTGTGTGCTGCCCCCACAGGCCCTCAGCGTGGAGCCAGCCAGGATGACCTCCTCTGAAGGCCACCTCCTCCGGAACTGCCATCATTCAACAAGTGGCAGGGCCTTTGCCCAGCATGGCTGTGGCTGGCTCACAGCTGGGCTCTTGAGCGTGGGGTGCTGCCTGAAAGGCCTCACAGGGCGCCTGAGGTCTCATGCTGATTCTCAGACACCAACCCTTCTTCTAGGAAGGGGCTGCCCGAGGCCTGGGTGAGGGCCTGCACTGCCGGAGGGTGGGTGTTTGGCAGTGGCCAGGTGCCCACCCACAGGAACAAAGCAGCACAGAAGTGCTGTGAACAGTGGAGGGCAGCTGTCCCCATAGGAAGCGGGAAGTCGGCAGAGGTGACAGCACGTGGGGCACTACAGCGTGGGTCCCCAGGTTCCTGCATTAAAGCCCCAGCCCCAGGGGCTGTTCAGTGAAGGACCTTGCAAGAAGCTCATGCCACAGGATAGCAGAGCTGGCCCCATCCCACCCTGCCCCACAAGGACACGGCCAGGAGGCTAGAAGGTCCTCGGCAAGAGAGCCTAGACCAGCCTCGATGCCAGCTCCAGTGCCTGAGCCACACAGCTGCTCTGATCCGGGTGGTGGCCAAGCTGCCTGACGCTGGCAGCTCAGCTTGCCACAGCACAGTTGTTGGGTGCTGCGGCCTCTGGGGCCAGGTGCAAGAGCTCTCCGTGCCCCCGGCAGTCTGGAACACCACCCTGGACTGTGGGGAACCGGCAGGGTACCACACTCCTCTGTTCTACTTGATCCAGTCTGCCTGCCGTCCTCTCTCAGTGCGGGGCAGAGCACCTAAGGTTCCTGAAGAGACCATGCTGGAAAGCTCGCGCAAGTGTTTTGTGAAGCAGTTTGCCTTGGGAAGAGGATGGACACTGTGTCCCTCAGTGCAGGAGTCAGGGCCTGGTCCCTGCCACCATCTTGCAGCCTCCAGCCTCAGTCCCCATCAGGGAAGCTGATGGCTTCAAGGGTTTGAAGACCAGGAAGAAGTGGCTGGGCAGCTCTCACAGGCCTCAGAGGTCTCCTGGACGGCAGGAAGGCAGAGGTAGATGCTGCTTTTCTGTTAAATGGGCCTCTTCAAACAATGGCTCTTTTCTGAATGGGGTGTCCCAACGTGGACACCCTCACTCTGCTACAGAAGTCCCTGGCATCCAGCCACAGACCAGTCCTTCTGCCCACGATCACCCCTTGTCCATGGGTTGTGGGTGCAGAGCTTGGGGATAATAGGGTTGGCTGTGAACCTGCAGAGTGTCAGAGGTGGGGGTGCAGGCCCAGGCCTGGAGTTTTGCAGGAGTCTCACAGGGTGGTGCGGCTCCAAGTTACAGGTGTCACAGCCAGACTCGGAAATGGCAACCAGTTCTCCACGGCTGACAGGCTCCACACAGTAGGCAGTGGCTCTGGACTTGACCCAGCCAGGGTTTTTTTCCTGTTGTTGATGGTGGTGGGTGTTTTGTTTTTTGTTTTTTGGTGTTTTTTTTTTTTTCTTTTCTTTTTCTTTTTTTTGCAGTTCTGGGGATTGAACCCAGGGCCTCATGATGCCAGGCAAGTGCTAAACCACTGAGTACATGTGGCATCAGTACCTGCTCCTGAACGAGGAACTGAATCTCCTTTGTCAGTTTGGATACCACCCCAGGACTGAGCATAATGGCTTCCAAGCATCAGTAGATGGAAAATTTGAAAGCCTAAGGAGGGAGCTGTGGCCGCCTTCACATGTTCTTCGGTTAGCAGAGTGAGGGTGTCCACATTGGGACACCCCATTCAGAAAAGAGCCATTGTTGGAAGAGACCCATTTAACAGAAAAGCAGCATCTATTTCTGCCTTCTTGCCATCCAGGTGGGGTCCCTGGGGTCTGACCACCCTTCCTGTAACTGTGGCCTTTCCAAGAGGGCCACAACCCTGCCCCCAATGGCCCTTCATCAGTCCTACTCCTGCATGATAGATGTTTTCAGGCAGAGCAGCACAGTTCCTAGTATGTACCACACTTGCAGGAAGCTGGGGAGAATGGGAGCTGGCGTGATTGTGCCTGATTTCTCGGAGCGGGACTTCCTGTGTTGGTAGTGAGTGGAAGCATCATGTGGTAGCATCATGCTGGTTCCAGGCAACTTCTGTTGGTGCCTGGCGTTCAGGTGGGACCACTCCCCATGATGAACAGGTGCACAGGAGTACTTGGTTTCTATTTTTATAAGCCAGGCAGCAATTGCTGTTGTTGCTTAGAAATACACAGGAATGCCACTTGGGATTAGGCAGTAATTTCTTAAATACAACACCAAAAGCTCAAGCAACAAAAGGAAAAACAGGATCAAAATCACAATTTAAAACTTCTGTGTTTCAAAGGACATGATCAAGAAAGTAAACAGATATCTTACAGATTGGAAGAAAACATTTCCAAAATATGTACCTTCTCAGGGACTTGGGTCTAGAATGTGTAACTATTCTCATGTCAGCAATAAAAAGACAGAAAATCCAGTTGGAAATGGGTGAAGAACCCGAATAGACATTTGTCCAGAGAAGGTAACAAATAGCCAACAAGCACATGAAAAGATGTTGGACATCACTGGTCTTGACGGAAACAAACCCACACACAGCTGTAGTCAGACAAAGGAGAGCCAGAGTTGAAAACGTGGAGAGGAACTTGGAGGCCCCACACACACTGCTGGAGAGATGTGAAGTGTTACAGCCACTATGGGAAATAGCATAGCTGTCCCTGAAAAGCTCAGTGGTAAAAGCAAGTGCGTAGCATGTATGCAGCCCTGGGCTCAGTCTTCCACACCATACACAGTTAAACACGGAGCTACCACATGACCATAAAGCTGATGCACACATATGTTTGTAGCAGCATTATTCACAATAGGAAAAGGCATAAAGAACCCATATGAGCACCAGTGGCTGAGATAATGAGCAAATGAAGGTTATCTGCACAAATATTATTCAGCCATACAAGGAAATGAAGACAGGCGCAGTGGCCACACCTATCATGAGGCAACTCAGAAAGCTGAGGCAGGAAGATTGAAAATTAGAGACCAGCCTCAGCAACTTAATGAGGCCCTGTCTCAATAAAAAATAAAAAGGACTGGGGATATAGCTCAGTGGTAGAGTGCCCTGAGTTCAGTCCCCAGGACCAGGAAAAATGAAAAGAGGAAGGACTTGAATGTGAATGAAGCTCATGAAAACCCTGGACTTGAAGAAGCCAGTTGGAAACTCCCATGCCCCATGGTTCCGTTAACACAGTGTCCAGAGCAGGAATCCCGAGACCACAGCCAACAGGAAGCTGCGACGGGGAGAAGTGCGTTGGGAGGCACAGGTCCGTTGGGGGGTGATTAAAAAGGTCTTGTAGTTAGATGAAGGCTCCACAGCATACCAAGACCACTGAAGTGTGGGCCTTAGAAAGAGAGAAAATGGTGAATTTTACGTAGATTTTATCTAAAAGAAATTTAAACCAAATGCACATGGAGCCAGTGTGGCTAGTGATGGAGCAGTGGGTGTTATGGGCTCCTGCGCAGCCTGGGGCCGGGCAGACACCTGCTGCCGCTCCTCACTGGGCCCTTGGTCATTCCTTGCCGCCTGACCTTTCCTGGGAGCCTCTCTGCAGAGACGCTTCTATGAAGAGTAGCCTGAAATTGTTGGAGGAGGCACCAGGAGGCAGTTGCCTGGGACTCCTGGGGCAGCATTTTCCATAGTGAAAGCAGATGGTTTGGGCTGTTTTTCTTTGTGTTTGTTTTGGTTTTGTGGTGCTGGGGATGCAGCCAGGGCTCGCGCCTGCTAGGCCAGGACTCTGGGGCTGAACTGCACCAGGTCAGGGCTTGGTACACATTTTTAAGACAGAGAAATAATAAAGAGGTAGGGCCAGTGCTTCCAGGGAAGGCTTGTGCTGTCCTGCCAGCCCCTCTCCTGCCTCTGCACCCTGTTGGGTCAGGACCAGCCGCTGCCCACCCTCAAGACTCCATATCAAGTGCATATACTGCACCACTGTGCCCAGACACAGGACCCCAGAGGGATTGAGGCCGGCTCACTCCTGGGTTCTGTTTTCCTGTATTAGTGGGAATAAAACATTGCTTTAAAGTTACAGAAAAGGGCTGAGATACATAGATATAGTTGGTAGAATGCTGGCCTTGCATGCACAAGGCCCTGGGTTCAATCCCCAGCACCACACGCCCACACACACAAAAATAAAAAAAGTCACAGAACAGACTACTTGGATGAGAATGAGGACTTGGTGTGAGGGGTGTTTTCTTCTGTTGGCAGAAATCCTGTAACACTCAGCTCTCAGCCCCTGGAATCTCCCTTAAGGGGAATGTACCTGGGGAACACGGGATCTCCTTGGTGAGCTTCCGCCCAGCGTGCTGCACGCCGCCCTCCTGTCGCAGGGACATGTGCTCAATGCTCAGCAGCCCCGAACACTGCCAGCAGCGCCCCTGGGTTGGGGAGGGGCAGAGGGAGGAGAAGAGTCCCAGTGTCCGGATGCTGACACTGGGGGGTCCTGCGGCTCCTTCCTGTGTGCACATCTTGTTTTTCAGCTTCCGTGGCAGACTTAGATGCTGACGTTTCTGTTGTTCTTAGAGCAGAATCTTGTGCCAGCTTGTTTTGCTCCGCGTTGTTGTTCTCAGACTGCAGCCTGTGCCTGTGCCGGCACCCAGCTGTGGGGGGGAGGGCTGGTCAGTACCTGGGGCTGGGGCTGGAGCATGTGCCTGTGGGCCTGCACCCCACAGCTGCACTCACATGTGGCATGCCATCTGATGTCCCCAAGAAGATGAGAAGCACATTCTCTTCTTGCTTTCTCCTCCTGTCTTCCTTTCCTCTTTTAAAACTTGGCTTGCACTTAAACAATGGCCACCTGCTCCTGAGCAGGGAAGGCTGCTGCTTGTGCTGTCCAGGGGCTATGAGGTGGGATGCCCTGTGTCAGACACCGAGGTCCCATTGCCCACTTCTCTTCATGGTGTTGAAGTCAGGACCTGATGCCAAGAGGGAGATGTGCCCTCTCTAGGTGGAGGAAAACTGGATCAGCAGCTGTAGGACAGGTCAGTCAGAGGAGTCAGAAAGGTCCGGAGTCAGGGGCCTTGCCTCGCACATCTGCACCAGGTCAGGCACCAGGGTCTGAGCCGTTCTCTAGCCTCTTGCCACCAAAGGGATCAAGACAGTATCTCCATGCCTGTTTCTGCATCCATCTGGTGCCTCCATGTTCAGCGCCCACAGAATGAAATGGAAGGTGAGGTAGCGGGTCTGGCGCTTCCCTCCGCCCTGCTTCTCACTGCCGTGGCTACCGCAAAGGCTATTGGCATGGTTGGCAGGCAGGCCCAGCAACAGGCAAGGCTGGCAGGGAGCCAGCCACCTGCCACCCTCACATCCTGACAAGAAACCACTCTGACAGGGTCACCTGGTGCCGAGACACCAGGGTTCGCACTCCTTGCACAAAGCCTGGCCTGGACATTGCTCACGGAGAACAAAGGTCCTGCACTATTCAGGGACTGGAGTGGCTGTCCTGGAGGCATACGCAAGACAGCTCCTGAAACTGCTAATGCTCATAGGTCCTCTAACCCACTTTTGTTTTTGTGGTTGAGGGTGAGTAGGGCCCCAGCATACTTCCAGACTGCTGAGGGCAGGTGCCATGCACCAGATGCACTGAGTTCTGATGAAAGCGTCCCTTCAGGCCTGGGCATTTACCTCAAGGAAGTAGCCAGAGATGCCCCCAGGGACCCCCTGTATCACCACTGTGAGATCCAATGTGAGATGGAACCAGTGTCCAGCAACAAGGGATGACTAGAGTGTTTCCAAGCAGGACACTACTGGGCCCACACTCCCAGCCTTCATCATGGACAGGAGGAGCCCAGACGTGCTGTAGGGACACACAGACCTACCAGGGTTGACAAGATGGCACAAGCATGTGTCATTTCCCAAACAAAGAATTGTTCTGTTTAACACCTGCCTCCAGGGAGAACTGAGGAGGAGAAGACACTGCTCCCAGAGGGCTACACAATATGCCTGAGGACATTCCTGCACCCCTCCATGGGCATGGCAAGGTGGCTGTGACGCAACTCCCATACAAGGCAGGGTCGTTTGAGCCTGGAGTCCTCGTAGCCTGCGCTGCCTCCAGCCAGTGTTGCCCGGGTGCCCTCTGCACTGGAGGACAGACTCGACACCAGAGCCCTTCCTTGCACTTCTTCAGCACAGATGTTCAGTTCCTTGATCCCAAGAGATGTGGGGCATGGCTGCAGCAGCCAAGACCCAGCTTTCTAGGGAGGTGCCCTATCCAGGACATCCTCTGCTGGCCATCCTGGTCTCGTAGCATGAGCTACAGCAAAAAGCAGCCAGGGCTGATTTCATTCACTATTTTGGGCAAAGGTCCCCAGGAGTACAGGGCACATCGTAGCTGCCTGGGTAGTGTCTGCCTGGCTAGGCTACTGCTCCTAATGGGCAGTGTTGTTGGCATGTTTTTCTCTGGGGTGGGGTCACCAGGGAGCCAGTTGCCCCCACAGGGAGCTCAGCAGAGCAGGGAGAGAAAGACACAGGTATAGGGGGCAGATGGCAGTCCTTGCTCCACCCACAGCCGGGCTGGGCAGGAGCAGAGCTCCCAGGGCCTGCATCCTGCTGGGAGCCTCCCATCTGCTGAGAAATGGCCTGTCCAAACAGGAGGTCCTCCAGCGAGTCCAGTTTCTTTGTCTGACGCAACCGAGGGCCCAGGGCGGCAGAGGCCCCAGCTGTCAGGTGAGTGTGCATCCAGTGCTTGAGGAAAGAGGATGCTGCTGGTTCTGCTGAGCTGCCAAGGCCTGGCTAGCCAGGTTTCATGGTGCAGCCATGGGGTGGCCCCCTTACCATACCAGAGATCATAAATGACACCAAGGAACCAGCCTCCAGTTTCCATCCAGATGTGGCATGATTTGAAGTGGAATCTTGATGCACATTCTGATCCTCACCTGGATGCCTGATGGGAAAAGGAAAAAGGGCTTTTCAACCAGAGTGGGCCAGTCCCTATGGTGGACCTGTCCTGTTCCCTCCCTGTGCCAGGTAGTTAGCTCTGTCCAGGAGGGTGGCCCCCAAAACCTCCAGGTTTTACAAGCTCCCCAACCTTTCTTGCAGGAGAGCAGGCCAGCTCAGGGTCAGGAGTGGGTTTAATCCACATCAGGCTCAAACATGAAATGAGGAAATATTTCATAGAAATTCTCTAGTTTGAAAACGTGTAACCAGCTGGACATAATGGCACACACCTGTAATCCCAGCGGCTCAGGAGGCTGAGGCAGGAGGATTGCAAGTTCAAAGCCAGCCTTAGCAACTTAGTGAGGCTCTAAGCAACTCAGTGAGACCCTGTCTCAAAATAAAATATGAAAAAGGACTGGGGGGCCTGGAGTTGTGAATCAGTGGTATTTGTGAGGCACTGGATTCAATCTTCAGCACCATATAAAAATAAATAAATAGAAAAATAAACAAAATATTTTATTAAAAGGGGTAGGGCTGGGGATGTGGCTCAGTGGTTAAGCGCCCCTGGGTTCAGTCCTCACTACAAAAAAAAAAAAAAAAAAAAAGTAAAAGAAGACCTGTAACCATAGGAGATTTATAGCCCAGGCTTCTCTTCCCCACTTTTGGGGGATATCCTGAAATAGAAGTGAGAAAATAAAATGTAATCTGAGTGGAGACAGACATGGGGAGAGCTGTCCCTAAAGGAGGAAGCTGTTCCCATTGCTCACTTTGTGGAAAATAGAGATTTAGCACATTCTTGACTGAGAAGCTGTGACAATTCAGCTCTCATGAAAAGGTATTTCAGGAACCAAAGATGGAATTTTAGGAATGGGGCATTTTTTCAGAACACATTCTAAGACAGTTTGAGATTTTTGACTAAGGAAGTTCTTATGTGGTGGGTTTAAAGAACAAGGGGAACAGTGCCTTCTGAGAGCCCACACAGGCCCTGGCAGGTGCCCCAGGCTGGGCTGTCCTGCTGCAGATAGGCAGGGCTCCCTGGCAACAGTCGGAGCCACACATGCCCTCTGCCCTAGCTGCTGGGAAAGAGGTCCAGGCGAAACCAGGCCAGGTCCCAGGGCTTCTGCCCAAGCTCCCCCAGAGCCTTCTCCCAGGACCCCCGAGTTCTTCAGTAGCTTGGGAAGAACCAGAGTCATACACACCCCTTCCTCCCTGTGGGGCATCTGCTCATCTCCCCACCAAGCAGCCCACACTTTCACTTCCTGCCTAGAGACTATCCCTTCCACTGACACAGCTGACTGCCAGGGATAGACATACTCCTTGGTTCACTATTACCTTATTACTCAGGATAAGTCCATGAACTCAGAGCATAGCCCCTCTGAGAGCATCAGCATAGCCCCAGACTTGGGCTCAGAACCTGCATTCCAGGACAGGGCTCAGTGCACCCCTTACTGGGGCTCAGAAAGCACACCCTGGACCAGGGCTCAGAACCCACACCTTAGGCCCTGGCCCAGAGCCTGCCTGTCTCAATGCTCAGTGCAAAGCCCCCAGTGTGAGAGTGCACATCCTGTTCCTTGAAACTCTGCTGCACACACTGCTACTGGATTCATCCTGAGGGGTCCTGCTTCTCCCTTCATGTCTCCCAGAGGAGCAGTGTAGTCTCAGCACCAAAGTTGAGCCACCATCTCCTAGAGGGGCATCTGCCAGGGCTGGAGGTGGTAAGTGGAGCAGGCCTGGAGGTCTCGGGGCTTCTGCCCAAGCTCCCCCAGAGCCTTCTCCCAGGACCCCTGAGTTCTGCCCATACTATTCTTGCCCTTGCTACAGGCTCCATACAGCACCCACCTCCCCTCAGGACATGGGGCCCCTGGATGCCCACCCACACCCAATATGGGTCTGTAGGAAACCAGTGGCAAGCAGCTGCCCCCTGATGCCCTGCAGAGCTGCACCCTGCTCCTAGCCCCTGCAGGCCCGAGTGCCCACAAGTCTGTGTGATGCAGAGGACTGCAGTGGGGCCCACTGTCATTGTTCATTTTCATTGCTTTGATTGACATGTCTGCTCGTCATTGTGAACTCTCATTGCTTTGATTGATGTGTTTGGCACTACAAAGTTAACATCTGGGCCCGAAAGAACATGGCTGGTTTTTTGCACCTTGAGATTTGCTAAAACTCCCTGTGCAGTTAAATAAGTCTCTGGTCAAGGCCAGAGGAGTCGCAGTGGGTGTTAGAATAAAGGCCAAAGGTTAGGGACTCAGATTCATGGGGTTTAGAGCTTATGAAGGAGGCAGCTGTGGTACAGAGGAGGGACCTTGAGTCTGACCCCTCCCTCCAGCCTCACCCACTCCTGAGGGAGCCTGAAGAGTGCAGCTCCTTCCACAGGGTCTCTAGGTAAGCCTTGCCACCATCAGCCAGGTTCCAGCTCTATACACTCTTCTTGTCCATGTCCAGGGAACATAAATGGACCCCAAACCTAGAGGATGCCTGGACACCATCTACTAAAATTAAACTGCATAAATCCTTTGACATAGCAAAAAGTAACCTGGGAGTTGGCCCTGCTTCTCAGTATAGGCAGCCACTTGCCCAGAGAACAGAACCACTGCAGGCCACAGCAGGCACATCACTGCTCAGCAGCTCCGCGAGGGGGTTCTGAAGTCGTGCTTCTCACTGGCCAGTTCAGACCTGATGCCAAGGCAGACCACACAGATCACGGGGACAGGCAGAGACCGACACGTTCTCAGGGACCAAGAAGCATGGTCTGAGGGCCCAGGCTCCTCCAGTAGCTCAGCTTTACTGGAGAAGGGTGGGAGACCACTGAGAAGCTAGAACCAAGAACAGGCCAGAGCCCCAGATGCATAGCCAAGCGGAGGAGCAGCAGTCCTGCAGACATCGCTCCCTGCAGCCCTGCCTCAGAGGGAGACAAGTACTTGTGTGTGTGGGCGGGGGGGGGGGGGCGGCTGGGGATTGAACCCAGGGCCTTGTGCATGCTAGGCAAGCTACCAAGTGAGCTATATCCCAGCCCAACAAGAACTTTTTAAGTCACTAACAAAATGTACCCATTATTTGACTAGGCCCTTGGTAAGAGATTGAGAGCACCAATTTGTGAGAATAAATTCCATTCATTAGAGCAAAATCAGAATCTGGAGCCTTGAGGACTGGCTTTGGTCTTTGTCAGGAACTTCAAGCTCACAGCCTCTGCTCAGCCCTGGCTGCTCTGTGCACAGTGCTCCCCTTTCTGCATGCTGTGGGTCAGGTCCTGGCTCCTTGGCTTCTGGGCGACCGCAGTCGCTGCCACTGAAAGCAGTGCTGTGAGGTGGCTTGAGCTCCCCGCATGGCTCGGCTCCTGGGGAGGTGGCAGCAGCAGTGGCCACCACTCTTGTCATTGCCGTCTGGTGCCCATGGTCTGAGAGCCTCTCTTCTCAGCCCTGGGTTGCATGGCTGAGTGCTTCTTTGTGCACCTGACCTTCTGGAACCTCTAGCAGGTGGGGAGCAGCTAAGGATGGGGTTTGGCTGCAGCAGGCTCTGGTTTCTGGGAGTCTGGCCCTCTCTGGCAATGAGCTACTTCTGCTGGTGGCTATCAGAGAATCTTGCCCACCACCATCTCTGCACCCTGCTCTCCTTCCTTCTTTTGTTTTGCCTGACTTTCCTACCCATGATGCCCAGGGCTTATTTCCTTTTACTCCTTCAGTCTTCTGTCTTTTGCAGCCCCCTGAGTGAGAAGAGCCAAGATTAGCTCTGAGGCTGTGGACAGACATCCTGGGCTGCTGTGAACTAGCTGCCCCTCAGTGCCCGGTGTGACTGGAGCTGGGTCTGAGGAACAGGCGGCTTTGAAGAGAGGGGTGTGAGGAGGAGAGGTCCTGGCCAGGTTCTCACCAGCACGGACAGAGAGGCCCCTAGTCCATGCAGAGTAGGCCACCAGGAGGTGCAGACCCCAGGGAGCCAGTACAGAGAACAACATGTGTATCAGGGGTTCCGTGGGAGGGAGCCCTCCATCTGGGCCCAGAAGGGTCTCTCTTGCAGAAACTTGTGTCAAAACTAAGAGGCTTAACATAAATGTGAAGTGTCGTGGGTGTTTTCTTCGACATAGGGAGATGGCCCTCTTCAGGACTCCAGCCACCAGCTGGCTGCCCCTTCATCTTCTTCCAACTTTCAGAACCTTTAGACTAAGCCCTTGGCACCCTCTCTGCCCAGTGAGGTCAGTCCGCTGTCTTACTTTGCCATGGTCTTCCATCAGGGCAGCAGCAGTGCCCCGTCTGGCCACGCGCCATGAACGGGCAGAACTGAGTCCTGAGGACACCTTCCATCAGGCTGAGCTGCTTGTGGTGCCAAGGTGCAAGGAGAGGGACCATGGTGTGGGGTGGAGCCGTCCTGGGACCCGCGAAGCAGCCAGTTCTCTGCCTTGCAGTTGGAATTGGAAGTGTGACAAAAGGTGGATCATCTGCAGGGACCCATCTGGGTGTCATGGAGGACACACAGTCCTGCCCTGGAAGCGCCTGTCCCAGGCCCTGCTGGCCCTGGCCCTGCTAAGGCCCTCGACTGGCCACAGCACCCCCATCGCCCATCACTGGGTTTGGTTGCCAGGTGCCCCTGTTTCAGGGAGGCGACTGCACCAGTGCTGACCTCGGGTGTGTGCCTGAGGCCTCAGCCTCATGGTGAAGTGGCCCCTCAGTCTTGCCCATGTGTCTGTGCTCGAGGACCCTCGTAGCAGTTCTGCCAGGGCTTGGGAACTAGCAGGGAGTGTACAGGTAGCTGGGAGGGCTGGGGCTGGGGCTCAGGGTAGAGCGCTTGCCTAGCATAAGATGGAAACAGCTGGTCTGCTGTAGGGGCGGGGCCTGCAGCCTGCGCTTCAGGCTGTGCTGGTGAGCTTTGCCAACTGCTGTGTGCCAGGCTTCTCACTGTCCTATCTCTGGGCTGTTTCAGAAGAGGCAGACCACTACAGCTTTGGGGCTGGCACCCTGTCCAGGAAGAAGAAGGTGCTGGTGACCCTGAGGGAGGAGGGTCTCCGCCGTCGTGCCCACCTCGACATCAGCCTGCCCCATGACTTTCGGCCCGTGTCCTCCATCATCGACGTGGACATCCTCCCCGAGACGCACCGCCGCGTGAGGCTGTACAGACATGGCTGCGAAAAGCCTCTGGGCTTCTACATCCGAGACGGCACCAGCGTCCGGGTCACCCCGCATGGGCTGGAGAAGGTTCCAGGCATCTTCATTTCCCGCATGGTCCCTGGGGGCCTTGCAGAGAGCACTGGACTGCTGGCAGTGAATGACGAAGTCCTGGAGGTAAACGGGATTGAGGTGGCGGGGAAGACGCTGGACCAGGTCACAGACATGATGATTGCCAACAGCCACAACCTCATCGTCACTGTCAAGCCCGCCAATCAGAGGAACAATGTCGTCCGCAGCAGCCGCACGTCCGGCAGCTCTGGCCAGTCAACAGACAGCACTGCCAGCCACCACAGCCTGCCAGTGGCCCACGTGCTGCAGAACTTCCACCCCGATGAGATGGAGAGCGACGAGGAAGCTGACATCGTCATTGAGGGCACCTTAGAGCCTCAGAGTGTCTCCAAGATGCAGGGCACACCTTCAGGCAGCCTGTCCCGGGCCAATGGCAGCAGCCTGGCACACAGGCTGCAGCGGGACCTGGCGCTGCACAGCCCGGGGCGGGAGAGCCACGGCAGCATCCACAGACTTCTCTGCTCCCTGAAGGCGGACCCCCGCCACAGCCTGGTCCTGCCGCAAGGCGGGGTGGAGGAGCATGGGCCGGCCGTCACACTCTAGGCCCAGAGGCTGGGTGAGGCAAGTGCTGCCTGTCCCATGCAGGGGCTGAGGGAGCCGGTGGCCCTGGGAGGCACTGTGATTTCAGACGTGAAATTCCTAGCAGGAATATGCTACAAATGTATGCCAACTTGGAATGAGGACAGCTTGTGTCCCTTCCTCCTTGGTCACAGGCGTAGCCCTCTTCTCTAACTCGGCACTATTTCATAGAATTTTGCCCCACAACTTAACAGACACATGCACACCCCAGGCCAGGCCCCCATGCAGGTTCCAGCCCTCGGAAAGATCTGAGTGCAGAAATAATTAGTTTTTAAATTTCAAAAGTACTTCACTTTTTTAAATCAAGCTTTTGGAGTTCATGTTTTTAGCTCAGTTCACGTGAAGAAGCCCTTCATGCTGCGCGGTTCTGCTGACCTGCACAAGACTCCCCAAGAGGACAGAGGGGCCCGGCCTGTGCCAGGTCCAGCAGCAGCATTCACACCAGTCCAGACCCCACGGGCATGTGGCTCCCTACAGCAGTGGGCACCACCGTCTCAGGAAGCAGAGTGAAGGTGAGGCAGGCACTGCCAGAGGCGGCTGCAGCTGCGTGCTCCCAACTTGTCCTTCGGGAGGTTTCCAGTGTTTCCTGCACAGGTGGTGGACAACGATGGGCCTCAGGCACCGGGACAGAGTTATCTCTGCCCCCACAGCAGCCAGCTCTTCCTGTCAGTTGATGAGCACATACTGACCTCCATTCCTAACATCACAGTCAGAGGCAGGGGTTCTCTGGCTTTTGAGTCATATGAACATAATGGTTTTAACAAATATTAAATTCATTGTCACTTTCCTTTAAACTTTTAGAAGTTTATTCATGTTTGAGTCAATTAAATGTTATTTGAAGTATGTCTTCAGCTTAAATCCAATGTCAGGGAGAAAACATTACATTTATGCTTTGAGAACAAACTTCGGCCAAATGAGTCTCCGGCAAACCAAGAGTATTTTCCAGGTTTTCTAAGCATGAATTCCACTGCTGCTTTCTGCATGATCCAGCACCACCTGCTGGCCATCAGCAGAACTGTCTTGATCTGTTAAGGTCAGAGGGATTTGGTGCAGCCCAGCTGCATTAATTAAGTGAAAAGAAACTTATTTTCCCTTTGAAAATATTTCTTGGGCAGAGTAGCCTTTTCCGTGTAGCTTCCTCCTTGTGTCTTGAGTTTCTCATTTTGTACAAGGGGCCACAGCACATCTCCAGAGTATAGGACAGAGTGAGACACCACTGGGCGGGGATCCAGCCCCCAGGACACAGGGAGCTGCCACAGGGGAGGTGCTGGCCAGTGAGACAAGCCGTGGAGCCATGGGAATGCCCAGGAGGATCACCAAGATGAGGTTTTCACTGCGTCTCTGCTGGTATTAGTGTCCGTGGAATAACTGGGCCCACTACCAAGAAGGGAAGTTGTATTTCTAACCATGTATTAAATTGTTACGCAAATGTGAATCCACGTTTTAACGAGAACAAGGCTTACTCAGTGTGTAAGCTTTGTGCCTGTTGCTGGTAACTGCAGGGATCACAGGCTGCTTGGAGGAGCTGTGAGAGTGTATTTTTCTACCCGGGTCTATACTTCTGCAATTTGTTTCTTAAAAGAAAAGCAACAAAACCATGTCACTATATATCAAAGATTTTTGTTTGTTTGTTTTATATATCAGAGAATAAATTTTTTTGCCTTTGAGTTAACAAAATGTGTAACCAATATGTCTCTTGTGTGCTGAGAGGGGACTGCTGGTGCCGAGTGCTGCCCCGCTGGTCTCTCCAGCTGGGGTCCTCACATCCTCCACAAGGCAGAGCCATGCTTCCCGCTGTGCAAATGAGAAGCCGGACTGTGCTCAGGGCTCCAGGAGGAGCGTCTGCATCAGCAGTGCTCCTGGACGGCGTGCGGGAGTTTCTCCAGCTCTGCGCCCCTCGAGACAGAGAGGGCTCAGGGGCTTGCCAGACGTCCTCCACTGGGGATCTGGCTTCTTCACCTCAGGAAGGGACCCACCAGACACCCCTGGGTAACTGCTGGAGTTTTGAGGGAGGTGCCTGGAGGGTCCCTCACAATTCTGGTAAAGGTAAGGAATTCTTCACTTACTTACATCAATATAAACACACGGGCTCCTGTTTTATTCAGTGGTTACAATCTATTACCTTCATTGTTTATTTTTATGTCAAAAAGGCTGACTAGTGGGTGTCTTCCAGGCCTCTGTGTATGCTCACACTCAGTCGCACCGATCTCAGAGTGTATTCTGATCCATCTTGCACTCACCTTCTCTCCAGGGAGTGCTGGTGCCACCAAGGAGAACACCCATCAGAAGAGAAGATGAGCCTCCAGATGTGCTCCCCATTCCTGGGATGTGCCGGGGCAGCCCTGGGCATTGCAAGCAAGAGTGCCCTGCAGCCTACACCAACAAGTACATGCACGTACAGAAGAATGGTCCCCAAGCCTTCCCAGGGGGCAGCCCTGGGGACGGGGACGGACACACACACACACGCAGGAAGTCAGTCCCAGGCTTGAGTGGCTCACCCTCCTGCACCCCAGAAGGGCCTGTGTTCCCTAACCCATCTCCGGGCTGCCCTCAGGAACACGGTCACTGACCAGCATCACACCCTTCGGCCCAACGGTCTGCTAGACGATGTAACCGATGGTGAACCCTACTTTATTCTGGAGCTCTGAAGCCTCATGTGCACGTGCGGGATGACCCCAGTAAGTATGCGGACTCGGGCTCAGCAAGCGCCCCTGGTGACCATGCCTCACTCAGCCACAGCATCTGCCACCCCCAGGAGAAGCTGCCCACCTGGCACCTTCTCCCTGGTGGATGCTCTCTGTAGCCTCTCACTGGAAAAACCGCAGCTGCAAGTGAAAGCCACTCCCAAGTCCTTCAGCTGTCCCAAGCCTGGGTGCTCTGACAGCCTTGCTGTCCTCACACAGGTACATGTGCCCACCTGTGCCATTCCTGTCTCTACTGTCATTCCCTTCTGTTCTGCAGGGCTTCTCCCCTCCTTATCTACAAGTGTCATGGTTCTGACAAGAGTCCCCGCAGGCTCCTGTTAATGCAGGAGTGTCCAGAGGTGAAGTGATTGGACTGAGAGCTGGAACCTAACTAGTCCTAGTTTGAGGGGACTGACTGGGTGGCGACTGTAGGCAGGTGGAGTGTGCCTTGGGAGGCTTCATCCCCCACCCTCCTAGATGGTACAAATGGAGCAGTGCTCCTCTGCCATGCCTTCCGCCATGATGTCCTGCCTGGCCGTGGGCCCAGAGCCAAGGAGTTGCCCACCATGGGAACTGTGAGCCAAGTTGTCTTGTCAGGTGTTTGGGTCATAGTGAAGCAGAGTCCACTGACACAGCGAGAAACCTGCTTCTGCTATCCCTGATACATTAGCCCATCAGCCCCCTGCATGCTACCATTCTCCTCCCCGTCTCCAGGCCAACAGCCCTGCGTGGGCCCCTGCAACACCTCTGGAGCTCCACCCTTCATTCGTGGACCTTTCTCAGCTCGGCCCTTCTGCCAGATGTGCTCTGCCTCAATACGGGACTGAGCAGAAGGAAAGAGGAAGAGAGCAGGAGGAAGGCTCTTAACACTCCAGAGACTTACTGCCAAGGTGATTTTCATCAAATTTGCTTATTCAACAAAATTTCTCAAGAACCTCTCGGCTAATTGGCCTGACGGATCTTTGCTACTACCTGGCACTCCTGAATGGGGCGGGGGCGGGGGCGGGGGCGGGGACAGGGGGGGCGGCACTGCCCAGAAGCAGCAGCCCAGAGCTGCCTGGTGCTGCTGCCAGCCTGAAATGGGCACGTCGCCAGTACACAGCCCCCACCAAGAATTCAGCTCTCTTCCCCAGCCAGCCTGCCTTCACACCACAGTGCGGACAGGCACAGGGTCTCGCTTCAGGGTTGGGAGCTCTCAAGGGCAAGACCCTGGTCCCCCAGCATCAGACAGGACCCAACAGGGAGGCCACCTGATGTCTGCCATTCCGGTTTGCTCCTGTGGGTCTGGGGCTCTGACCTTCAACAGCTACTCCGTGACTTCAGGGACACATTCTGCTTGCTATCCTCTGGCCTGGCTGGCAAGGAGGGGACAGGGGCCATCATGGTGTGGAGTGCTGCCCACCAGCCCCATGCTCTGTTTTCCAGGGGAGTGTCACCTATCTGCTACTGGGCCAAGGGACCACCCAAGTGTTTGCACCTCAGGCTTTGCGATTTCCTGATTTCCTGACCGCAGTCATCGCTCAAGTACAGCGGTGGCTCCCACAGTTCACTCTCAAATGAGCCAGTTCATCTTCCTACTGGTGACACTGTCAAGCAAGACACCACTTATACTTTTAGAAAAGTAAATAAACACGCTCCTTTAAGAAAATTTGTAAGATACAGGAAAACAAGAAGACATCCCCTGCCTCGGCACCACGCTGGAAACCCTGGGGCTTCATCTGCGCTTGGCCTGGCAGGGAGTACACTGCCAGGGGAGTCCCCAGGGCTCTGCCTGCCCTAGCTGGCCTAGGCACAGAGCTTCCCCTCACTGCCAGATTCCGTGGCTCTGTCACCCTGTGCCTGCAGCCTTACTCCCAGGTGGCTGGAGCACACTTGAGGAAGGCGGCCATGCTGATGTCTAGGGGAGGACCCTCAAGTCCACACTGAGAACAGGACTTCTCAGGCTGGTCCTCAGTCACAAACCACAACCACCAGCTGACTCAGGTATGGCTTGGAGTGTTCTGATGGGAAAGGGTGGCAGGTAGGTGGGAGTGACCAGGAAGACCTCAACCATGGCTGGGCCCAGTGGCACATGTCTGCAAGGCCAGCATTCCAGAGGCTAGGCAGGAGAGTCACAAGCAGGAGGCCAGCCTGGGACACTTAGAGCTGCCTAAAGTAAGAAGGGCTGGTGGTGGAGGCTTGCTAGCAAGCACAGGCCCTGGTCTTAGTCCCTGGCACTGCAAAAGGGAAAAACAAAGAACTTGACTGTGGTATTTTCTAAATGGATCCAAAACTCAGTTCCCAAAGGAAATGCTTAGAATAAAAAGTCCCAGACCATTCGAAGGGCTGCAGAAGACTCATGTGGCCTGGCCTGTGTGCCAGGCTGAAGGCAGCTTCACACCATCCTTGGACCCGTGCTGCACTGGCGGGGGCTGCAGGCCCCCTGCCCCTGCAGAGGGAGTGGAAGCAGCCAGCCCTGGCCAGCCCGAGGCTAAGGTACAATGCCCAGCGCCTTGGGGGAGGGGCTACTGCGAGGATCCTCTGAAGCTGGGACTGGGATCTGACTGACAGCAGGCAGGGACTGCAGCACGGCATCCAGGACCACCCGGACCAAGGGACACAGAGCCCCTCCTGTGCAGGGCTTGCAAGGGTCCACACCACCCAGCCAAGGCACTCACTGGCAGTCACTGGCAGAGGGTACTCTTTCCTCTCTTCCACCTAATTCTCCCCGAGGACTTCCTTCCCACCCTGGGAGTGGGCAGAACCTCACTGATACGCCAAACACTAGGAGAACTCTGCCTGAATCCCTTCCGCAGCCCGTTTATGCCAATGTGGAGCAGCAGGCTGGCCTACTCTTGCCTCACAGGCCTGCTCAGCCCAGTGCCAGGTACTCTGGCTGCTCTGGTTTCTTCAGCATGGTCCTTTCTCCTCACTGAAGGTGTTTGAACCCGGCAGCCTTCATCTGTAAGGGGTGAAGCTGACTGGCCACCCTGTGGAGAGCAGGTAATGCCTGCCCTGGTGACTCCATGGTGTGCAGAACAGCAGTCCTCAGGCTGTGCCTGCCCTAGTGACTCCATGGTGTGTAGAACAGCAGTCCTCAGGCTGCGCCTGCCCTGAGTGACTCCATGGTGTGTAGAATAGCTGTTCTCTGGCTGTGCCTACCCTAGTGACTCCATGGTGTGTGGAACAGCAGTTCTCAGTCTGCACCTGCCCTGAGTGACTCCATGGTGTGTAGATAATGGTTACAGTCTGTGCCTGTATCTTTGTTACTATCTCATGAAGCAGTAGTGTGCCTTGAGTTACTACATTTTGAGTTTAAGCTCTGAGCAGTAATGACTATGCACATTTTTTATACAAGTAAACAGCCACCATTTGCCTGGCACAACCACAGGCACAGACTGATAAATAAATTAGGCATTTAGTAAGAATGACCACCTATGAACTTACTGAATTAATGAGAAGCACAGGGATGCAGGCTGGGGATGTGGCTCAAGCGGTAGCGCGCTCACCTGGCATGTGTGCGGCCCTGGTTCGATCCTCAGCACCACATACAAACAAAGATATTGTGTCCGCCGAAAACTAATATAAATATTAAAAAAATTCTCTTAAAAAAAAAAAAAAGAAGCAGCACATGGATGCATGGGTGAATCAATCTCATATGGGAAAATCAGGCCCGTGAGCTTACGGAACACACCAGACCTCCGAATGATGCAGCCCCTCACTTGAGACCCATAAAAGGAGGGGCACCCAAGACTGAAAACAGTGACACCCTAACCCCATCCCTGGTCATTCATCACGAGCTGTGCCCAGGAAAACCGCCATATCAACAAACCTCAAATTCTGTCCTCAGGCTTTAGCAGAACGTGGCCCCTCCTGCCTGTGATGACCAGGCAAGTCACTCCAAGCTGACTCTGTGGAACTGCCACCATCCATACCCTGGTCTAGAAAAAGTTCCTGCCCTTTGAAGAGGAGGAGGAAGAGAAGAAGAAGGAGAAGGACACGCGGTTATGGAGTACCTTCTCTAAATGGCTAAGAAACACCAGCCCCAGCTCCTACAGAGCAGCCCCTAAGGGTACAGCAGTCTGGGAAAGATGGGCACTGCTGTTCGTTGGTGATCAGACCACAGATGGGCTTAAAGCTTCTTTCAACAGGCTCCACTTTCCCACTGGAACCTCTTAGGAAGTGGCCTTCACTTCCTCAGCAGCCCCAGGACTTGGAGTCATGGCCATAGAGCTTTGAGGATGGCAGTGTCCAAGTCAGGTCTCATTTCAACTGTCCGTCATGAAAAGCCTGGAAGTACTCTAGAATTCAGTCTTTCAGCCTTCTAAGTGACTCAGGCCCTTCTACTAGGAGGTTCACAGGTTACAAACTAGAAACTCCTGGCTGTGGGATCTGCATATTCACCTGGGGACACACCGTTGAGTGAGCTTTCAGAGCACATTTGTGACATGTGAAAATAGCTTCCCCTTCAGTCTCAGTCCTTTATAATCTATGCTGGCAAACTGACTTAAGGTTTGTAGTTAAAGACTGAGTAATAATGAGTACAAGTCATTGAGAACAGGAAAAGGTCTGAAGCTGGTTTTAGTACCTGGAAACGCCAGCCAAAGCTGCAAGGCCCAGGTCGGCAGGTGTGCCCCAGGAGCTCCTGAGGTGTCAGGGTGTGCAGAGTACTGGGTGTGGTAGCACACACCTGTGATCCCAGGTTCTCGTGGGACTAAGGCAGGAGGATCAGTGATTCAAGGCTAGCCCAGGAAACAGGTCCGATCTCAGAACAGGAAAGGCCTAGGGATGGGACTCTGTGGTAGAGCACGGTTCAGCCCATGTGAGGCTCTGGGCACCGTTCCTAGCACCGGAAAACCAACAACAAACGGTGACTAGGCCCAGATCTGGAGAAAAGCATCCACTGACAAGCACAAGTATGCAGCTCAGTTCTGAGCCCCGGGTGGGGTTCCCTCCCAGGCATGTCAGAGCCAGGGTCGCAGGAGCCCCTGCACCAAGGCTGTGTGCAGTCCGCTGCTCACCAGCCAGCACTCCTATACACTGGCACTACGTGGTGCCGCGCTCATCCCCAGGGTCCAGAAGAGCATGGGCACACAGCAACCCTGCCGGCATTATCACCAGAAAAGGGCAATGTGGGTCAGGATGCCCAATACACCATTTATTGTTTGTTTTCCAGTGCTAGGAATGGAGTCCAGCGCCTCACACATGCTGAGCAGTGCTCTACCACCGAGTCCCATCCCATTCTGTTCTGAGCCTTTCCTGTTCTGAGACAGGGCCTGTTTCCTGGGCTGGCCTTCAACTCCTAATCCTCCTGCCTCAGTCCCATGAGCACCTGGGATCACGGGTGTGTGCTACCTGCACACGCTGACACCTCAGGAGCTACAGTAGACGTCTTGCACCAGAGTGCCATGTTACCAGGGCAGCAGAAACGCATGGGTGACAAACTTGCCCATTTGCCTGCACATCCCAGTTTTAGCCCTAAATATCTGGAGACCCAAGTCCTGAGCAAACTGAGCAGCTGCCCAGCTTACCTGAGCATTTCCTCACCTGTGAGACTGAATGGAATCAATGGGTCACACAAACCCGCCCTTGCCCACCACTTGAGCACTTCCCTTGCCAGATATTAGGGCAGGCTCCACGAATGGCAGTTCCCAGCAGGCCCTGGCTGGCTGACCATCTTCCAGCCCATTTCCTAGCAAATACTGAGTAGCTGACATATATTTCTAGGCAGACCTTAAAAATTATTGTCATTTTTCATTTTCAGTAATAAATTCACTTATTTACATAAGCAAGAACTGTCACATGTGCTTTCCAAAGCTCAACTTTTGTCAAATTTTTATCTATATCCCTAAAAATCTGCTTAGTGATAGCAACTCACATAGGATTAAGACTAACCATCAAAAGTTAAAATGCGAGGAAGCAGAATGCCCCAGTGGCAGTGGTGCCCCCAAGGCTTTCTGCTCAAGAGGGGCTGCCTGGCAGCGACACTCTTGGCAGCCACGACTCAGGTGGGGAAGGGGCATGGTGTGCTGCTGCTCTCTAGGTGGAGGTAGAGAGCCGCCTGGCAAGCCCACAGGTGTGGAGGCTGCAGAGCCCAGTGCACACGCAGGCAGGAGGACCAAGCCACACAGACCTGCCACAAAGCACAGGTCAGCAAAAGCAAAGCTCACTGCACCCACCTCCCAGCTGTGTCCTCTCTGGCACTTTGGAGGTTGTCATAGACACTCGGGGAACCCCTAGCCACACTATTGTCTGCGCTTTTCCCACGGGCACCCGAGGGAGGACCTGCACGTTGGTGGCCACTGGGAGGGCTGCAATGGGATGAGGCCCTCAGCCTGGGCCCTGATGGTTCTGTGAACCAAAGGATCAGTCTGTCTTGTGATGCCCTGCGCCAGCGGGCCTCCATCAGCAAGAAGACACCAGATGAGTCCCCTCACCTCAGGTCTCTGCCAGCAAATATGCACCAAATGAGTTCCCCCTCCAAGCGCCTCCCCCAGTAAGAGGCCCCTCCACTTTAGGCCGCCAGAATCATGAGCCATAATAACCCTCTCCTCTTTATGAAATCTTTGCCAAAATAACAAAAACATTCATACACACATCAATTTGATGACTGGTAATTAATTACCCTCTGAGTTATGCTTATTTTCACACAAACAAGCAATGAATGATCTTTAGCAATAAATGTGGTATCAATGTCCATGTTTAGACTATTCCCATGAGTCTGCAATTTTTCATTCATTTCTTTTGAGCTAGGGTCTCACTACATTGCCCAGGCTGGCCTCCAACAAGCCTGGCTCACACCATGTTTTAAAGATCAAAGAATTAACCAGTTCTATTTGCAGTGGTGTAACAAATTTTAATTCAAAATAGACACTCTGAAACAAGAGGTTAAAAAAAAAAAAAGGGAACTATAAAGTCGGACAAGCTCTTTGAATTTACAGGAGTACACCAAGAGTCAGACCAATTTCACAACTGCCTCGAAAGCACACATCACAGCACCTGCATGCAAGTGGTCACTGCTGGTCTCCGGGACCATCTCGCCCTCTGCTGCATGCCCCACAGCACCACTCACGGCCCCGCGGGGAGTGTAGCATTCGTCCTGGACTCTGTGCTACTTCACATCGCTATGGAAATACGGGCTACCCACCCCAACATGTGACACGTGGAGACTTTAGCAATCACCTGTCCCACTTGCCTGCAAAATCAGGCCAGAGCATAGCCCAGGCTCCCCACTTGGATGAGCCCAACTCTCGCTACCCCAACCACAAAGACAAGCTCTGGTCTGCTGGCTTGGGCGGGCACACGGCCCCTCCAGCCCGGAGCAGCTCAGGCTGGAGCGGCGTGCTGGGTGTTCTGTCACTCTAAAGGCACTAAGCAGCTCTGTCCTCCCTGTGAGTGAGGAACAGCCTGCCACCACAGGGAAAGGCAAAGTCTAGGCTGGAAAGCACTTCTGCCCCACGATGACTTTACAAATAGAAGCTCCATGATGAGCTGCACACCAGACCTTAGACTCAGATATTTTTAATAAATGGAAACATTTGGTTTTCTATGAGTTATAACTTAAAAAAGAAACAGCCATCAAGACAAACATGAAAAAGTGTCAAATCAAAATTATAATCTCATAAGCAAGCAGCTTCTGAGGAAGAACTGGCAGGGTGTCCGCAGGGAGCCACGCACATCATAGGGTGCGCTCCTCCAACACAACCCTGTGTCCGTCACTTTGCAGGTCTACAGGCATCTCCAATTGATCAAGTACTCTCCAACAAGCTGGCATTTCCTAAAATTAAAAAACAAGTACTTGCAGGTTTCAGTTCATTCAGTACTGAGCTACTGGGAAAACAAGACGTGCATGAATGCCAAAAGATTTAATTTACATGACAGAAGAAAACTGAGAGAAAGTGTTAGAACCCAACTGCAGGAAACAACCAATCTAAGAACCATCCTCCTCCTCGGCCGAAGTCTCTCGGAGCACCTGGAACAGCTGAAGAGCAGCAGGCAGGACTCAGGGACTCAGCAGGGCAGTCTAGGCCCAGTGGGAACCACAGCCTGGGACTGAGGCTCACTGTCCTATGAATGCTGTGGTTCATATTCAAAGTTCAACCTGTGCTTAACATTTTTAAGTTCAGACATATCAAAACCTAGAAGCACAGAGGGCTTGTGGTTTTTTATTGCTTTCATGCAAATATATCTCCTTTTCCCAAAAAATGCAGCCACGTCGATTTTCCACACCCATAAGAGTGAGGACAGCAATTCTATTTCTTTTCTGCTAGGATAAGGTCTCTTATGGAAATAATCTCTAAGAAACTGCTTTTTGTCCTCGTAAGAACGGCCTTCATATTTCTTAGGGTCTAACACCAAGACCTGGAGCATGTCATCACCAGCCGTGGGCCCCTCTGTTCTGCCTTCATTCCTCTGTCTCTTCAAAGGCACGACACTTGTCCCTTTCTCTGGGCTTGGGGCTACATCGGTGTTTAGGACAAGCAATGGCTCCTCCGGCTCCGGCTGGTCTTCTACCCCTACATGGCCATCTGGCAACTTCCTCTTCACAGGAAAAGTAGAATCAGGAATCACTTCCCCATTGACTAACAGCAGCTCACTGCTCTCAATAAAGCCTGGCTGGATCTGCAGGCCTGAGCTGCTGTCCTTGGGAGCACTTCTGCAGCGCAGCAAATGGACGGCGATGGCCGCTAGGGTCATGTTTCCAGTGTAGACCCCACAGCAATGGATGCACTTGAAAGCTGGAGACCTGAGCATCGTGTGGACCGTCGGCATCACGTGGTGCCTCTCCTTGAGGTGGAGCTCATAGGCCTCAGCCGTCAGGAAGGTACCAAAGCAGAAGGGACAGGTCAGCTTCTGTCTGCTGGGGGCCCTGGGCAGAGCCTCAGGCTGAGGCCTCACCTTAACATACACAGGCACCAGGGATTTGGAGTGTATCCCGGCAAGGATGGCCAGGTAGACTTCCCGCTCCCCCAGCTTCTCCCGCGGCAGTATGGTGCTGAAGTCGAGATGAGGGAACAGCAGATTGCCGCTGGCATCGAGGTCCAGCTGGAAGCCCCTGTTGCTATAGTCCAGGGGCAGTTTCTTCTTGCCCAGGTGCTTAGTCCTGCTGTGCTCCAGGAGGCCCCGGATGTCGTGGAAAGTGCAGGGGCAGAACAAGCAGCCCAGGCCATGCATGAGCAGGTGGCGCATAAGCTCCTCCTCCGAGATGGCACATTTGCAGGACAGGCACCGCACAGCCCTCTCCCGCATCCACTTCAGGAAGGGTGCACATGCGGCCAGCTTCTCAGGCTCCAGTTTCTCGCCCACCTTGGCCTCACTGTGCTTGTGAGCCACCTCCACATGCACCTGGTAGACGTTGGATGGGAAGAGCTCATTACACACCCGGCAGAGCTTGGATTCGCTGTGTTTGTGAGCCACCTCCATGTGCACCTGGTACACATTGGACGGGAAGAGCTCGTTGCACACCCGGCAGGTTTTCCACTGCTTGGCCTGTCTCAGCACTTGGTTGGCATCTGCCGGTGCAGGAGTAGCCTGAACAAACACGCTCGGGGCAGCGCTCACCAGCACTTGTGGGGAGGGCAGGCTGGGAAGGGAACTGGCCATGTGCGCACCTGTGCCTGAGGGCAAAAGCTGGACAGGCACCTGCGGTGGAGTAACAGTTGCCATGCTTCCGCCGGCGGGCACAGGCAGGGTGACAGACACTGGAGCCAGGGTGTAGGTGGGGATCCCATTTACCTGCTTCCCAGTGGGGATGAGCTGCCTGAGAATAGAGCCTGATGTGAGGAAGGTAGTGCTCTGCGAAGCCCCTGCCCTGGCTGGGGGGCTCACAGGCAGGACACCAGTGCTGACTGAGGGACTGAGCTGCAGCACTCCAGGCCTTGCAGGTGGGCCCACGGGAAGGACCCCTGTGGTGACCGGCTGGCTAAGCTGCAGCACACCAGAACTCACACCCTGGTTCACAGGGACGACTCCTGTGGAGACAGGCTGGTTGGCAGAGAGAAGCCCAGACGGGACGACCTGGCCTGCAGGGAGAACCCTCAAGGGCACTGTCGGACCAGGGGGAAGAACCCGAGATGGAGCTGTCTGCCCAACGGGGAGAGCCCCTGACTGGGCCACCTGGCCAGTGGGGAGAACCCCAGAAGTTGCTGTCTGTCCAGGGATTACCCCTGCAGGGGTCATCTGGCCTGCAGGAAGGACCCCCGATGGGGCTGCTCGACCCACAGAAATCACTCCTGGTGAGACAGCCTGCAGAACCCCAGGGGTGACAGAGGGACTGGCAGGCAGGACAGCAGGCCCAACAGGTCGGTTTACAGACCCCACAGGCTGGGGAAGGGGCAAGACGCCAGGGCGGACAGCCTGACTCACAGGGAGGACACTCTTTCCAACAGACGTACTTATGGGCCCCACAGGCTGGCTCAGCGGCACCCCGTGAGACAGAAGGACAGGCTGGGGGGTGGAGGGCTGCAGGGAGAGGCCGCTCTGGCACACAGGCAGAGGGCTGGAGACCAGGGTCACGTGGGGCTGGGCAACCGCAGGTGGGGAGTGGGTAAGACTCCCAGCAGATCCTGGGGCCACAGTCACTGGCTGCACCACAGCCGGGCTTTGGCCATTCTGTGGCAGGGTGAGACGAAAGCAAGATGGCGGTGCCGGGATGCCAGGGGCGCCGCTGCTCGGTGGTATGGCCAAACGGGCGGCTGGCTTTGGGGCAATGTGCATCTGCTTCAAGAGCCCAGTCCTCTTAATGTGCTCTGAAATCACTGACCTCAGCTTGTTCTCCAAGTCCCTGTGCACATCCGACGTCAGGATGTGGTACATCAGGGCGTCCTGGCTGCTGGCATTGGCACTGCACTTCTTACAGTAGTACCGGTCAGATGGCGGGGTCCTGTCCACAGAAGCAGCATCACTTGCTTTCTGTTGGTCCCCCACCTCCTCAGTTCTCAGGCCAAAGTAAGAGTTGATTAAGTAGTGAAAATGAGCCACCAGAACGTGCTTCTTCATGCTGTAGTACAAGGTGTTCGAAAAGTTACATTTTAAACATGTGAAACTAATCACATCACTTCTAGATGACTTAGTCTCGCCTAAGATGTTCACTGTGTAGTTCTGCACTTTGCGAACAGGGGCGTGGAACATCCTGAAGTGCTTGCCCACCACCTTGGGCTGAGAGGCAAAGGTGCAGTTGGGGCACGGGATCACCAGCTCCTGGTCAGCCTCATCTTCGTGGTGACGATGTAAATGGTTTTTGAGTGAAGCAAGCACCTTTGTCGAGTATCTGCAAAGGCTACAACAGTATGGTTTTGTTCGGTATCTCTGTCAAAATAAAAGAACAGTCTTAGGCAGATGAAGAAAACTGCTGGGGGTCCTCCCACAGTGCACCTGCCCAGACACCATCACCCACTCCACCCACCCTGAGCAGCAATGCTTGCTCCAGGACCAGGGTAGGGGGATTCTCCACAAGAGAACAGTGACACGCACTGCCCCATTAAGGGATAGGCACAAATGCTGTGTCCCAGTGCAACTTTACTTATAGAACCAACTCCAATTTCACATGACTTTCACACATTCCAAATAGTATGCCTTTAAAAAAAAAAAAAACACATAAGAGCCTAACAAATATTTTTAGCCTGTCAAACACAGAAACCCAGAACCTGGCCCAAAACCCACAGCTTGCTGACCCGTCTAAGCCATGCCCTGAAACCACAAATCCCAGCACTTAATCCTGTATTTTGAATTGAACTGCAATAAAAACTTTTTGTAAGAGGAAGTTGTTTTCTTCCCTACCTCCTCAGCTCTTAGTTATGTCATTTGTACTCCCGATTCTAAAACTTGGCTTCCTGTCTTTTAACTTCCCCACTGCTCGAGACGGTGACAGCCAACAGACGTTGCTCAGCACAAGCAAGTGCCTGATAACAGTCTGAGAATGGTAAAGAGCGACCAACTGCCTAATGCACACATCCCTTTTTAAAAATCTACAGACAGGGTCTCACCAAGGTGCTCAGGCTAGCCTCAAACCTTGTACCACTGGGGCTGGTACAAGGTACAACACTGTGCAAGTATTATTCTAGATTTATTAGTAGTTCATTAAAAATGGCCCATCTTCTACTAAATGAAATGCAGTATTGAGAATCTATGCATTCAATGAAAAACAACGCTCAACAAGAGAACCAGTGAAAGTGGACAGTACATGCACACCAGCATCTGCTGGAATTGAGCAGAGCCCGGGGAGGAAACTTTCTAGAATGCGATGCCACATACAAGAACTGCCAAAGAAAAGGGCGGAGAGCTGAGCTTCATGGAGACAGCAAGCTTCTGCTTCTCGGAAGCTGCTGTTCAGAACTGCAAGGGCGCCACAGGTAGATGCGGACTTGGGAGCCACCAACAAAGAACACAGGCCTCAAGGCCAAACCTCCTAAGAAGACAAGCGACCTGATGTTCTAACAATGGCCATGGATCTGAACCCTTTCCAAAGAGGGCTAGTGAGGCCAAAAGATGTAAGGCCAGAAGCTCCAGGTCCTCAGCAGTGGGCAAGACGCAGACCCCAAGCAAAGGTGGCACCCAAAGGTGGCATCCACACAGCCACTTGAAGACCAAGCAACATGCACTGCTCGTGGGGAGGAATGGCAGGGCCACACAGCCTAGCCAGCACACCCCAAGGCACCACCCTGGGAAAGGCAAGCATGTGTCCATGGAAGCCTCCCCACGGGAGGAGGAAACACACACAAGCTGGACACTAGGTCACAAAGGAGGCTGCTGAAAGGGGTGCTGAGCCACCGCTGCACCACACCTGGGGGAGCCTCCTCAAGGGCCCACGATCCACAGCTGAACCACAGGGCTCTGACCTCAGCCCTCAAGGAACTCACTGCACGAGAGCCACATGGTGCACCTTACAACCACTCTCCTGCTGTGACACTGTCTGTCTCTGTCCCTAAGTCCTGTCCCCTGAGCCTGACTGAAGGAGGCCACCTGCAGATGCAATGGTAGACCAGCAAGCCCCACACTGCCACAGGGGCCCCGAGCCATTCCATCCTGTTAACGCCAAGGCCCTGTTCACTCCACAAACACACACTCCTGGGGCAAAGGAGCCCCTAACTTCTACATCTTCGGAGCAGGTACTGCAAAGCTTGTCACCTGCTCTGCATCAGGAATTCAAAGATGTTTCCTGATGAAAAGCATGAAATTACACACATCGCATCTAACACTGTGGGATGTGTTTAAGAATTCAGGTGAGAAAACACAGTGAGGCCTAAGATTCATGATGTCAAGACCTTCAAAACAAGGCTAGGGAGTAGAGTGTCCTGTCAAGGAAGGACTTGAACGTGGGTAGACAAAAGAAACATCCCTGAAGAAATTTTCATAACAGGAATTTTTCCCTCCAAAATGCCCAAGGCCAGCATGACAGTAACTGGACAGGGACCAGCCGAGTGAACCATGACAGGCTCCATTTGACACGGATAGACATGTCAACAAAGGGTGCACTTTTCACAGAGCCCCTCAGCAAGAGGAATCAGCCACATGCTGCACATTTCAGTGTGAAGGTCTGAGGTTTCCAACCACTAGACTTGTTCCCTGATCCAGTGGTCTATATTTTTACTTTAGTTTCTGGAACCAGGATGTGAGAGCATCCACGGGTTTACTTACCCAAGCCTGTGGAGGGCAGCCCATCACACCCAGACCAGAGACCTCAACCTGCAGGCAGGCGCAGAGGCTGTCTCTGCACATCTGAACATGCCTACATGTATAGGTCTATGCACGGAAACAGTACAATAAGCTAGGCTGATTTATCACTGAGGAAAGAAAGCATTTCTTCACATGTGTGGGTTCAGCATTCACAAAGGCCTGGGCTGTCACAGCTCCCAGTCCTGCAGCTCTGTGTGTAGTAAATGCCATCCACATACAGGATTCCCCTTGCTGATCTTTACCTGCTATGTTTTTACTCTTCCTTTCCTATGTGTAGGCATGTTCAGATGTGTAGAGACTTACTTAGCCTGTGCAGCTGTGCGCGGTGTTGGGTAATCTGTGTGAGGTCTGTGGCCTGGCTGTGCAGTGCGCCACCCCGCACAGTCTTGGTACGTACACCCTAGAGTGTTCTCACAGTCACCCCTCCCAGTCACCTGAGGACACACTCTCAGAATAGGTCCCCATCATTAAGCCACACACAGTGGTGAGTGTCTCTGTTAAGGGCCATTCACAGCACAGTTCTATGTGCTACACTCTCCTATGACCCGCTACACACAGGCTGTCACACCAGCATGGCTGGTGTGCGAGGCTAAGGCCTTAACAACAGTCACACCACTGGCAACAGCCACACTGCGACTCTGTACAACAGCATGAGCAGTATGCACACGCAGCCCTGAAAAGCCACCAGCTCTGCACGGCTGCACACCTAATAGCACATTTGACACAGGACAGTTATCAAGTCAAAGGTCCAGTGGCTTCAGCAGTTCTTCAGGATCACACTGAACCGAATCCCTGCGCCCCCCGCACCACCCACCAGGCTCCAGACACCTGAGGAGTTCCTCAGATCAATCCACACTTACCCCTGGTGAAAACTAAATACAAAAACACATACCACTTTCTTTCCAGAAGGTTCCCAGAGAGAAACATCTCCCCATGATGTGTTATAGAAGAACTTCTCTCCTGGATCAAAGCCTTTAAGGTCCTTCAAAAAAATGTAGAAAAAAAGATCATTATACAAAGTCAGAAGATAAAGAAATACTGACTAGGATCCGATGAGGTTACTTGGTGCCTAAAATCTACCTGGGTAAAGAGACACAAAAGTCTCTTTGGGCACCACTGAGGACGATCGCTGAAAAGGCTGGAGTGATCCAGCAGAATCACAGAAGAAGCTGATGAGGCCTCCTAACAAATAAGCATCTACACCTTGTACCATGGTTCAGGTGTGAGGTGTCCCCAAAGCTCACGTGTGAGGCCGTGCAAGGCAGCTTAGAGGTGAAAGGGTAGGTTAGGAGAGCCTCAGCCTAACCAGCACCCTCGCCAGCCACAGGGGTTAGGCAGATAAGCCATGGTGGGAGAGCCTCAGCCTAACCAGCACCCTCGCCAGCCACAGGGGTAAGGCAGATAAGCCATGGTGGGAGAGCCTCAGCCTAACAAATGCACTCGTCCACCCACAGGGGTAAGGCAGGTGGGATGTGGTGGGAGGAGGCTGTCCCTAGGGGAAAGTCACTGGGTCTAATTTTGTCCCTGGTGAGTGGAGCTCTCTCTGCTTTGACTGCTATGTCCTTCCACCATGACTTTCTCCCTCACCTCTGGCACGGAGCAATGGAACTGGCCATCTATGGACTGAGACCTCTGAAACCCTAAGCACCACATAAACGTCTCCTCCTCAAAGCTGTTCTTGCAGGTCTACAGTCACGGAGATGAAAAAGCTGACTGAAACACCATGTTCGTGTCAATGGAGCCAAGCCCAGGAAAGGGCTCCACAGCAAACGCAGCTCTGCGAGTAGCCTAAAGAATCCGCAGCACTTCCAAGAAGAGCTCCCACGCCTACCACCACAACCTCCTCCAGGCCTCCCTCCCACAGAAGAATCAGACACAAAGCACCACCGGGACAGGAAGGAGACTCTCCACTCCCATGCTCGAGTGTGAGGGACGCAGTCCGTGGGGACAGAGACCCTCGCCAGCTCAGAGGACAAAGGTGCCCAGCTCTGATGGCCTCAGAGGGGCAGGCAAGGACCAGTCTCCTAATGCCACCACAGGCAGAGGGGAGGTTCAGTGGGGCCTCCTCACTCCCCTCACTCCTCTCACCATCCTAAGTTTCCACCTAAGATGTGATTTTCACTCTGTTAAGGAAGTAAAGGTGTCTGCAGGCAAGGCACACGGCCACGCCTGTGATCCCGGCAACTCAGGAGGCTGAGGCAAGAGGATCCCAAGTTCACAGCCAGCCTCAGCAACTTGGCAAAGAGGCCCTAAGCAATTCAGCTAGACCTTGTCTCAAAAAATTAAAAAGGGCTGGATGTGGCTCAGTGGTAAAACGCCCCTGCGTTCAACCCCTGACATAAAAAACAAGAAAGAAAGGAAGGTCTCCTCAGTGGCTGTTCTGTGGACACCTTTGCTCCTCCCACCTGGGACGTCTCAAGAGTTCCCAGTGTTATTTTTGTAACAGGAAAGACTATTGCCCTGTCTGAAGGTTTGATTTTAGTGAACTTGTCTCTTTGCTCGGACTTCTTGGTTATCTCCACTGACCACAGTCTCTGAACTATACTGGCTTCCCGGCCTCTGTCTTCAGGTGTGCTACCTTAACTGCACAGCCTGGAGTCCTGGCCAATTTTCTGGTATATTAACCCCATAAGACTAAGCCTGGCTGGCTCATTCCCTCTGAGAGATTTTATATGCTTAATCTTTTTTTTTTTTTTTAATTTATAGCTTGCTTTTTTTTTTGTAGTTGTAGATAGACAGCATGCATTTATTTTTATTTGTTTATTTCATGTGGTTCTAAGGATCAAACCCAATGCCTAACACATGCTAGGCAAGCCCTCTGTCAATAAGCTATAACCCCAGCCTGCATTATTTTTTTGATTACTTTGTTAACTTTTTTACATGGCGCTAGGATTGAACCCAGTGCCTCCTAATGCTAGGCAAGTGCTCTGCCACTGAGCTTCAATCCCAGCACTCTCGTAGTCATCTTTAAACTGCACACTGCCAGTACTGGCCAGTCTCTCTGTCACAGAGAACAAAAGCAAGCATTTTTTCATCTTACCTTTCAAGCACCTTTCAGGATGGACATTTCAACAAGAACTAAGACATACAGTTTTTTTCTCAGATGGAACAAGTTATTTTTCACTCAAAAAGTTACTTGCCCCAGCCAGGCACAGTGGCACCTGCCTGTAATCCCAGCAACTCAAGAGGCTAATGCAAGAGGATCATAATTTTGAGGCCAGCCTCAGCAACCTAACAAGGCCCTACCCGAATTCGTAAGACTCTGTCTCAAATTTTTAAAAAAATATAAAACGGACTAGGGATGTGGCTCAGTGGTTGAGAGCATCCCTGGGTTCAATCTAAAACTAAAAACAACAACAACAACAACAAAAAAAGCTACTTGCTCTAGTGAGAAAGTGCAGATAAGGGCGTGAGGGAGAGAAACCTCACTGCTGGCTGGGAAAACAAGCTCAGAGGCAGCTACCTAAGAAACACTGACAGGGCCTCCAAGGAGCAGGGTGGACCTGGGGCTGGACCTGGAGAGGGAGAGGAGACGGGAATGGCATGTGAACCAGGATGACTATAAAAGGTGGGGAAGGAGGGCATACACACCTGAGACTGACAGGGTACACACAGGCTGGGAGGGCTGGAGTGCAGCCCAGTGGCAGAACACTTGCCTAGTATGTGCAAGGTTCTGGGTTCCATCCCTAGCACAGCAATAAAAAAAAAAGAGCTGGGAACCGACAGCATCCATTCAACCCTCACATGTTCACTGCTGGGCTCTAAGAGAGACTTCAACCTCAGTTTCATTGTTGACAAAGCTGATTTAGATGATTTCATGGAAATCAGGAAGCAGGGAACGGGAATTCAGCAGCCTGATCTGACCTGAGCAGGACCAACATGCAGGAAGGCAGGGCAGGGCAGCTGGAGCTCAGAGTGGGTTTCAAATGGGAGTTTCCAAGAGTGAACACCAGTCGCCAAGGGAGGAGGCACATGTGAAGCATTTCACACGCTCTCTAGCTGTTCACAGGCTCATGACACTTTCTGTTTCACTGAGTTGAAACGAAGGACCTTTTGCCCTGGACACATCCCAGAGCAAGTGGAAACAGTGCTGTATGGAACACCCCACACACCCACCCGTTTCACCTCTGCAGCAACAGTTCATACATGTAAAAATGCAAACTTTCAAGAGCAGAGATTAGGATCTAAGGCACCGAGACAGGTACTCAGAGGAAAGGGTGTCGGGGTGCAGCCCTAAGGCATGTTACAGTGGTCGGGTATACCCAGTGGGAGTAGGGTGCATCTCAGTGGTGGAGTGCTTGCCTAGCGGTGTGAGGCCCTGGACTCCAGCCCCAGCACAGCTAAAAAACAGACCCATGGCTGTGGAGAACCAGAACACACTCAATCATGGGAAAGCCACAGCAAAGCTCAAAAAACTGAAAAAAGAAATTCCATGAATAGGAAAAGTTACAAATTACTTACTATGAGAAAGTAACACCTCAGAGAAAAGATAAGCCCTTGCTACCTCTCCAGGAGGCTCCCTACAGCAGAGACCAGCGATCAGCTTAGGACATGGTCAGCGTGCCAAGCCCCTACGCGGGAGCGTGTATGTGGTATTCCCAGTTTCTCTTTCTAGGGAAATGACCATCTCTGCGGTATAGTGGTCAGTCTATAGTGCTGTTTTTATAATCAAAGGTCGCTTTTAAAAAATATTAAAACAAGGAGTTGAACCAGAGAATGATAATTAATACAACTGCTTCAACTGCACTGAGGTACACAAATCAAGTCAAGTCAGAACTAATAAGGAAGACAAGTCATCACCAGTGTTTAAACCAGAAATAGAAGGCATTCTCTGAACCGAAACCAATAGCCACGCCAGGGATTCAGAGGCACCCAGAGCCATCATGAAATCACCATGGCCTTACACAAAACACAGTTTCACTGTTTTGGGGTGGTGATTGTGTCCTGGAGGTGGAAGATTTGTGTTTGTCAGCTTTATATCGCTATGACCAAAAGACCTGACAGGAACAATTTTGAGGAGGAAAAGTTTATTTTGGTTCGAGGTTTTAGAGGTTCAGTCCGTGGTTGGCCAGCTCCATAGCTCTGGCCTGAGGTGAAATAGAGCATCATGACAGAAGGGTGCAGCTTAGGACATGACCACCAGGAAAGCAGAGAGAGCCCCGCCCACCAGGGACAAAATGCAGACCCCACAGGCACACTCCCAGGGGTCTATCCTCCAGCCACAGCCCACCCACCCAGTTACCTCCTAGTTAATCCATATCAGAGGATTAATCCACTGATGAGGCTTGAGAATGCTAGCTTTGTCTCACATGAGTTCATGGAGGTACTCATATTGAAACCCTAACACTCTGCCCCTTGCCCCGAAAGCTCATGCCCATCTCACAATACATTCAGTCTATTTCCAAGAGTAACCAGCCTCAACAGTTTTAGCATTGCCCAAAGTCCAAGACCAAATTCTCATCTGAAACTCAAGGCAAACTCATGGACATTCTCCCCTAAAGATCAAAAGCAAGTCGCGTACATCCAGTATAAAATGGCACAGGGTAAACATTTCCATTCCACAAAGGAGAATCAGGGAAATAAAAAGAGATAGGACCAAAGTAAGACTGAAATCCAAACAAGTCCTGCTAGCTCCCTGTCCAGCATCTGGGGCCCAAGGCACTGTGACGTTCTCTCCAAAGGGCTTGTGTCGCTCCACTCCTAAAGCCTTGCTGGGGACAGCCCACACAGCCTCTCCTGGCTTGTTCCTGTAGCTTTCCTCAAAAACAGATGTCCCATGGTACTGGCATCTCTTATTCTTAGGAGTCTCCCCTGCAGCTTCAGCTTCCTACTCACTTCATGCATCACTCCTCTCAGGGGCAGCCCACAGGGACTCCAACCCTGCAACACTGTGCTGGCCTCCCGGGCCTTCCTTTGAAACCTCGGCTAATGCCAGTGCTCAACACCAAGGTTTGTCTCCATCTCCAGTAGTAGCCAAGCCTCCTGGGACCACAGCTACGGCAGCCTCTGCAGGCCTAGGTAGCAGAGGACCAGGCCTAGGTAGCAGAGGACGGTGAAACAACTCCCTAGGCCCCTGCTGTGCATGCAGGATGCCCCACATTCTCTTCCCAAAGGAATTTTTACCTTTACACCTTAAAGCCTGAGATGGGTGTGGTCTTGCCAATTCCTGAGATGCCCTCAAGTCATCTTTCCTATTGTCTCTGAGTAAAGTATTTAGCATCCATTTAGTGGCAGTATTGCTTTCTACTCCTGATTATCCCAGTACACTTGGTGAAAAGTCACCTCCTCAATGCTGTGCTGCCTTGAAATGTCCTCCACCAGAGTAGTTACTACATCACATTTTAAATTCAGCCTCACAGAGTCTCAGAACACAGACAAAATGTAGACAACTTCTTGGCCTGAACATAACACAAATGGCCTCTAGTCCAATTCCCCAATAGAGCCCTCCTCCTCTGAAACCACATGAGCCCAGTCTTGGCTGTCCACAATCCCATCAGCATTCTGGTCTGAGCTCCCACCAGAACCTTTCACTAAGCTCTGCCTATAGTTCTAAAGCTTTTCCAGCTCACATCTCTAAACTTTTCAAAATACCCACCACCATCCGCAAAGGCTTCTGAACCACATGATCAGGTTAGTCACAGCAAGACCCCATTTCCTGGTACCAATCTGTTTTAGTTTTGCGTCACTGTGACCAGGAACAATTTAGAGGAGGAAAAGTTTATTTTCGCTCACTGTTTTAGAGGTTCAGTCCATGGTTGGCCAACTCCATAGCTCTGGCCTGAGGTGAAATAGAACATCATAGTCAAACAGTGCAGCGAAGGAAAGCAGCTCAGAACATGGCTACCAGAAAACAGAGAGAGGGTTCCACCCACCAGAGTCAAAACATCAACCCCTCAAGCACTCCTCCAATGACCTACTTCCTCCAGCCCCACCCTGCCTAACTACTTACCTAGTTGATCCATATCAGGGTTAATACACTGGTTAGAAGACCTCTCATCATCTAATCATTTGCCTCTGAAAATTCCTGCCATTTCTCACATGAGCTTTTGCTTGCTTGGCATTCATGAGGCCCTGGTTTCAATCCCCAGCACCCTCCCCGCCACCAAAAAAAAAAAAAAAAAAATCACCATTTCAAGAAAGTCAGCAGACATGAGCTACCACTGCAATACTGGATGACAGATAACACTAACGTGTGACAAGCCTGAAAAGGGTCTCTTGGAGAAACCAGCAGTGAAGAGCAACAGGAAGGAGAGGGTGGCGCAGTGCTGGGATGCTGGAGCCCCGGGCACCAACCTGGGTACCACAGAGGTACTGCCTCTGCAGTGGGCAAAGAGCTGGGCTGGACCCATTCTAACAACAAGCTTAAGAGCAAGCTTCAGAAGGCTCAAACCAATGCCAAGTAGGACAAAGCTCAAATATACCCAAAGGAAATCACAAAATCCTGGAATCACAATATCCAGCATGCAGTCAAAAAGTGCCAGTCAAATAAAGGAGCAGAAAAGTTCAACCCAAACCAGGAACACAAGGGATGACAGCAGACAGAAGTGAAGGGTGGAATGCTGGAATGCGGCTCAGTAGCAGAACACTTGCCCTGTACACTCAAGGCCCTGCATTCAATCCTCAGTACTGGGAGGAGGGGGAGGAGGAGGGGGGGAGGAGGAGGGGGGAGGGGGAGGAGGAGGAGGAGGAGGGGGAGGAGGGGGAGGGGGAGGAGGAGGAGGAGGAGGAAGAAAAGAAGGAGAAGGAGGAGAAGGAGGAGAGGAGAAGGAGAATGAGAAGGAGAAGGAGAAGAAGTAGAAAGAAAGAAAACAAATACAATAAGGAGAGAAATGAAAGATCAAACTGTACTTAATCAATGAAAATGTATGATCTACAATGACAGGATGAAGAACAGGCCAGACTCTGCTCAAGAGAAGCCTGGGGTCTGGACACAGCAGAGGAGGAACCCAGAGTTTCCCAGAGTGGATTATCTCTACGTCTGCAAATGATCCCTGTGACGGGGCTCTCAGAGACAGAAGACACGGCGCCACAAAGCTTACCAAACCCAGTGAAAACCATAAACTCTCAAATGCAAGCTCAGCAGATCCAGCGAGAGAAACACAAGAAAACCAAACCAAGGCATATCATAATCACAATGCTGCAAACACAGAAGACCAAACATGATGGACACTAATGGAGAAGATGTCAGCTAGGAGACAGAAAGTCTTTAAAACACTAAATGGGAAAAATACTAGAATTCCACACCTAGTAAAAATATCTTCCTACATAGAAATGTTCCCTGATCTCACAAAAAAAAAAAAAAAAAGAATGTTGAGGTTATGTAACTCAATGACAGAGAGCTCTGGCCTAGCAAGAGTCCTGGATTCTATCCCCAGTACTGCAAAGGAAAAAAAAAAAAAAAGTAAAGACAACTTACAGAATGGGAGAAAATAGCTACAAATCTTTTATCTGACAAGGGTTTAATACTGGGAATATATAAAGAAATCCCTACAACTCAAAAACAAAATGATAAACAACACCATTAAAAAACAAGCAAAGGACTTGAATAGACATTTCTCCAAAATGTACAAATAGCCAATAAGCACATGAAAAGACACTCGACTTCATTTGTCTCCAGAGACACAAATCAAAACCATTATCAGATACCACTGCATACATACTGAGATGGTGAAGGAGGGAGGAAGGGAGAGGGAGAAGAAAGAATTGAAGATAAAGAAGCAAAGAGGAGAGGACAGGCAAGAAGGTGGAGAGAGCGGGAGTGAGGACATAAAGCAGCCAGGGCTGGCAACAGCATGGACTACCTGCACACTGCAGGAGGGATGAGCGGAGCACTCCCACAGACAAGTGCCGCATTTCCCAAAATGCTGAACACAACTGCTGCGTAGCCTGGCATTACACTCCTACTTATTTATATACCCAAAACACTGAAAGCAGGACTGAAACTGATACTTAAAGGCCAATATTCACTGCAGCACTACTCACAATAGCTAAAAGGTAGAATTAACTCAAACATCCTTCAACAGATGACACGATAAGCACAATGTAGTAAAACAGAATATTACTGAGACATAAAAAGGAACGATATTTTACAGAGAAAATTTGAAAACACAAGTGACATATGCCTGACACAAAAGGCCCACTACCATCCAACTGCAGTCTATGAAGCATCTCTAGGAGGCAGAGTCACAGAAACAGAAGGCAAATCAGAAATCACCCAGGACTGGGGATGGGGGGTGGGGGGTGGGGAGTTACTGTTTAATGGTTATGTTTCTATTTTAGGTACTGAAAAATTCTGGAAATAGATAATGAGGAGGGTTACAAAACATTGTAAATATAATTAATGCTGGTAAATTGTACACTTAGGAATCGCTAAAGTAAAAGCCAGGTGCAGTGGTACGCACCTGTAAATCCAACTACTTAGGAGGCTGAGCCATCTTACTGGGAAGGATGGCTTGAGACCAGAAGTTCAAGACTGACCCTGGCAATATACGAGACCCCATCTCAAAAAAAAAAAAAAAAAAAAAAAGAAAGAAAGAAAGAAAAAGAAAAAGAAAAAGAAATAAAATATATTCCATGAATATCAAAATTTTGGCAGATTTTGGCTCCACAGGCAAGGGGACCAACGTAGACAGGCCTAGGCTTATGGTGGGGATTCTCAGTGGTTACCATCTTGAAATTTTTAAGAATTTAAGCTCTGCATCTATGGCCCAGAGCCTAAAAAGCATGAAGCAACTACCAGGGGCTTGAGGTCTCAGCGTACATAGTCCCCCTCCAATCTCTCCAGGACCCATTCTGAGGCTGCTTTCTGCCTCCCCTCAAAGCCCCACCTCCTTCAGCCACCACTCCTCTATTCTGTCTTTTACTTAGGACAATAACAAGGTGTCAGGGATCCAGATTCCACACTGCCTCACATGGGAGCCTGGCACAGATGCTGTGGGGAGCAGGCACTGGAAAGGAACACAGCCATGACACCTAGGATGGGGCATGGTGGCAGCCATCACTGACCTGCATTGGCAGTGCAAGATGTGTCTGCAAGACAACCCAACAGAGGCCTCAGGCCCATCCTAGACCCAGGCACCAAACATCCTGGAGAGAAGTCACCAGCAGATATTTGGGAATGTGAGGCGGTATAGCCCTCCAGGTCCAACATGTTCATTGTGCATGTATCCTACATATTATGCAGCCAGCCTTAGTTTAACTGAGCAAGTATAAATTTTCTTAAAACTCCATAAGACCCTATATTGCAGCAGGTTTAGATCTACCTTAAGGCTCACTTCTAAGCCAGGCTGTTGACAGGAACCACAGAGCCTCCTATCTGAGGTCCTAACTCTTGCTAAGAAAGGGGGAGTCACATGCACTGAGGAAATCAGATGTGAAGTCAGAGTGACATCCCACCATGTGCCCCAGAAAGCAGAGCAGGCAGTCTAAGGACCATGGACAATACCCGGTTTCCAGCTGCTGACAACCTTCCCATGAGTTCCCCCTGGTGCAAGTCAAGTCAGTGAGCGCTACTCTGCAAAACATTTATTAAATACAAGGTCAAAGCAAGTGCAGAGTCTTCTTGTACAGTTCACTCCTGTCTTCGAAAGGAAAAAGAAATAAAATATATTCCATTTTTAAAAATCTATTTTAAAAATAAATATATCATAATGTTAACAATGGATATTTTGAGGTATTGCTTAAAAGTGAGTCTTATTTTCATGTTCTGTGTGTAATTATTATAGTGAAATTTTATGCTGCTTAAATTTTTAAAAGTTTCATAAGACACAGGTACAACTACAAATTAAAAAAAATAAAAATGTTCCCCCAAAAGAATTAGTCCCAGGGCTGAGGATGCAACTCAGTGGTTGAGTACTTGCCTAGCACCACAAAAGAAAGAATTAGTCCTATTCAATTCAATAGTTAATAATTTCACTAACTGATTAGCTTCAAATTGAAATTCCTCAGTTTCCCCTGAAGTGCATCCATGTCTCTGTCAGTGATAGTCTCGAACAAATTTGGGTGCTCAATTTGCTCCTCAGGCTCACCAAGGAGACTTTCACGAGCACACTCAGTGCCACTAAAAGTGCCTCTATCCTAAGGGACAGAGGATGAAACCTGTAGTCGTCACTGACATTTAATCTGTGAAGACAAAATGAAGGCTGATGCCTTAGCTCAGAGGCAGAGCTCTTGCATTCCTGAGCCAGTTCCTGATCAGATCCCCAGCACCACAAAAAGCTGGAGGGGACAGGCATGGTGGTACAAGCCAGTAATCCCAGCAGCTCGGGAGGTTGAGATAGCAGGATCATAGGTTCAAAGCCAGCCTCAGCAAAAAGTGAGTCCCTGTCTCTAAATAAAATACAAAATTGGGCTGGGGATGTGGCTCAGTGGAGGAGTGCTTCTGACTGCAATCCCCAATCTCAAAAAAAAAAAAAAAAAAAAGCTGGAGGGTGCAAAGAAAACAATCGCATAATAGAATTCCAGTTTTAAAAGCTGAATCCACGTTAAGTGAAGACTAAGGTGACATAACAATGCAATTCGACATCTGACTGGATCCAGTACTTAAGGGGAAAATAACACTGGACAAGGATAGATCAGACAAAGATACCCTCTCAGTGCTGCATTCACACGAGCTGACAAGCACCCTGCAGTGATAGAGAGGATTATCCATATTCTCAGATTCATACACAGTAGGCTGGGGTGTGGCTCAAAGGTAGAGCACCTGCCTAACACGCACAAGAGCCTGGTTTAATCTCGGCACCACAGAAGAACATTCACACTGTATAGGTAAAAAGAGCCTTGAGGCATACAACTTACTCTGCAATGGCTCAAGAGAAAATATACACACAGAGAGAGCACCTGGCAAGAAGTCACCTCCAAGAGGGAAAACGTGTCCACACGTGAATTTATGCAAAGGTAACAGGAGTGTTCCTTGTGCCATTTCAATTCTTATCTTTTCTGTGACTTTTGATCATTGTTTCCAAACAGAACATTCTTAAAGCTGGGTTCGCTCACTGTGGTCTGTCTGGTGGGCTCCTGAGTGCCTCCTCTAGTCCCTCCAGTGGAGAACTCTAACTAGGCTCTACAAACACAGACCTCGCTGCTTTCTGGGCAGTCTGCTGACTGAACCCAGGGCCTCCTGCATGCTATCCAGCACTCTGCTAGACTGCTACATCCCACCCCACAAAACACACCTTAAGCAACACTCACTCCCAACTCCTCCACAAAGGCCACAGTAGGCTCCCACTGGACACTATGCTTCTGCCTCCTCTGCACAATGACTGTCCCAAGACTGTCTCAGCTTCTGCTGGACTGTCACTGCCTGACAGGAGCAAGCATTCTGGCTTCAATTCTCCACATCCCTTCCTGGGATTATGAGGGACACTGAGGCCCAAGGAGTAACTCATTTGTTCCAGGTCACACCATTAGTTAAGAATCAGGATTAAAATAAAAGGCTTTAGTCAGGTTTGATGGCACAGGCCTCCATCTCAGTTAACTCCAAAGACTAAGGCAGGAAGATCACAATTTCAAGGTCAGCCTGGGCAACTTACTTAGCAAGACCCTGTCTCAAAATAAAAACTAAGAAGGGCTCGGGATGTGGCTCAGTGGTACAACATCTCTGGGTTCAATCCTCAACACACACACACACACACAAAAAAAGTTTCTGGTTAATTCCCTAGTGATCAAAAGAAAACATGTAGGGCTGGGGTTGTGGCTCAGTGGTAGAGCACTTGCCTAGCATGTGTGAGGCACTGGGTTCAATTCTCAGTATAGCATATAAATAAATGAATAAAATAAAGGTCCATAAACAACTAAAAATATATATAAAAATTATTAAAAAAAAAAAAAAAAACATGCAGTGTTTGTGAAATGACACTCCCACCCTGCATGGTGCCTTCTGGAGCAACCTCCCTAAACCAGAACCAGTGCTGGGAGTGCCTAGCGTGCCACCACTTGAAGCCTGCATGGCCTACACACACTGCATTCCTAGGTGTTCATGTCTGGTTCTCTACAAGCATCACCCAGCCCCACTCCTTATCTGCCCTCGAAGGGCTCATATCTACCCTCAACCCACCAAGCAAAGAGAGCTTATCAATCCTATCTCCAAATAATCACCTGCTTTCCTTCCTTGGGCATACAGTATGGCTTGCAGGCAGAGCTGCAGAAACCTCCAGAAGGCTTCCATCTTAGGGCTGTCCTGAACTAAAGGTTCTGCCTGAGCAAGTCCTCTTCCAGCACCCCTCCCATTCTCACATTTTCACATGAGAATCTCATACTCTACTCTTTAAAATGCTTCTCACAGGATGCGGTGGCACACAGCTGTAATGCCAACTGCTGGAAGGCTGAGGCAGGAGGATTCCAAGTTTGAGGCCAGCCTCCACAACTTAGCAGGACTGTCTCAAAACAAAAAGGGCTGGGGATGTACCTCAGCAGTAGAGTATCCCTAGGATGCATTCCCAGTACCACAAAAAAAAAAAAAAAAAAAAAAATTAAATAAAAATGTTTCTCTGTATGGGTTTTAATTTTATTCCTTCATTCCAGAAATATCTGTGAAGCATCCATGTGTCAGACTCCACTCTGATCACAGGCAGAAAAATAGCCACACCACAGTGAGGTTCTTGCCTCCTCGCATTCAAGTGGAAGACAGAGTGCCAACAAATAACACAAGTAGTTGAAGTGCTCTGAAGAAAACAGAAAAGGAGAGAGGGGAGCATGGGGAGAAGGCAGTTGTGAGGACCAGCATTTCCCAGAGAAGAGAATGGCTGAGCAGAGACTCACCTGCGGCCCTTCAGAAATCAGCAGTGTTTATCTACTTGAGAGCCAAATTAACCTGACTACTGACAGGAACCCTGATAACTATCAGCTTTTCACTATCAGATTGCCTTTTAATAAGTAAAAATCTGTTTGAAAGTCTCAAATTTCAAGATTAAGAAACTGAGCTCTTTCCAGACCATCATACTCTGAACCAAATTCTTTACAAGTTTTAAAAATTCGAAACAGACATTGTTCCTATTTCTACAGCAATGAACAACACTATAAAAAACTATCAATGACTGTAAAGATAGATATGTACCTTTACTTAATATTTTTAAACTATATATGCCCACCATCTAGTTTCAATATTATAAGGAAAAAATTCAAAGAAATCAAATTTATCATTAAAGCCTGAATTTTGAAACTTTGTAAGACTGTACACACTAAGTTCATGAATCAGGACAAAAAAAAGGAAAGAAGCTACCACACCACATGTGCACTGCATGCCCACTAAAGCTGAGAAAGTGTTTGCAACTTCTTTTACTAAAACAATGTGACTCAACACAGTGCCCAAGCATCAAAAACAAGTATTTTTTTTATCACTAATAAGTATAAAAATCACCTCCTAAAAGTAGCTCAAAACTTGAACAGCCTAAACTGCTCACCTAGAAAGACACATCACAGCCACTTGGAGGAGGCACACCCACTCTCCCACAAGCTCCCCATCTCCCTGCAAGCCAACCCACATCTTTCAGCCCGCTGTTGACATCCTCTTACCTTCAGCAACTCCCTGCAGCTGTCGAGCCCGACATCCACAAGAATTCCTTTCACCCTTTTCCGCACCTTTCTGATGTTGTCAAGATTTTCCACAGGAATTTGAAACATTTTTGAAATTTTCCTTAAAAGGAAAGAAAACAACTGTAAGATAAATATACAAAAATAAGTTTTTTAACAGGGTTGGGTTAAGCACTAGGAATAAAGTATAATTTCAACAAACAGAGCTGGGAAAAACTGGAAAGTGACATGCAGAAGGAGGAGGCTCCCTTCCCCATACCACCCGCAGTGCCAAGTGGGTCACACAGCCACATGGACAAGCGCAGTCACAAACTGCAAGAAAATGGAGGCACAGCAAGGCAAGACACTGCCTCAAAATAAAGTAAAATTAAAAAGCGGGGTCAGGGATGTACAAAGGCCCTGAATTCAATCCCCAGCATCACAAAAAGAAAGATGACAGAGGCATAAATCTTCATGGCTTTGGATGTGCAATAGATTCTTAGTTATGACACAAAATAGTACTAGAAACAAAGGAAAAAAATAGGTTAAACAGATTTTATCAAAATTAAAAACTTTGGGCTGGGGATGTGGCTCAAGAGGTAGCGCGCTCGTCTGGCATGCACGCGGCCCGGGTTCGATCCTCAGCACCACATACAAACAGAGAGGTTGTGTCCGCCGATAACTAAAAAAAAATAAATATTGAAAAATTCTCTCTTTAAAAAAAAAAAAAAAAATTAAGAACTTTAATGCTTTCTATGTCACCATCAAAACAGCAAAAATCACACAAAATGGAAAAAAAATTTCAAATCTTTTTTCTGATAAGGAACTTATATCCAGAAAAGAACTCTTATAACTCAATAACTGAAAGACCAATAATCCAATTTTCAAATGGGCAAAGGATCTGAACGCTTTTCTACAGCAGATAAAAACAGGACATAAAGGGCTGGGGCTATGACTTACTGGTAGAGTGCTTGCCTAGCACATGTGAGGCACTGAGTTCGATCCTCAGTACCACATAAAAATAAATAAAGGTATTGTGTCTATCTACAACTAAAAAATTTATTAAAAAAAAACAGGACATAAAAAGACGTTCAGTACCTTTAGTCACTAGAGAATTGAAATCAGAACTACAACAAAATACTTCATATTCACCAAATGTCAACAATTCAAAAAATAAAAACAAACTCAACACAGTGCCCTCAAGCATCAAAACCAAAAATACTGATTAGTGTCAGTCTGGCACACAAGCCCAAGTCAGATGTATCGGCAAGGATATGGAGAAACTGGGATTCTTGCTGAGGGTAAGGTAAAAATGGTAGCCAGTTTGGAAAACAGCCAGGCAGTGCCCCTGAAGATCCACAGTACCAGCTAAAAAGCCCACCCAGGAGAAAGAAACAGCGCATATCCACCCAAAAATGTGGACCAGGATGTTCAGGGCAGGTTACTCACAGCAGCCCAAAAGCATAACAACTCAGAGGTCCAACAAGTGCCACTGAACAAATAATGGATGAGTCCATATTTAGGGCCATCAGAAGAAACAAGGCACCTGCTACACGTTCCCACATGGACAAATCCTAAAAGCACTCTGAGGAGCAGAGGGTGAGTCCATGTGTGAAGCATACAGAAGACCTACCTACATACAGAGAGCACAACCATGGTGGCCTGGGGAGGGAGAACTGGGAGGTGATGGCTGAGAAAGGGGTTTCTTTTTGGAACCACAATGTTCAAAAATCAATGTAGCCAACACATGCACAACAGCCACTAACTCTGAATATGCCAACAGCCACTAAGCTGCACATTTTAAATGAGTGAACTACATGGCATATTATCTCATTAAAACTATCATTTAAACATCCAAACAAGCATAAAACCAATATAAACCATGTGGAAACTGACCATAGTAGAAGCTATGATATGATCTGTCTTCAACAGGCAGAAAGATGTATATATGTAAATACACACATTCCATGCTCTGTCCAGTAGAGATCCCAGTCACACATCCCAGCAGGAGTGGGCACACCCATCTCAATTTCTAAACACCACTTTCATTAAAAAGAACCAGAGTTCCTTGGTAAAATGGCCAATTCCAGGGCTGAGCTACAGTAAAGGCTAAGATGGGCCAAAAACATCTTATGCCAGAAAATAAGGCAATTCTCAGAGAAGGATGATGCAAAAGGAACCCAGCTCTGATGCCCACAGCGCTAATGCCATGTCAACCTCAGCACCCACCAATTAAGGGCACTAACAAAGAAGCACACAACAGCTCTTCCCACCACATGAGCTTCTTAACACAGGACCTGGAAGCTCCTCCCCTGAGCACAGCATCTATACCAGCCCTCTTGACCAATAAAGTATGGAGGGAGCAATGCCAGCAAAGACTCCAGGCTAGATGGTAAAAACGCCACACAAGCTAGACACCACGGTGCACACTTAAAATCCCAGCTCCCTGGGAGGCTGAGGCAGGAGGATCACAACTGGAGGCCAGTCAGGACAACTGAGAAAGCTCATCTCAAGTTTAAAACAAGGACTGAGGACACAGCTCAGTGGTACACCTCTCACCTTGCATGTGACACTCTGGATTATATACCCAGGACTGTCTAAAAAAAAGAAAAAAGCACATTTCTCTCAGGGAGACAACACTTGAAATCCAGACACCAGGCTTGTGAAGATGCAGCACCCCATGGGAGTAAGGGGAGGGGACCTCAGACGCCACCACCGGCCCACGGCCAAGTCACTGCTGCCCCCAGTCTCCCCACACTGAAGAAAGGCAAGTGATATGAATTCTGACTCACAGACTAGTGAGCCATTGTAACAGTACGATTTACTATTTAAAATAGTACGATTTTCATGATTTGAAGAGGTCTGTAACAGCAATAGTAAGTGGAATAGAGCCCACAAACTAAAGCTCAAGTCCACACTGACATGAATAACCAGAGTGTGATGAAGACGGGATGCGTTCCTCCCCACAGAACACTGATGAGTGTCAGTCTGGCACACAGGCCCAGATCAGAGACACTGCACAAGACAACTAGCCACAACACCCAGAACTGCCAGGACCACCCGAGACGAGCAAGTCAAGCAGCCACAACACCCAGAACTGCCAGGACCACCCGAGACGAGCAAGTCAAGCAGCCACAATACTCACAACACTAAGACCACTCAAGGTGAAAAAATCAGCCATAATACTCACAATGCCAAAACCACCCAAGGTGTAAACAAAAGCCACAATACCCAATTAATGCCAAGACCAACTAAGGCATGCCAGTCAACCAGCTATAATACCCAGACTGCCAAGATTACTCAAGGCAAGCAAGTCAACCAGCCACAATACCACAACACCACGACCACCCAAGGTGTAAAACCACCACAATACCCTGAACATCAAGACTACCAAAGGTAGACAAGTCAATCAGCTTCAAAACCCAGACTCCCAGACCACCCAACGCATACAAGTCAATCAGCCACTTTACCTACGGTACACAAACCAACCAACCACAATACCCTTAATGCCAAGATCACATGAAGCAGCACAGTTCATTATAGCAGAAAACCAGTGTGCCCATCAAATGGTGAACAAATAAAAAATGAAAGTAACAAGATACTAGCATATGCTACAACATCAATCCAAAATCATCATGCTAAGCAAGAGCCCCCGTATCATCTTCATCTATTTATATGAAATGTCCAGAAAAATTTAGAGATGAAGGGCGTAACAGTAGTTGGAGGATAGAAACAGGTAAGTAGATGGACAGGGTTGATGGGGGGATGCTAGAAATGTCCTAATATTAGATTGTGGTGGCTACACAATTCTATAAATTTACTAAAAATCCACCAATTACACATTTTGGTAAACATATCATGGAAGGAAAAACTGGAACTATTCCAGATTGAAGGAGACTTACGATAACTAAACACAGCAAGCAATTCTAAACTAGATTCTTTCCTACAAATGATATAATTAGAAAGTTGCAAAATTTTCAAGGCATCTGAGATTAGGCGCCATATGTGTTGATTTCCTGATTTTGATGGTCTTGTCATGGCTACGTAGGAGAATGTTCTTCTTTGTAGGAAAGAGGCAGTATCGGGGGTAATGTGGCACCTCAGCTAGCAACTGACTCTCAAAGGATTCAAGGAGAAAAGTTCTTTGTACTGTATTGATTCCATAAATCTACAACTATTTCAAAAAAATTGTGTAAATTCATTCTAAAAGCTAAAAAGAATTTGCTAGTCAAGTTCAAGTGGCAAACACTTTCGTTATTCAACTTCATTAGTTGAAGAAATGCCATGTTAAATAAAAAAAATGTTATTTTTTCTTTTTAGTTGCAGATGGACATATTACCTTTATTTTTTTTGTTTGTTTTTATGTGGTGCTGAGGATAGAACCCAGTGCCTCACATGTGCTTGGCAAGCACTCTACCACTGAGCTACAATCCCAGCCCCACAAATGCTATATTTTTATTGTCAAAATAACATTTAAGATCAATAACAGGCAATAGTGAGAACAAGCTGGGGAAAAAAATCACAATTTCTACACTTCCCATAAATTTAAAGGGCAACTTCTAGGCAAGTAATCTCCCTCCCACATCCCTCTTGCAGTCCCCCCACCACCAGGCTGTGAGCCCCAATGTTGGATCTGTTGTTTGCACAACCCTCTCCACACTCCCTTTCTGCTGCAGCTACCCATTTAGTTCTGCCCTCTACTGGACTGAACCCCCTCAGGGCAAGGCACAGCACATACTCATTAAACAGACAAAACCAGGTCGGAAGGATGCACCATTGAGGTACAGGAGGGAAGGCTGTGGGTAGCTGGGGCCCAACACACTGCAGGCCAAGAGATCACATCAGAAACTGAGATAAAGGAGGGAACACTGAATACAGGTAGTATACTTTGCTTAAGTAAATTCAAATGAGACAAATTAAACTGGGGAGAGGAAGACTGAGGATTATTGTCAGAGGGAGGAACTTTGGGCAGTAACAATGTTTCAGACAAGTAGAGCTTTAATTGAAGAACTGGGGGATATAACTCATAGAAACAAAGATAAATTTTTTAAATGAAATGCATGGAATTGTTTGCCTTCCAAAGGTCACACTCTAGCAGAAGAGCCGTCAGGAACCTCATGATGTATTTCAAAAATCCATGCACAAGGTCCCTATCGAGCCAACTAGCCACTATGGCCAAAGCAAGATGCATCACACATTTGGCCACTCTATCAGATGTGCCTGGCTCTATCAAACTTGCTTGACCTTCTCCCTCAAGCACCTCTAACCTCTACCCTCTGGGGTTCTTTCTCCAGATCCACAGGGAGGATCCCCATTCACCCATCTCAAACAAGGAAATCACTGGACTGCTGTCAAGACAACCACCTTCATCACAAGGTCTGAAAGCCAAGGCCACCAGGAAGGTACACTCCCAGAAGCAAGTGTCCAGGTCTCACATGAGGGGCTACAGGAACGAGGTGTCAGACCTGGCACGTCTCAAACAGGCTCGGTAGTGATTTGTCGTGCTTGGGAACGGTCTTGGGAACTGTCGGTCTGCTCTTCCTCCTAAATGTAAATGCCCCTAACTCCCTCACCATTGATATTGTGGTCCCCCCAAAAAAAACAAGCACACAGATCCCTTTTTTATTTTAATGGACAGGAGAAAGGTTTTTTGTTTTGTTTTTAGCAATTCACTGTCTGCTTTTGGGAAACAAAAATAACAGGTTAATTACAGAAGGTTCTACCTTCAAGAAAGGTTTTTAAGATTCCTGACATTTACCCATAATTTTTTAAATCTGTTCTAACACAAGATTCCATATAAAATGCCCATTGGACTGATGAGCTAGGAGAGAAATGGGTAGTTTCCACATTGTGGAACCTGCCTGCACTTCACCTCTGCACTACAGCAGCTCCTGCAGCTAGCCCAGCTTCCCTGTCAGCCTCCTGCAGGACAACGCCTCCAGCCTCAGTTTGCAATTAGACATGGAATTACCACAGAATTCCAGTAATGTATGTAAACATTTTCCTCAAAAGGGTATTCATTTGATGTTTTTGGTATCCTGATCGTTTAAGAATAGTTCATTATGGAAAATACATACTCTATAAAAATGTTGAAACACATTTATAAGATAGAGCTTACTCTTTAAAGGCCTTCGTTTTGGGGAAGGAACACAACATCCCAGCACAAGCTGAGGCTATCTGCCAAGTGAAGTCACTCCACCACTTTATCAGCTGTGTCATCTTAGCAAATTACTTAGTCTCTCTGGGCCTCAGTTGCCTCCTTGTAAAACAGAGTGAGTGTGGTCTACTTTGTGGGCAGCTGTTAGGGTGACTGAGCAGAACACACTTGGCATTCTCCCAAATACTAATCCAAATGTTACAACTATTAGGATACAGGGCTTTCTTTTAAACCAACTTTAAAAACACAAATATTTGTGCCATACAGAGAAGCAAGAACCAGAAGGTCTGGGTTCAAACCACAGAAAGATTCTACCATTGATGTTTTCATACTGCAAGCTTGGCTTCAAAATTTCAAAGGTATTCCAAAAATCCCAAGCTCTCTTCAACTAAAAATCCTGCATAACTGTCATCATCCCCCATAACCAAAGATCCAGCCCTCACTTCCTCCCATCTCACAACTAAAGCCTGCACTAAGCTTTGCTCCCAGCTCCTACCCAACCTTTCTAAATACAGATCTATCACTTCTTGGCTAAAGATTCACTGATTCAGTGTACCACCTTTACCCAAAATATTAAAACACTAGTAAATGGTCATTACCCGGTAATATCATTAGGTAAGTCACACATAAATGATTCGACTTCCAACCAATGCCAACAAGCTTTTCACAACTCCTACTTCTTAACACAGGTCCTCTTTTCTCATCCCCACACCCCACCAGACCCCAAGACCCCATCTGATAAAACGTGGGCACCTCCAACAACCTTCACCACCATTCCATCAGCACCACCAGCAGGTTGCAGGTACCAGCTTCCCCTACTCCTAAGTCTCCTCAACAACTCCTGAGGCAGTTATCACCATTTTTATTCCCATTTTAGAAGTTTTAATAGCATTCAGAAGAGTCTTCCATTCAAAGATATATAAAATATGTAAGTATGTATTGCTCCGCAACAACGCCATACTTGAATTGCAGTTACAATTCTCGATGTTCCTAGGCCAAATGCTTGTAGAAATTTGGTAAAGGGGATCTATTTCAAGGCAATCAACAAGGGCACATACAAAGTTTAATTTTAAAAAGTCGGCCTGTGCTTATCAATCTTCGACACCAATCAGCGGCGAGGGAACGGGGTCGACCTGGAAAACGAGGCGCTTCGGGCGTGGCCAGTCTGCCCTACCGCCCCGCAGTCCTCCCGCATCCCGCCGGTCCGCGGCGGCCGCGGGAGCCGGGCACAGCTGACCAGCGGAGAGGGAGGCGCTTCTGGGTGGCTCCCGGGGGCGCTGCGGAGGGCGTCCCGCCCACGCCGCCCCAGAACCCCTTCCCACTGCCCTCTGGGCTCCGTCCTCCCGTCCCTTCTGACCCACCCTCCCCGTCCCCCGTCGCCCTCCGGTCCCCCCAGCCAGATCCCTGTCCCCGCCCCTCCCCCTCCCCCGGGGCGGCCCCGCTCCCACGTGACCGGCGGGCGGGGCGGGAGGGCGCGTCGGGGACCGAGTCGGGCACAGCCAATGTCCCGAGGTCTTGAGGCGTCGCAGCGGGGAGGACGCGGGGCGGACGACGGTGGGGACGGCCGGGTGGACCGCCAGGTGGACGGCAGGGCGGACGGCAGGGTGGACGGCGGGGCGGACCGCGGGGAACGGACCGGGGGCTTAGCCGCGCGGACCGGGCCATACCTACCGCCGGGCGCGAGGAGCGCCGCGTCCCGCCGCCGCTCGCAGCGCCGCCGCGTCCTCCGCCCCACACGGCGGGACCCCCGCCCGCGCCCACCCCGCGCCCCGTCCCTCCTCCCGCGCGCCAGAAAGGGAAGATGGCGCTCAGCTGCCTCAGGAAGTGACGTCGCCTCATTTGCATGTCGGCGCAGCCAGCCAATGGGCGCAGACTGTGCTTGGGGCCCCTTGGACTCTTCCCACAGACCCCTTTGGGCCCCTGGGTCTTTCAGCACTCGAGGCTCTGGAGAGGGGTGGGGCCTACCGGGACCCCCCCAACACAACTTTAAGACCTCCTGGCCCAGTGAACGGTCCTGCCAGCCTCCTACCTCCACTGGACAAGCTCTCGTGAGAGTTTTGGTTAGTGATGGCGTCATCGAGGGGTGGGGAAAGTGCGACATCAACCACGTGGCCAGTCACATGGTCTACCCAAAGCTTTGGCCTCATTTGCATAGAATGGGGGCGGGGCTAGTGGCAGCCCCAAGAGTGGGTGGCCCCGCCCACATCTCGGCCAATAGGAAAACAGCTGTGAGAATACTGCCTTGCCATTGGAGAATAGGACTTTGGCTCTCAGAACTTGGACAAGTGTGTCCTTGATTGACATATCTTGGTGAACGACGGATTAGGGCCTCCTAACTTCATCATACTCTAAGAAAAATATGTCACACCTTTTGAGAATTACGATTTTTAAGATACATTTACTACATGTTGTGTAAGAAAAGGGTTACTTGTATGCATTTGTATAAACTCTTTTTCCCAGATTTTTTAAGGTGTGTAATAATAATAGAATATTTATAAAATTGAGCAAAAACGTGGAGTACAAGCTCTACAAGTGGTTCTTGGTCTCCATCGTTCAGTTACCAAGACCCTCGCGTGGACTGCTCCTCTGATGGCTCTGCACCAGAGGTCAATGAGGGTGGGAAGCAGACCTCCAAGAAGCTTAAGAGTTAAGAAGGGCAAATGCACACACTTACTTTTAAAATGCTTGACAATCCATCCACCAGAGCTCCTGTCCTATTCCGGTGCCTCAAAGACCATTCCAGAGCTCTCCAAGTCTGGCAACTCTGGACAGCATCTGTGCTGCCCCTTCTCCTTTCCCACAGAGGTCATTTTCTGGAAGTCTCCTTACAGGAAACCACACCAAGATTTGGGCTCCCTTGCCTCCTGGCCCTACATACACACCATCAGGCTTTGTCTAGGTTCAGAGAACTATCAGACTATGTCCAGCCCAAGGTTGTTCATCACTTGCTCATGACTGGATCTCTCCTGACCTGTCCAGAGCCTCCTTGTGCATCATCCGTGCTTCCCAGATTGTAGCTTTTCTCTCTCTACTGGTGTCATCTGCTCAATTTAGCCCAGTGACTAGACACATACTAGGCTCTCAATAAATGTCCACATCAATTTTTAATTTGTGGTAAGTGCTGGGCTGATTCCACTTGTCCACAATTTGCTTTAATTTCCTTAAAGAAGATAAGTCATAACTGTTGGAGAGTTTGCCCTATTTGTTTATAAATTATGCCTTAATTTGATTGTGAATTACAGTGGTAAATAGGTGTGCTGTTCCTGTGTACTTTCCTTGAGAAAGTGGGAGTGAGAGAAAAAGTGTAAATTATGCCTCTGGTCCTAGGTGCTCTCAAATGCCTCACCTCATTCCTTCCCTTCCCTTCTCAGCAGAAGACAAGGCAAACAAGATTCAGACACAGGTGGGCAATCGACTGGCCACCAGCCTTGGCAGATAGTCCTCTGAATCTAGGATGGTTCATCTCACGGCAACTTCACTCCCCATTCTCATCTCTTGAACCACCACTCTGCAGAAACTGCTTGGTCAGCAGTGACCTCCAAACTGTTGAACACAAGAACAAATTTATCCTCAGCTTGCGGCCCTGACTTTCCTCTGTCACTACCTGTGCACACTCCCTTTTCTAAGCCCTTCCTCCTCAACTCCCCAACTTGCTCTTTAATCTCCTCCAGCCTCTCATTCTCTTGCCTTCCTCATCCATCCTTGACTGTTGGTGTCCTCAAGATTCAGCCTGCTTTCCTTCTTCATTCAATACATGTTCACTACCCACTTGCTGCTGTCAGGCTGTTACTAGGTATTGGAAATCCCATGCTTTTCATTTTTATTCTGCATATTCTCACTTACTAGTCTCAATCGAAAACATCATCCCTTGAACCAAACCAATATCTCCACCACTTTCCTATGTTTCAGTTTAGTTTTTCTGGCTGCCAGTTAGGCAGCTCCACTTGAATGTCCCACCGCCACCTTAGATTCAAAATGCTCCAAGTTGCCCTCCCCTGCAGGCCTCCTAGTAAACAATCAAGCTCCAGCTCCTCAGTTCACATCTAAGGGTTGCTCAAGTCTGTTTCCTCATCTGTGCTGTATACAGATGCCATCTCCTGCCCGGCCTCCAGCTTGACCCAGGCTGGTCGCTTAGTAATCTGTTGGAAAGTAGCTCTGAGCACATCAAACCCTTCTTGCCTTCATTCCAAATCCCCTCAGGATCAAGCCCCATTGGTCAGCATGGCAGGAAATTTTTCAGAACTGGCCAGTTCACAGCTTTCTCCTGCTCCCCCAAACACTACACAGACTGTTCATGGGACTCCTGCCCCATTACCTGACCTAGTGTCTCTTCGCCCACTCGAGGCTAAGTTCTGCTGGTCTCTCTTCTAGGAAAATCTTTACGACTATACACACAAAAAAAAGCATGCCAAAATGTGGTAGTTTGCTGACTTAACAAGTATCACAAAGAGGAAAGGAGACAAAGGGGGCTGTAATGAGTATACCACAACGAGGGGCCCACAGAAAATCAGAATGATTACTATAGGAAACAGATCAAAGGAAAACGGGAAGTTCAAAGGCCTTGGCCCAAACTCTTGAGCAGAACCTCTCCTCTACCTGAGCTTGCTCCTGAGACTTGGGTCTGCTGCCCACTTCCTAAGTCAGGCACTTCTGACTCTCAAGTATGGGAGGCTCTACTAAAGAACCTCCCTGGGAGATTCTTCTTTAACCATATTTATTCCAGTGGGAAGAGATTTCATAAGAGATTTCCTCCTGTTTCTCCCAATAGACACAGGTCTCCAGGTTTGGCTGCTCAGGAAGGTGCTGTGTGAGGAAGATTCTGTTGGTGTAGCACCGGGTATAACACACAAGTCCCTGGCAAAACTTTGCCAGTCTGCATGAAGTAGGGCAGAATCTCGTTATCAGAGGTGAAATCCCTAAGTGCCCAGGCCGTCCCATTACAAGTGGCCTCAGTCCCTTCAGGTCATTGTAACAAAATAGGATACACTATTCTGTAGGCAAAATATACAAAAGTGGCTGATAAAAAGATAGAAATTTACTTCCGCAGTTCTAGAGGGTGAAAGTCCAAGACCAAGGCACTGGCAGGTTGGGTGTGTGGTGACAACCCACTTCCTCAAGAAAAGCTGCCCTCAGGCTATACCGCCCCACTAGATAGAGGGGCTGGTGGGTCTCCCTCAGGCCTGGGGGACAAAAGCACTGATCACAAGTATGGAGGCCCCACCCTCCCAAACAAATCGCCTCCCAAGGCCTTGCTCTCATCCATCCTGTGGGGAGGGGAAGCACTTAGATATGGATTTGGGGGAGAAACCAACATTCAGCCCATTACACTATTTCATAAGGTATTGTATTTCATAACAAAAGGTAACATGAAGTAGCTGTAAGGGCTGAAGCTCTGGACAGTGAGGTGCTTCAATGCATCCTGGAGACAGACAAACAGATACACAAGTACACACACAGTTTCCCTGGGTCTGCCCCATGGAAAGAAAGAGCTGGATTAAATTCTCCAAAGATACACAAGGGCTCTTGGGGCTCTGCTGGGAGCCATCAGCCAAGTAGGTATGACAATTTCCTTGCCAGCATACTCTCATGCTGTCTAGTGGAAGGACTCCTGAAAGGTGACCTTGCTCAAGGACCAGGGCGCATCCGCGTTTAGGGTGTTCCCGGTTTAGCATAATAGGAGATTAGGGTGTTCCCTGTTTAGAATAGGGCGTATCCTGCTGCCTGAGTTCCTCTTGAGTTCTTAGGGTCAGACAGTATATTTGGGAGATAGAAGCCCAGTGGATTTGGGCAGAGAACGTGGATTTCCCCAGAACATGTTTGTAGACGGCCGGTGTGAGTTCGGGAATAAAGAATTGCTGTTTGAATCTACAAGCTATGTGGAGGCTCGTGATTTGTGCCCAGCCAGAGACTGCGGCAGGGCTCCACCCCATCAGGCTCGACTATTATGACTTCTCCCTGATTGTATGGTGGACCTGAAAACCAACTTGGCAGTTTTTGTAGGTTTCGTGCCAATATTAACTTCAGATACAATCAGTTTCACTGTAGCATGATGAGTAGTAGTTCCACTGAGATGCAGTTGATGTCCATTTAGAGTCCACCAAAAGTCTTCTGAAGGTGCCACAGTTGGACTAAGTGAGGGGTACAACATGAGCTTCCATCTTCTCACTCCAAAACAGTGCCAACTCAACTCTGTGCTCTGTGAGTCCCTCCAGAGGGTTAGTGTGTATGTGTGAGTGTGGTGTGGGTATGGTATGTGCAGGGCCACGTAACAGGCAAGCACTGCACATATTGAGACACACTCCCAGACTAACAGGTTGGTCTCTGGGTTTTTAGCTGGGATAGCAAACTTTGATAAAACTGGGCAGCACAGGATCTTCAACACCCCAGGTGACTCTGATATTTAGAATAAAACCTTTCCAAAAGGCAGGAGTGCGCCAGAATTTTCAAGTGTCCACAGTGGTTGCAAGTCCTAGTATAAGTGAGAATTCTCTTTTGTTTAAACAATGAACAGAGTCATGTAGTGACAATGTAGAAAAACCAAAGTATTCTCCTTCCTGCTCAATCAAGAACGTGTGAACTTGCTCTCCTCTCATTCAACAAACTGTATTCTTCCAATCTATACATTCTGCAATATACATAGAAGACATCAGATGTGGAGAAGAAGGTGTTCTTCTATCCATGATTTAAAAATCTGAATGGTTTCCATCCACTCCCTCAAGAATCTCCACAAGATACATCCTATATAGAATAAACAAAAATTCCTCCTGTCCTCCCTTCTACAATCCACACAACAGCACACTGAAGTCTCCCTAGCACCCGTATTTGCCTGCACCCTGCAAGTGATATCTCCCTCACCCTTCACACCCTGCCAGAGCCCATCATGGGAGGTCTCCCTCACCCTTCACACCCTGCCAGAGCCCATCATGGGAGGTCTCCCTCACCCTATATACCCTGCCAGTGTCCATCATGGAGGTCTCCCTCACCTATATACCCTACCTGTGTCCATCATGGGAGGTCTCCTCACCCTATATACCCTGCCAGTGTCCATCATGGGAGGTCTCCCTCACCCTATATACCCTGTCAGTGTCCATCATTGGAGGTCTCCCTCACCCTATATACCCTGAGAGTGTCCATCATGGAAGGTCTCCCTCACCCTATATACCCTGCCTGTATCCATCATGGGAGGTCTCCCTCACCCTATATACCCTGTCAGTGTCCATCATGGAGGTCTCCCTCACCCTATATACCCTGCCAGTGTCCATCATGGGAGGTCTCCTCACCCTATATACCCTGTCAGTGTCCATCATGGGAGGTCTCCCTCACCCTATATACCCTGTCAGTGTGCATCATGGGAGGTCTCCCTCACCCTATATACCCTGTCAGTGTCCATCATGGAGGTCTCCCTCACCCTATATACCCTGCCAGTGTCCGTCATGGGAGGTCTCCCTCACCCTATATACCCTGCCAGTGTCCATCATGGGAGGTCTCCCTAACCCTATATACCCTGCCTGTGTGCATCATGGGAGGTCTCCTCACCCTATATACCCTGCCAGTGTCCATCATGGAGGTCTCCCTCACCCTATATACCCTGCCAGTGTCCGTCATGGGAGGTCTCCCTCACCCTATATACCCTGCCAGTGTCCATCATGGGAGGTCTCCCTAACCCTATATACCCTGCCTGTGTGCATCATGGGAGGTCTCCCTCACCCTATATACCCTGCCAGTGTCCATCATGGGAGGTCTCCCTCACCCTATATACCCTGCCAGTGTCCATCATGGAGGTCTCCCTCACCCTATATACCCTGCCAGTGTCCATCATGGGAGGTCTCCCTCACCCTATATACCCTGCCTGTGTGCATCATGGGAGGTCTCCCTCACCCTATATACCCTGCCAGTGTCCATCATGGGAGGTCTCCCTCACCCTATATACCCTGCCTGTGTGCATCATGGGAGGTCTCCTCACCCTATATACCCTGCCAGTGTCCATCATTGGAGGTCACCCTCACCCTATATACCCTGTCAGTGTCCATCATGGAGGTCTCCCTCACCCTATATACCCTGCCAGTGTCCATCATGGGAGGTCTCCCTCACCCTATATACCCTGCCAGTGTCCATCATGGGAGGTCTCCTCACCCTATATACCCTGCCAGTGTGCATCATGGGAGGTCTCCTCACCCTATATACCCTGTCAGTGTCCATCATGGAGGTCTCCCTCACCCTATATACCCTGCCAGTGCCCATCATGGGAGGTCTACCTCACCCTATATACCCTGTCAGTGTCCATCATGGGAGATCTCCCTCACCCTATATACCCTGGCAGAGCCCATCATGGGAGGTCTCCTCACCCTATATACCCTGTCAGTGCCCATCATGGGAGGTCTCCCTCACCCTATATACCCTGTCAGTGTCCATCATGGGAGGTCTCCCTCACCCTATATACCCTGCCAGTGTCCATCATGGAGGTCTCCCTCACCCTATATACCCTGCCAGTGTCCATCATGGGAGGTCTCCCTCACCCTATATACCCTGTCAGTGTCCATCATGGGAGGTCTCCCTCACCCTATATACCCTGTCAGTGTCCATCATGGGAGGTCTCCTCACCCTATATACCCTGCCTGTGTGCATCATGGGAGGTCTCCTCACCCTATATACCCTGCCAGTGTCCATCATGGGAGGTCTCCTCACCCTATATACCCTGCCTGTGTGCATCATGGGAGGTCTCCTCACCATATATACCCTGCCAGTGTCCATCATGGGAGTCTCCTCACCCTATATACCCTGTCAGTGTCCATCATGGGAGGTCTCCTCACCCTATATACCCTGTCAGTGCCCATCATGGGAGGTCTCCCTCACCCTATATACCCTGCCAGTGTCCATCATGGGAGGTCTCCTCACCCTATATACCCTGCCAGTGTCCATCATGGGAGGTCTCCTCACCCTATATACCCTGCCAGTGTCCATCATGGGAGGTCTCCCTCACCCTATATACCCTGTCAGTGTCCATCATGGGAGGTCTCCCTCACCCTATATACCCTGTCAGTGTCCATCATGGGAGATCTCCCTCACCCTATATACCCTGGCAGAGCCCATCATGGGAGGTCTCCTCACCCTATATACCCTGTCAGTGCCCATCATGGGAGGTCTCCCTCACCCTATATACCCTGTCAGTCTCCATCATGGGAGGTCTCCCTCACCCTATATACCCTGCCAGTGTCCATCATGGGAGGTCTCCCTCACCCTATATACCCTGCCAGTGTCCATCATGGGAGGTCTCCCTCACCCTATATACCCTGTCAGTGTCCATCATGGGAGGTCTCCCTCACCCTATATACCCTGTCACTGTCCATCATGGGAGGTCTCCTCACCCTATATACCCTGCCTGTGTGCATCATGGGAGGTCTCCTCACCCTATATACCCTGCCAGTGTCCATCATGGGAGGTCTCCTCACCCTATATACCCTGCCTGTGTGCATCATGGGAGGTCTCCTCACCCTATATACCCTGCCAGTGTCCATCATGGGAGGTCTCCCTCACCCTATATACCCTGCCAGTGTCCATCATGGGAGGTCTCCTCACCCTATATACCCTGCCTGTGTGCATCATGGGAGGTCTCCTCACCCTATATACCCTGCCAGTGTCCATCATGGGAGGTCTCCCTCACCCTATATACCCTGCCAGTGTCCATCATGGGAGGTCTCCTCACCCTATATACCCTGCCTGTGTGCATCATGGGAGGTCTCCTCACCCTATATACCCTGCCAGTGTCCATCATGGGAGGTCTGCCTCACCCTATATACCCTGCCAGTGTCCATCATGGGAGGTCTCCCTCACCCTATATACCCTGTCAGTGTCCATCATGGGAGGTCTCCCTCACCCTATATACCCTGCCAGTGTCCATCATGGGAGGTCTCCCTCACCCTATATACCCTGTCAGTGTCCATCATGGGAGGTCTCCTCACCCTATATACCCTGCCAGTGTCCATCATGGGAGGTCTCCCTCACCCTATATACCCTGCCTGTGTGCATCATGGGAGGTCTCCCTCACCCTATATACCCTGCCAGTGCCCATCATGGGAGGTCTCCTCACCCTATATACCCTGCCAGTGTCCATCATGGGAGGTCTCCTCACCCTATATACCCTGTCAGTGTGCATCATGGGAGGTCTCCCTCACCCTATATACCCTGCCAGTGTCCATCATGGGAGGTCTCCCTCACCCTATATACCCTGCCAGTGTCCATCATGGGAGGTCTCCCTCACCCTATATACCCTGCCAGTGCCCATCATGGGAGGTCTCCTCACCCTATATACCCTGTCAGTGTGCATCATGGGAGGTCTCCTCACCCTATATACCCTGCCAGTGTCCATCATGGGAGGTCTCCCTCACCCTATATACCCTGCCAGTGTCCATCATGGGAGGTCTCCCTCACCCTATATACCCTGCCAGTGTGCATCATGGGAGGTCTCCCTCACCCTATATACCCTGCCAGTGTCCATCATGGGAGGTCTCCCTCACCCTATATACCCTGTCAGTGTCCATCATGGGAGGTCTCCCTCACCCTATATACCCTGCCAGTGTCCATCATGGGAGGTCTCCCTCACCCTATATACCCTGTCAGTGTCCATCATGGGAGGTCTCCTCACCCTATATACCCTGCCAGTGTCCATCATGGGAGGTCTCCCTCACCCTATATACCCTGCCTGTGTGCATCATGGGAGGTCTCCCTCACCCTATATACCCTGCCAGTGTCCATCATGGGAGGTCTCCCTCACCCTATATACCCTGCCAGTGCCCATCATGGGAGGTCTCCTCACCCTATATACCCTGCCAGTGTCCATCATGGGAGGTCTCCTCACCCTATATACCCTGCCAGTGTCCATCATGGGAGGTCTCCTCACCCTATATACCCTGTCAGTGTGCATCATGGGAGGTCTCCCTCACCCTATATACCCTATCAGTGTCCATCATGGGAGGTCTCCCTCACCCTATATACCCTGCCAGTGTCCATCATGGGAGGTCTCCCTCACCCTATATACCCTGTCAGTGTGCATCATGGGAGGTCTCCCTAACCCTATATACCCTGTCAGTGCCCATCATGGGAGGTCTCCCTAACCCTATATACCCTGCCAGTGTCCATCATGGGAGGTCTCCCTCACCCTATATACCCTGTCAGTGTCCATCATGGGAGGTCTCCTCACCCTATATACCCTGCCAGTGTGCATCATGGGAGGTCTCCCTAACCCTATATACCCTGTCAGTGTGCATCATGGGAGGTCTCCCTCACCCTATATACCCTGTCAGTGTCCATCATGGAGGTCTCCCTCACCCTATATACCCTGTCAGTGTCCATCATGGGAGGTCTCCCTCACCCTATATACCCTGCCAGTGCCCATCATGGGAGGTCTCCCTCACCCTATATACCCTGCCTGTGCCCATCATGGGAGGTCTCCTTCACCCTATATACCCTATCAGTGTCCATCATGGGAGGTCTCCCTAACCCTATATACCCTGCCAGTGTCCATCATGGGAGGTCTCCCTCACCCTATATACCCTGTCAGTGTCCATCATGGGAGGTCTCCTCACCCTATATACCCTGCCAGTGCCCATCATGGGAGGTCTCCCTCACCCTATATACCCTGCCAGTGTCCATCATGGGAGGTCTCACTCACCCTATATACCCTGTCAGTGTCCATCATGGGAGGTCTCCCTCACCCTATATACCCTGTCAGTGCCCATCATGGGAGGTCTCCCTCACCCTATATACCCTATCAGTGTCCATCATGGGAGGTCTCCCTCACCCTATATACCCTGCCAGTGTCCATCATGGGAGGTCTCCCTCACCCTATATACCCTGTCAGTGTCCATCATGGGAGGTCTCCTCACCCTATATACCCTGCCAGTGCCCATCATGGGAGGTCTCCCTCACCCTATATACCCTGCCAGTGTCCATCATGGGAGGTCTCACTCACCCTATATACCCTGTCAGTGTCCATCATGGGAGGTCTCCTCACCCTATATACCCTGCCTGTGTGCATCATGGGAGGTCTCCTCACCCTATATACCCTGCCAGTGTCCATCATGGGAGGTCTCCCTCACCCTATACACCCTGCCAGTGTCCATCATGGAAGGTCTCCCTCACCCTATATACCCTGCCAGTGTCCATCATGGGAGGCCTCCCTCACCGTATATACCCTGCCAGTGCCCATCATGGGAGGTCTCCCTCACCCTATATACCCTGCCAGTGTCCATCATGGAGGTCTCCCTCACCCTATATACCCTGTCAGTGCCCATCATGGGAGGTCTCCCTCACCCTATATACCCTGTCAGTGTCCATCATGGGAGGTCTCCCTCACCCTATATACCCTGCCAGTGTCCATCATGGGAGGTCTCCCTCACCCTATATACCCTGTCAGTGTCCATCATGGGAGGTCTCCCTCACCCTATATACCCTGCCAGTGTCCATCATGGAGGTCTCCCTCACCCTATATACCCTGCCAGTGCCCATCATGGGAGGTCTCCCTCACCCTATATACCCTGTCAGTGCCCATCATGGAGGTCTCCCTCACCCTATATACCCTGTCAGTGCCCATCATGGGAGGTCTCCCTCACCCTATATACCCTGTCAGTGTCCATCATGGGAGGTCTCCCTCACCCTATATACCCTGTCAGTGTCCATCATGGGAGGTCTCCCTCACCCTATATACCCTGCCAGTGTGCATCATGGGAGGTCTCCCTCACCCTATATACCCTGCCAGTGCCCATCATGGGAGGTCTCCCTCACCCTATATACCCTGTCAGTGTCCATCATGGGAGGTCTCCCTCACCCTATATACCCTGTCAGTGTCCATCATGGGAGGTCTCCCTCACCCTATATACCCTGCCAGTGTGCATCATGGAGGTCTCCCTCACCCTATATACCCTGCCAGTGTCCATCATGGGAGGTCTCCCTCACCCTATATACCCTGTCAGTGCCCATCATGGGAGGTCTCCCTCACCCTATATACCCTGTCAGTGTCCATCATGGGAGGTCTCCCTCACCCTATATACCCTGTCAGTGTCCATCATGGGAGGACTCCCTCACCCTATATACCCTGTCAGTGTCCATCATGGGAGGTCTCCCTCACCCTATATACCCTGCCAGTGTCCATCATGGGAGGTCTCCCTCACCCTATATACCCTATCAGTGTCCATCATGGGAGGACTCCCTCACCCTATATACCCTGCCAGTGTCCATCATGGAGGTCTCCCTCACCCTATATACCCTGCCAGTGTCCATCATGGGAGGTCTCCCTCACCCTATATACCCTGTCAGTGTCCATCATGGGAGGACTCCCTCACCCTATATACCCTGTCAGTGTCCATCATGGGAGGTCTCCCTCACCCTATATACCCTGCCAGTGTCCATCATGGGAGGTCTCCCTCACCCTATATACCCTATCAGTGTCCATCATGGGAGGACTCCCTCACCCTATATACCCTGCCAGTGTCCATCATGGGAGGTCTCCTCACCCTATATACCCTGCCAGTGTCCATCATGGGAGGTCTCCCTCACCCTATATACCCCTGTCAGTGTCCATCATGGGAGGTCTCCCTCACCCTATATACCCTGCCAGTGTCCATCATGGAGGTCTCCCTCACCCTATATACCTGCCAGTGTCATCATGGGAGGTCTCCCTCACCCTAAATACCCTGTCAGTGTCCATCATGGAGGACTCCCTCACCCTATATACCCTGTCAGTGTCCATCATGGGAGGTCTCCCTCACCCTATATACCCTGCCAGTGTCCATCATGGGAGGTCTCCCTCCCCTCACCCTATATACCCTGCCAGTGCCCATCATGGGAGGTCTCCCTCACCCTATATACCCTGCCAGTGCCCATCATGGAGGTCTCCCTCACCCTATATACCCTGCCAGTGTGCATCATGGGAGGTCTCCCTCACCCTATATACCCTGTCAGTGTCCATCATGGGAGGTCTCCTTCACCCTATATACCCTGTCAGTGTGCATCATGGGAGGCCTCCCTCACCCTATATACCCTGCCAGTGTCCATCATGGAGGTCTCCTTCACCCTATATACCCTGCCAGTGTCCATCAAGGAGGTCTTCCTCACCCTATATACCCTGTCAGTGTCCATCATGGGAGGCCTCCCTCACCCTATATACCCTGCCAGTGTCCATCATGGAGGTCTCCTTCACCCTATATACCCTGCCAGTGTCCATCATGGAGGTCTTCCTCACCCTATATACCCTGTCAGTGTCCATCATGGAGGCCTCCCTCACCCTATATACCCTGCCAGTGTCCATCATGGAGGTCTCCTTCACCCTATATACCCTGCCAGTGTCCATCATGGAGGTCTTCCTCACCCTATATACCCTGTCAGTGTGCATCATGGAGGTCTTCCTCACCCTATATACCCTGTCAGTGTCCATCATGGAAGGTCTCCTTCACCCTATATACCCTGCCAGTGTGCATCATGGGAGGCCTCCCTCACCCTATATACCCTGCCAGTGTCCATCATGGAGGTCTCCTTCACCCTATATACCCTGCCAGTGTCCATCATGGGAGGTCTCCTTCACCCTATATACCCTGTCAGTGTGCATCATGGGAGGTCTCCCTCACCCTATATACCCTGTCAGTGTCCATCATGGGAGGTCTCCTTCACCCTATATACCCTGTCAGTGTGCATCATGGGAGGCCTCCCTCACCCTATATACCCTGCCAGTGTCCATCATGGAGGTCTCCTTCACCCTATATACCCTGCCAGTGTCCATCATGGGAGGTCTCCTTCACCCTATATACCCTGTCAGTGTGCATCATGGGAGGTCTCCCTCACCCTATATACCCTGTCAGTGTCCATCATGGGAGGTCTCCTTCACCCTATATACCCTGTCAGTGTGCATCATGGGAGGCCTCCCTTACCCTATATACCCTGCCAGTGTCCATCATGGAGGTCTCCTTCACCCTATATACCCTGCCAGTGTCCATCAAGGAGGTCTTCCTCACCCTATATACCCTGTCAGTGTCCATCATGGGAGGCCTCCCTCACCCTATATACCCTGCCAGTGTCCATCATGGAGGTCTCCTTCACCCTATATACCCTGCCAGTGTCCATCATGGAGGTCTTCCTCACCCTATATACCCTGTCAGTGTCCATCATGGAGGCCTCCCTCACCCTATATACCCTGCCAGTGTCCATCATGGAGGTCTCCTTCACCCTATATACCCTGCCAGTGTCCATCATGGAGGTCTTCCTCACCCTATATACCCTGTCAGTGTGCATCATGGAGGTCTTCCTCACCCTATATACCCTGTCAGTGCCCATCATGGGAGGTCTCCCTCACCCTATATACCCTGTCAGTGTCCATCATGGGAGGTCTCCCTCACCCTATATACCCTGCCAGTGTCCATCATGGGAGGTCTCCTCACCCTATATACCCTGCCTGTCTGCATCATGGGAGGTCTCCTCACCCTATATACCCTGCCAGTGTCCATCATGGGAGGTCTCCCTCACCCTATATACCCTGCCAGTGCCCATCATGGAGGTCTCCCTCACCCTATATACCCTGCCAATGTGCATCATGGGAGGTCTCCCTCACCCTATATACCCTGCCAGTGTCCATCATGGGAGGCCTCCCTCACCCTATATACCCTGCCCTGCCCATCATGGGAGATCTCCCTCACCCTATATACCCTGCCAGTGTCCATCATGGGAGGTCTCCTCACCCTATATACCCTGCCAGTGTCCATCATGGGAGGTCTCCATCACCCTATATACCCTGCCAGTGTCCATCATGGGAGGTCTCCCTCACCCTATATACCCTGCCAGTGTGCATCATGGGAGGTCTCCCTCACCCTATATACCCTGCCCTGCCCATCATGGGAGGTCTCCCTCACCCTATATACCCTGCCAGTGCCCATCATGGGAGGTCTCCCTCACCCTATATACCCTGCCAGTGCCCATCATGGGAGGTCTCCCTCACCCTATATACCCTGCCAGAGCCCATCATGGGAGGTCTTCCTCACCCTATATACCCTGCCAGTGTCCATCATGGGAGGTCTTCCTCACCCTATATACCCTGCCAGTGCCCATCATGGGAGGTCTCCCTCACCCTATATACCCTGCCAGTGTCCATCATGGGAGGTCTCCCTCACCCTATATACCCTGCCAGTGCCCATCATGGGAGGTCTCCTCACCCTATATACCCTGCCAGTGTCCATCATGGGAGGCCTCCCTCACCCTATATACCCTGCCCTGCCCATCATGGGAGATCTCCCTCACCCTATATACCCTGCCAGTGTCCATCATGGGAGGTCTCCTCACCCTATATACCCTGCCAGTGTCCATCATGGGAGGTCACCCTCACCCTATATACCCTGCCAGTGTCCATCATGGGAGGTCTCCCTCACCCTATATACCCTGCCAGTGTGCATCATGGGAGGTCTCCCTCACCCTATATACCCTGCCCTGCCCATCATGGGAGGTCTCCCTCACCCTATATACCCTGCCAGTGCCCATCATGGGAGGTCTCCCTCACCCTATATACCCTGCCAGTGTCCATCATGGGAGGCCTCCCTCACCCTATATACC